>NC_138980.1:173785151-174322137 GCF_964341445.2 Mesoplodon mirus | reverse complement strand
TGTCCCATATAAAGAAACACACACACACACATCCACACATATAAGTGCACATAGCCAGAACTGTTTTTACCAAATTACTGTTGAGTGTAAAACCATAAGTTTATGCTGTATTTTAATGCACTTTATAATTGCCTCTAATCTGAGGATACATTTAAGGACAGAACTTGCTAAGTAAACCATTTTTTTAATGGTTTACATTAAAATGGTTTACATTTTTAATGGTTTACATGCTCTTTCTGTATGTAAGGCATGGTTCTAGGCATGCAGTAATCCTCAGTGATTAAGACAAGTCCCAGTCCCATGGGGTATATGTGTTTTATTAATCCATGTGTCTGGAGAAAGACCTCTAGTTATAGGAAACATATTGTATATTGTCCAAATCGGTGCAACTTTGAGGGTTAAGTGGGACACTATTAATAATGGGATAGCTGATGTTCCCTGGGATATAAAATTGCATTACCTCTAGGCAATATTTAATGGTGGGCAAGTGGTTCTTGGGTCAGACTGCCTTGGTTAATATCTCTGTTCCACTTAGTAGCTGTTTTCCCATGAGCAAGTTACAAACGTTAATTCATCCTCAATTTTCCCATATAAAACGGGAATAAGATAATAACCAATCTTAGATTTTATAAAGACTGAAGGAGGTGGTACCTGTAACATGGAATGATACCTAGGACATATTAAGCATTCCAGTCTTGTTAGCTATGATTATCTAAACAGAAAGCACAGTTTTACTTACAAGCAATATTTATTTGTTTTGGGTTTTGTTCTAAGAGACATTGTAAATTTGTGCTATACCCATATTTGTTATAAGTTCATCTATCCTTCTTTAAAAATTTTAAGTTTTTTAATCAATCCCAAAAAAGTTGAATAAAACCTATATAATTTGATCACATCTACATTTTGTTCCCTAATTAACATTTTATAAAAGTACATATCTCATAAATAGGTATTTTCTGGCTTTGTGTAATATTTTTATATAGCTGTAGGAAATATTTCATTGTGTAAATAGCTAATTCTGTACATTATGTTTTATTAAATATTTGATTAGTTACCACCACCATATGTTCTCTTAATATTCATTGATATTTTAGGTAACTATAATTTTTTTCACTACCCAAATTGTAGTTATGATTCAGATAACAATAACTCTGTCTTTTCCCTCATCTCATCCAGAATTTCTGCTCTTCATTCCAATGCTACCTTCTGGGAGAGACTTCACTACATCTACATATGTTGTTTCCACCAGGATGTCAGTTTCATAACTGAAGAGCCTTTTTCTCTTGTCCGCAGCTGTATCCATATGTTACAGAAGAGTGTGTGGTATCCAGGAAGAGCTGAATAAAATTCGTTATGTGAGTCTTAAATAAATGGTAGTTCACTTTGTCTTCATCTCACTGAACAATTTGTTCTTCCCAACCCTTCATTTTGTGAAACATAATTTTCTACAGAATATGGAGAGTTAAACACTATTGGTATATTTTAAAAATATATGTAAAGGACAACAAAATGTTTCCAGATATTAATAAATGCAGTATTATATAATAAGTTTCAAATTATATTAATATCTATCATGTTCTCTACACAAAAACACAGCTAACTCTAATTATCCAAGATAATGAGGTATGAGAGTAGAATGAATTGAAATTCACAAGTAATTCCCTTGTGAATCTGCATCATAACTACAATTTGAGTAGTAATGTCACAAAAGGTCACATTTAGGTCAGTATATTATATGTCTCTACCTCCTAACCTTCAACTAGAGCTGCTGGCAAGCAAAGGTGTGTCCTGACCTCTCCTCTGTCCTCGAGGAGCTGAGAAAGTAAGAAATGTCTAAATGTCTAAATGGCAAACAGGAGAGGTGTAACAAGGGCATTGCCGATCCACAGAAAATCCCTAAGTAATTAAATATGCCATTTTGAGTGAAAAAATTTATGTCATAAAACTGTATTTTCATCTACATTGTATTTCCAGCAGTTTGCTACAGAACTTAACTTATTTTTATCATTTAGTGTTTCCATACTTATTGTTTATTATCTCTTCAGATTATAAGTACTTTGGAAAAAGAATATAAAAAATATAAGATGACAGACTACAAATATACATATATATATCTCCTATCTTCTTTGCTATAATATACATTTGCTTAAATAATTTAATATATGACATATGACAAGGTGATAATAAATATTAAATAGATACTAAATAATATATTAATAGATTAAGTGCTAAGTAGATACCCTCTGTTTCATAAACACGTAACAGTATGATGAACAGGAATTGACATTTATGTTATTAAGTGATAAGATTCTCGTTGTTCACCCCTTCTGCCTTTTTCACATGAATGAGCTGGTATTGCAGATGCCAAGAGGAATATCACATGGATGCTTCTGAAAGGCTCTCATAATCAGTAGCATGTGAGTTTCAAGGTGGAGAGAGGTGGGCTCTTCACTGCTCTGTCTGAAGCATCTGAGTCTGTGTCTGGTATAGAATAGAATGAACGAATTTAACAAGGGAGACATGTGTAAGTGTATTTTAAAATATAGTATGATAAGTAAAACAATAAAATTGTATGTGCATTTAAAGTAGAAAAAGTGACTACTGCTATCTTTAAAGGGACTTAGGAAAAATCTCATACAACAGATGATACAGCGGAAGATTACTTAAGGAATAATGAAATATACATCAGCCAAAAAATTGTGGATTCAATATTCCAATAAATGAGGTTTCATATATGTGTAAAATTATAGAAACATTAAATGGTAATGCCTGTTTTCTTTTTATTAATGACAAAAAGTATCTCGACGTTTCTAGAATACAGGTTCAAGGATTAGAATGATTTCTTTAGCTGGGTTGCATGAACTCAGTGTAGGTTCCTTTTCACTGGTTTGTTTGGTTTTATTTTTGTTTTCATGCTGGAAAGCCACAATCTTAGATGCTCACTCTCTCACACTCTTTTCCTTCTAAAACTCTTTTAGTTATGTTGTTACATTTACATTGTTGTGGTTTATAACATCTACTTTCTGTTTTATATTCATAATTCCTTTAGTGATGCCTAACTATTACAATGAAGTAGATCCGAATTTACTGTCAGTGCTTTGAAAACATATTTCTACTTTTTCCTTGCTTGGGGAATATTAAAAAATTACTCCTGGTAACCATAGTTTCTGGGATAACGCATGCCTGGAAATATTTGTCTTTTGCCAAATATTTTAAGATTTCTAGCCGCAATTTAGGAATATAGAAAACTCATGAGACATTCTTTTTTTTTTTTTTTAAACTGTAGTTGTAAATACTTCACTGTTTTGTACTGTTGGGCAATTGTGCAGAGAAGCCTGGAGTCAGTCTGATTTTTATCCTTTGGTAGATTTTTCAGCTTTTTTGGGGTTTAAAAATTTTTTTAAATAAATTTATTTATTTTATTTATTTATTTTTGGCTGCGTTGGATCTTCATTGCTGCACGCGGGCTTTCTCTAGTTGTGGTGAGCGGGGGATACTCTTCAATACTCTTCATTGCGTCACACAGGCTTCTCATTGCAGTGGCTTCTCATTGTGGAGCATGGGCTCTAGGCGCGTGGGTTTCAGTAGTTGTGGCTCACAGGCTCAGTAGTTGTAGCACATGGGCTCAGTAGTTGTGGCTCGTGGGCTCTAGAGCACAGGCTCAGCAGTTGTGGCACACAGGCACAGTTGCTCCACGGCATGTGGGATCCTCCTGGACCAGGGATCGAACCTGTGTCCTCCACGCTTGCAGGCAGACTCCCAACCACTGCACCACCAGGGAAGCCCTGCCACGTCTTTTTAAACTTATGTAGCCATTCTCCTTGTCACTACCTCCAAAGTGGCCAAAAGTTTTCTGATGGTTTTATATTTCAATTAGACTTCTTTCCTGAGCTCTGTCTGCTTATTTTAAAATCCCTTTATATTGTTTTATAATTATCTTCTTGAATATTTGCCTTGAGCTCTACTTACAGAGGTCATTTTTATCATATTTTTTGACTCCATGAAGAATTGATTCGTCACTCTTTTTGGCTCCATGACAGAGTGTTTTTTTTTTTCCCTAAAAAGTGCCTTGATTTTTATTTATTTATGTTCAATATAATTTTTCCCTTACAGCATATTCATAGAGCTCCTGTTCTACTTCCTGCTTCATGATTTGTATATGAATGAGAGTTCTTATTGGAACAGATATTTAAAGAATAATAATGCACAGGAATGCTTGCAGGAAGATTCCAAGCCTTTCATTAAAACCCAGTGTGACTGTGTGTGTGTGTATGTGTGTGTGTGTGTGTGTGTGTGTAGGGGAGAGAGATAGATCATATAGGCAGAGATATTTGTTTGCAGTGTCTATTCATGTTGCCCAAAAGACTAAGGATTGGCACACAATACACTATCCAATAAGTATGTGTTGAGTGCACAAAGGAAGTGAGAGAAATCTCAGCCAACCAAGATAAGAAGTGCAATACTATGCACCACCGCATGGAGGTCTGCTTGCTCTGTGTCTTGCACATTTGGCTTGCCCCGAGGTTTCTGTCCTCTTACCAACCTCCCTAAATATGCCACACCATCCAACTGGGCTCTGGGTAGCTCCCACGGGCATTCCTGGTATACTCATCCTGTTTCAAACAAAAGGTCTTTACTTTTGTCCTTCAGATGAGGCCATCTACTGGAGAGCTCTTTTCTCTGAGATTCTACTGGATTCAACAAGCCAGGGATCCTCCTTTAGTCCTCTATCCCTCACCCATAATTTCAGTGACCTTGGCAGTCCTGCTACACAGATATTGTAATTTTGGTTATAAATTTCCCTCTTTTTCATGTCCTTGTATTATAAGGAAATAAATTATCATTGTTTGCAGACAGGAGGAGGATAAATAGATATATTTCTTTATTATTTCAAGGTTATAATATTTCCTCTCTTCTACATTCTTCTTGGTATACATCTTTGTCATTTGAAATGGCTTAGGGTCACGTGGTTGTATATCTCAGTTTTATCTGGATTAGAAAGATAAATGCTATTGCATATACTGATAAAAGAGGAATGTCTTCAATAAATGACTTTAAATATTTTCAGCAAGAATACATTAAAATCAACCCCAAATGAACAGCACTGTAAAAATTACCTCCACATTTCTTACTTTATGTCTAGTCTAAGTATATTTGTATAGTTGTCAAGTAAATTACACTGGTGACTTCCTCTTGGAGCTGCAGTGAACAACATCAGAACTTAAATGAGATCATTAATGAGATTGTTCTAGTCCCAGGTCTCTTGATAGGTAACAGTTACTGGAAAGTTTTCTGTACCCAGTGCTCTAAGTGGTGATGTCAGGTGTGAAACCTTAGAGATTTTAGTCATTTGTTCAGTTGGTATGAACCCAGAAATGTTATCCCTCTATCCCCCTACTTGAGGAGGGTATCATGGTTGAGTATTGGTAAAATAATTTCAACCTTATTAACTCTACTTCTTTGCGACATTTACTATACAAGGAATTGCCCTTAATCAACAACACAGATGACTTTCACTTCACACCCTTGAAAGAGAACATGATTTTTATCCTATACTCTAAATTCCATCAAAGCATATTACAAAATGTTGAAAAAATTACTGCTTTTAGTGAGTTTTTGAGAAAGTATTTAGCAAAAACAAGAAGTCAGATTTTGAAGAGTCATGCATAATAGTTAGAGGTTAAATATTTTATGAGGGCAACAGAAAGTTCGTGGAGAGTTTGAAGCAGATCTCTTAGATAACAGACTGGCATCTTAGAAATGGGTTGAAATGAAAACAATCTGTAGGATGGATTGGAGTAGAGTGAAATGAAGATGAAAATGAAGGACAGAGTTACCACAGTCACCTTAAAAACACACACTGTGATCCTGAGCTAAGCAGTGGCAGTAGTGATGATGAAATAGAATAGATACGAGATAATTAGACATGAAGGAAAATCCAGAGGTTTGGGTGGTGAATGGGAAGGTTGGGAAGGTGAAGCCTTTAGAAAGACGTCCAACTTTTGGGCTTTGGTTACTGAAACCACAACGGTACCACCAACATTAGTAATTATATGGGTAAAGAATAATGAACTTAGACTGAGGAATGTTAAGTTTGTGTTGCTCCTGGAATATTAGTGTGGAATTCTACAACAACCAGGCAAACATGTGGATCTGGGGTTCTTGGGAAATGTCAGGGATGAATTGGAGAAGGACCACTGGGGAGTCAGTTAAAATTCGGGGAGCCTGCAGAGTGAGAACAAAAGTACCTAATGATGGAACTGAAAGAAGCCTGAATATCTTGTGTGTGTGGAGGAAGTTCCTACTTGATATTATAATTTACTAAAATAAAATTTAAAAATGTATCTCCTATTCACTAAAACCTGACCTCAAGTAGGTTACAAGTAAGTAATTCTGGTAAAGTTGCTTTATAAATATCAATAAATGTAGTGGATTTTCAGAGGATGATATGACATTTGGACAGAGCCTGTCTGGGAAACATTGGGAAAGAGAAATATATTTTTGGTGGAGGGAAGAGTGGCAGCAAATAAACACAGGTATGAAGTTACAGGGAATTGTCCTAAGATGATTAATATTTCGACTGACTGTAGGTTTGCTAGAGTACATAAAAGGGAAAAGAAGATAAAGATGAAAAAATCATTTGAACAAGCCAATGGAATTTGAACTTGTATTATTTAGACATTAATTAAATAATAAATATTTTTTACTACATATTATAATTTCAGATAATATTAAACTTGTTTCGGTAATTAATTTAACCATTGTCTCACATGCAGAAAATCCTTCTGAGCATGCTATTCATTTCCATGTTAACACCACTATTTAAAAATCTTAGAAGTGAGATATAATCTAAATTCATGTACATAAAAATCTTATTTTGACCAATATCATCACATTTATACTTAAAGGAGAATTAGAAGTAGAGTTTTATTCCCTAGAGATTGATTGATTTAGCATGGTAGATGATACTCTCAAGATCACTGAAGCATCTCAAAAGCAATTTAGCATATTTAAGACACTGATGTTTTATAACACAAAATAAAATACATCTTGGCTATTCAGTGTTCAACATTGAAATGTGTGTCACTTTGATGAATTCCTTACACATTGTGTTTTAAAAATGCAATTCTATATGAGCATATTTTAATAAATTGCTTACATATTTATGGAAAGAGAAATCAGAATTCAAAAGGTGTCATATTTCCATTCTTGAAGAATAAAATTGAGAGGCTTGATAAGTTTTTAAGACTCAAAAGTCTCTTTTTATCTATTTATTATCACTGTAGTTCTATAACTAGGCCATCTGAAAAAGTATGTTATTTTAGCACAAAATTTTAGACAGGCAGTATATTTGTTTGTACATTAAATCTTACATGATCTGGAACAAAGCCTAAGGCACAACACTTTGGGGAATATGTACAATTGAGTTAAATCAGTGAAATGTATTAAATGGCTACTGAAATGCATTTTAAGTAGTATTAACATTTAATTTAACTTAATTTTTTCTAATGTTTTTATGGAAGTGTAATCGACATACAACATTATATTAGTTTTAACTGTGCACCATAATGATTTCACGTTTGTATATATTGCAAATGATCACCACAGTGAATCTAGTTATCACTTGTCACCATACAAAATTACACATTTTTTTTCTTGTGATGAGAATTTTTAAGATTTCCTTTCTTAGCAACTTTCACATTTGCAGCACAGAATTGTTGACTGTAGTCACCATGTTATACATTACACCCCTATGACATTTTATAACTGGAAGTCTGTACCTCTGGAACCTTTTTTATTCATTTTTTCCTACCCCCAGCCCCCCATCCCTCTGGCAACCACCAATCTTTTATCTGTATCTATGAGTTTTGTTTTGTTTGTTCTTTTGTTTTTGTTTTGTTTTAGATCCACATATAAGTCAGATCATAGGGTATTTGTCTTCCTCTGTCTGACGTAGTTCACGAAACATGATGCCTGAAAGTCTGCTGTGTTGTTGCAAATGGCAAGATTTCATTTTTTATTATGGCTGAGTTGTATTCCAGTGTATAAATATACACACCACATCTTTATCCAACCATCCACGGATGAGCACTTAGTTTGTTTTCATATCTTGGCTTTTGTAAATAGGCTGCAATGAACATAGGGGTGCATAAATCTATTTGAATGAGTGTTTTTGTTTTCTTCAGATAAATACCCAGAAGTGGAATTGCTGGATCATATGGTAGTTCTGTTTTTAATGTTTTGAGGCACCTCCATACTGTTTTCCACAGTGGCTTCACCAATTTACATTCCCACCAACAGTGCACGAGGGTTCCTTTTCTCCACATCCTCACCAACACTTGTCATTTCTTTCCCTTTTGATAATAACCATTCTGACAGTTGTGAGGTGATATCTCATTGTGGTTTTGATTTGCAGTTCTCTGATGTTAAGCACCTTTTCATGTGTCTCTTGGCCATCTGTATGTCTTCTTTGGAAAAATGTCTCTTCAGTTCCTCTTCCTATTTTTAAGTCAGATTGTTTGATTTGTTTTTTATTTGTTTGTTTGTTATTGAGCTGTTTGAGTTCTTTGTATATTTTGGATATTACCCCCTTTTGAGGTATATAATTTGCAAATAACTTCTTCCATTCTGTGGGTTGCCTTTTTATTTTGTTGATGGTTTCTTTTCTGTGCAGAAACTTTTTAGTTTGATGTAGTCCCATTTGTTTATCTTTGATTTTGTTGCCATTGTCTTTGGAGTTAGATCCTTCCATCAATGTCTTATGGTTTTCAGTGCACAGGTCTTTAACCTCCTTGATTAAATTTATTCCTAGGTATTTTGTTTTTATTGATGCAATAGTAAATGGAAAGTGGTGGTGGTGGTGGTGGTGGGATGAATTGGGAGATTGGGATTGATATGTATACACTAATATATATAGTATAAACTGGATAACTAATAAGAAGCTGCTGTATAAAAAAAATAAATAAAATCAAATTTAAAAATTCAAAAAAAAAACCCCAAGAATGAGGGGGTTGGAAAAAATAACAGTAAATTGGATTGTTTTCTTAATTTCTCTCTTTGATAGATTGTTATTAGTGTGTAAAAACACAACAGACTTCTTTTTATATTGATTTTGTGCCTTGCAACTTTGATGAATTTGTTTATTAGCTCTAACAGTTTTTTTTTTTTTTTTTTGGTGGGGTCTTTAGGGTTTTCTATATATAGTATCATGTTGTCCAAAAGTAGTGATAGTTTTATTTCTTTCTTTCCATTTTGGATGTCTTTTATTTCTTTTTCTTGCCTAATTGCTCTGGCTAGGACTTCCAATCTTGTGTTGAATAAAAGTGGCAAGAGTCAGCATCCTTGTTTGTTGCTGGTCTTAAGGGGAAAGCTTTTAGCTTTTTGCTGTCAAGTATGATATTAATTATTGGCTTGTCATATATGGCCTTTATTATGCTGCGGTATCTCCTGTCTATTCCCACTTTGTTGTCAGTTTTTATCATAAAAGGATGTTGAATTTTGTCAAATACTTTTTCTGCATCTAATGAGATTATCAAGTGATTTTTATCCTTCATTTTGTTAACGTGATGTCTCAAATACATTGATTTGTGCATGCTGAACCATCCTTGCATAAGTGGAATAAACCCCACTTGATCATGTTGTATGATTCTTTTAATGTATTGTTGAATTTGATTTACTAATATTTTGTTAAGGATTTTCACATTTATGTTCATCAGAGATATTAGTCTGCAATTTTCTTTTTATGTGGTGTCCTTGTCTGGTTCTTGTATCTGGGTAATGATACAATAATATATATAATAGTCTATTTTAAGTTGATAGCAAGTTAAGTTTGAATGCATTCTAACACTCTGCATTTTTACTCCCCTTCAGTAAGTTTTATGCTTTTGATGTCACATTTTACATTTTTTTATTTTGTGTATCCCTTAACTAGTCATTGTAATAATAGTTACTTTTACTACTTTTGTCTTTTAACCTTCATACTAGCTTTGTAAGTGTTTTATCTACTTCTTTTACCATATATTCAGCCTAAATAGTGGGATTTTTACTTTCACATGTTTTCTTGTTACTAATTAGTGCCTTTCTTTTCAGCTTAAGAAGTTCCTTTGACATATCTTGTAGGGCTGGTTTAGTAGTGATGAACATTAGCTTTTGCTTGTCTGAAAAACTCGTCATCTCTCCTTCAATTTTGAATGATAATCTTACTGGTAGAGTATTCTTGATTGGAATTTTTTTTTCTTTCAGCATGTGCCACTCCCTTGTGGCCTGCAAATGTTCTGCTGTAATATCTGTTAATAGTCTTATGGGGGTTCTCTTATACATAACAATTTGTTTTCCTCTTGATTGTTTTAAGATTCCTTTTTTATCTTTAACTTTTGAAATATTAATTATAATGTGTGGTTCTCTTTGGATTCATCTTCTTTGGAACTCTCTGGGGTTCCTGAATCTGGATGTCTGCTTTCCTAGGTTAGGGAAGTTTTCTGCTATTATATCTTCATATTAGTTTTCTGCCCCTTTCTCTTTCTCTTCTCCTTCTGGGACCCATAGAATGCAAATATTATCCGAATTGATGTTGTTCCATAGGTCACTTAAGCTACCTTCACTTTTTAAATTTCTTTTTTTCTTTTTTCTGCTCTGTTTGGGTGTGAGTTGCATTGCCCAGTATTCCAGGTTGCTGATTTGTTCACTGCTTCATCTAAGCTGCTATTGAATCCCTGTAGTGTATTTTTCAATTCAGTTATTGTATTCTTCAGCTATGTGACTTCTGTTTGATACTTTCTTACATTTTTTATCCCTTTGTTGGAGTTCTCTGTGTGTTCATTCTTCTCCCAAGTTCGGTGAGCATTGTTATGACCATTACTTTAAACTCTTAATCTGGTAAATTACTTATTTTCATTTCATTAAGGTTTTTATTTAGGAGGTTATCTTGTTCTTTTGTTTAAAACATTCCTCTGTTTCATCACTTTGCTTGACTCTCTGTATTTCTTTGTATTTGTTAGGCAAAACAGTTACATCTCCTAGTCTTGAACGGATGGCCTGTGTGGGCAATGGACCTTATGATTTAAATTTGCCTGAGCTCTTGGTTGCCTCTTGAACTGTCTCTCTGGTTGTTTCAGACCTGTGGGGGCCAGAAGTGCATTCCTCTTCTGCCACCAGATCCCACTGCTCATGGGTGTTCCCTGTGTGATTGGTGCATACATGTTGGTTTTGGGAGGCTATGGGGGCCAGGGCTAATGCTGTTGCTGGAATGGTCACAGGGGTGATGCATGGAGTGGGGTGCTTACCTGCTACCCCTAGTGGGTCAAGACAGCAGCATGGAGAAGGAGGTGTTAGCAGGTTAGGGTGAGAGGGCAGAGGTAGCACCTGCGGTGCTGGCACTAGCAAGGTAGAGGGAGAATATGCAAATAATGCCTGCCAGTGTCTCCATCCCTGGAGACGTTCTCAACAGGCTTTTGCCCCTCTGGCAGATGCTTTAAGATTAGTAAATGGATCCCCTTCATGTATGGCCTTGGTTCGTGTCCGACTGCTACTTTTGCACTGGGTTCTAGGTTAAATGAGTCTGTGTGCAAGCTCTTTAAGATCAGAATCTCCATTCCCTTTTGCTCGATGGTTTTCCTGAACATAGTTCTGTTGGTTTTCACAGCCAGAAATTTAGGGCTCATCTCTCAGGTGTGGATCCTGAGGGTTGTGATGCTGCATGTGAGGCACAAACCCCTTACTCCTTAGGGAGAAACTCTGTATTTCTGAGAACCCTCCTGCCTCTGTGTCAACCCATTGGTGGCCAGGGTGAGGGAGCGTTAGTCAGACTGCATCTGTGTCTCTCCTACCTGTCTTGATATGGCCCTTTATCCTTTGCTGTGGAGTAGCTGTTCAATCAGTTCTCAGGTTCTTTTCAGAGGGAATTCTTCTACATGTAGGCACGTAGGTTGTTATTTCAAATTTCAAGGCAAACTGTACAGATGTAATGGCTGAAATACAATGGATTAAAAAAAGATATAGACAAATGTATTAATCAAATATAAACTAGAAAGAAATCCATATATATATGTGAACTGCACTTATGACAGATGTAGTTTTACAAAACAGTGGGAAACGATTACCTATTCAACAACTGGTATTGGAATAATTTGCTCTGTACATGGAAAAAAGTAAACAAGATTTCTACTTAACCCATAAAAAAGTCCAAACTATAACAATAGCTACATTTAAAATATCTCAAAGAAAATATAGGAAAAGATGTATTTATTGCAAGTCTGAAAATGACTTCCTAAATGCAGAATATAAAGCATAAACTTTAAAGGAAAAACCTGATATATTTGACTTAAACCAAATAGGACTTCTGTATGTGGCATGATTAAAAAGTTGCTTGTGATAACAATTACAAACAAATGACCATTAACATGGAAAAAGATACAGATATCCAAATGTTGCCCTGTTAATATGAGGGAAGACTGAATAGTAGTTAACAGAAATGAATACACACAGTTGACACTTGAACAACATGGTGGGGGATTTAGGGATGCCCACCCTTCATGTAGTTCAAAGTCTTTGTATAACTTATAGTCTGCCCTCTGTATCCATGGTTTGGCATCCAAGGATTGAATCAAAACAGACCATGTAGTACTATGGTATTTACTACTGAAAAAAATCTACATATAAGTGGACCCATGCAATTCAAACCCATGTTGTTCAAGGGTCATCTGTAATCCATGGTATGTAGCAGAAATATATTTAGTAAAAACAGGTAAGTTGCAGAATGATGCAAATAATAGTATAGCATTTATACAATGTACAAACAAAAACAATGATAAATATTTTTTACTTTTATATTTCTGTGTGTGAGCATATCAGCTTGGACTGGGAAGTTTGAATCTGCAAATGAAACTGGTGATTGGGGATTAAGTGACTTGAACTTTATCTATAATGTTTTATATAAAAAAACTTTAAAAAGATAATATAACAAAATGTGAACAAATATAAATTTGGGATTGTTGGTACATAAAATTTTTATAGTGTTTTTGTGTTTTGTAATAGTTTTCTCAATTTTCTCAAAACAAAATCTCGTGGGATTGCTAGAAATAATTGTTGAATAAAAGAGGTCTTGTGATTCCCGGAGCAGGGAAGCTCTGTGTCCTCTTCTCAAAAGTAAGATATATCCAGCAGGAAGAAGCATGCTCAGAAGAAGCCCTCGTAGATCAGTTAATAACAAACAGTGCCAAGATTGATGGATTAGAGACAGAAAAATGCACCTATAACACACAGAGCATGCTGCTTCTCAGTTATTTGTTAGGTCTTCCAGAATTTGATCAGATGGGAAGAATCTAAATTGACAAAAATTATGTCTCCTTCACCCTATAAGGGTCAAAATAGTACTTAAGTTCCGTTACCGAAAATTATGAAATAACATTTTTGTAGAGATGAGTTTATATTAATTTTATATCTGTTGCAATTTATACCCTCTTCCTCCCACTTTTATAACAAGTTGGTTAGCTATAGCTTGGGCATTTTACCTCAGTCCTTGGACAATTATAATATTAATGATCATGGCTAAAATTATATGTGTGTATATACATGTAGGATATCATACGCATATCATACATATAGGACAGTTCAGTTCTCAAGCTGAATGTGGAATGTAGTTAGAAAACATTTTCTCTTTGTTCAATCTAAAATCTGATTCTTCACTGATGTATTTATAGCTGCTAAGTACAGCCAACATTTAATTGTGAACTATAATTTTCATCTTTCAAGGTCATACTTATAATAGAAATACTATTAATAGTTAGCATGGATAGGCTTTTTACTTCTAAGTATTTTACCAACAATTAATTTAATGCTCTCAAGAACCATGGGGACCCTTATTTCTGTAAGATAAAAGGAAGGTTATATTAGGCTCTTTGGGAAGGAAATTAGATCAGAATATGTCTTCACATACATTTGCAATATTCATCAACATAAGTAGGGGAATAAAAGGGAAAAACACATATAATTCAGCTTATCTTTATTGTGAAATTGTTTTTTTCTAGAAAAAAATGCCCTATTTTCCATTCCTAAATTAAGGCGCAATAAATTCAACATTAAGTGTGGAATTTAGTTGTTTGTAGTGATTCACTGAAAGAAGGTCATAAGTAGGGTATAAATCTACTTATAACACTGTAGGAGTCCATAATTTTTTTAATATGTACTTTTTATTTTAAGATTATTCCCTATTTTATTTGTTAAGCTGATATATACATTTTATTTCAAGATTATTCCATATTTCATTTCTTTTGAATCACAACATTCATATTATGAATATTTTTTTGATAATGGTTGTTTTGATCACTGAGACCATTGTGGTACCTTTGCTATGATATAAATTTCACATTATTCTGCTGTAACTTGGAACTTTCTATTTGTAATTAATTAAAGCTAAACATTTAATAATAGAGATGTAGGCCAAAAAAATGAATCAATAAGGTTTGTCTCCAAATTAATGTTGTGCCTATAAAATTGCATAAAGTTGGTGTGCTTGGGGAAAATGTTAACTGTGAAGAACTGTATTTATTATCTTTTTTTTTCTTACTTTTAAGTTATCAGAGTGTCATCATTTACCTTCAATTATATACTTCCATTTTATCAATGTAAAAAGAGCCAGGTTTTATATACTAAATGCATGGAAATGATTCATCTGAACATTTTTTTTTCCATTTTATTTTATTTTATTTATTTTTTTATACAGCAGGTTCTTATTAGTCATCAATTTTATACACATCAGTGTATACATGTCAATCTCAATCGCCCAGTTCAGCACACCACCACACTCACCACCCCATTGCTTTCTGCCCTTGGTGTCCAAACGTTTATTCTCTACATCTGTGTCTCAATTTCTGCCCTGCAAAGTGGTTCATCTTTATCATTTGTCTAGGTTCCACACATATGTGTTAATATATGATATATCTTCTTCTCTTTCTGACTTACTTCACTCTGTATGACAGTCTCTAGATCCATCCATGTCTCAAGAAATGACCCAACTTCGTTCCTTTTTATGGCTGAGTAATATTCCATTGTATATATGTACCAGAACTTCTTTATCCATTCATCTGTCAATGGGCATTTAGGTGGCTTCCGTGACCTGGCTATTGTAAATAGTGCTGCAATGAACATTGGGGTGCATGTGTCTTTTTGAATTATGGTTTTCTCTGTGTATATGCCGAGTAGTGGGATTGCTGGATCATATGGTAATTTTATTTTTAGTTTTTAAGGGACCTCCATACTGTTCTCCATAGTGGCTGTATCAATTTACATTCCCACCAACAGTGCAAGAGGGTTCCCTTTTCTCCACACCCTTTCCAGCATTTGTTGTTTGTAGATTTTCTGATTAGCCCAATCAAACTGGTGTGAGGTGACACCACACTGTAGTTTTGATTTGCATTTCTCTAATAATTAGTGATGATGAGCAGCTTTTCATGTGCTTCTTGGCCATCTCTATGTCTTCTTTGGAGAAATGTCTATTTAGGTCTTCTGCCCATTTTTGGATTGGGTTGTTTGTTTTTTTAATAATGAGCTGCATGAGCTCTTTATATATTTTGGAGATTAAACCTTTGTCTGTTGATTTGTTTGCAAATATTTTCTCCTATTCTGAGGGTTGTCTTTTTGTCTTGTTTATGGTTTCCTTTGCTGTGCAAAAGCTTTGAAGTTTCATTAGGTCCCATTTGTTTATTTTTGTTTTTATTTCCATTTCTCTAGGAGGTGGATCAAAAAAGATCTTGTGGTGATTTATGTCAAAGAGTGTTCTCCCTATGTTTTCCTCTAAGAGTTTTATAGTGTCTGGTCTTACATTTAAGTCTGTAATCCATTTTGAGTTTATTTTTGTGTGTGGTGTTAGGGAGTGCTCTAATTTCATTCTTTTGCATGTAGCTGTCCAGTTTTCCCAGCACCACTTATTGAAGAGACTGTCTTTTCTCCATTGTATATACTTGTCTCTTTTTTCATAGATTAGTTGACCATAGGTGCGTGGGTTTATCTCTGGGCTTTCTATCTTGTGCCATTGGTCTATATTTCTGTTTTTGTGCCAGTACCCTATTGTCTTGATTACTGTAGCTTCGCAGTATAGTCTGAAGTCAGGGAGTCTGATTCCTCCAGTTCCGCTTTTTTCCCTCAAGACTGCTTTGGCTATTCGGGGTCTTTTGTGTCACCACACAAATTTTAAGATTTTTTTGTTCTACTTTTGTGAAAAATGCTTTTGGTAATTTGATAGTGATTGCATTGAATCTGTAGATTGCTTTGGGTAGTATAGTCATTTTCACAATACTGATTCTTCCAATCCAAGAACATGAACATGGTATATCTCTCCATCTATTGACATCATTTTTAATTTCTTTCTTCAGTGTCTTACAGTTTTCTGCACACAGGTCTTTTGTCTCCCTAGGTATGTTTATTCCTAGGTATTTTATCATTTTTATGGCAATGGTAAATGGCAGTGTTTCCTTAATTTCTCTCTCAGATTTTTCATCATTAGTATATAGGAATGCAAGATATTTCTGTGCATTAATTTTGTATCCTGTAACTTTACCAAATTCATTGATTAGCTCTAGTAGTTTTCTGGTGGCATCTTTAGGATTCTCTATGTATAGTATCATGTCATCTGCAAACAGTGACAGTTTTACTTCTTCTTTTCCAATTTGTATTCCTTTTATTTCTTTTTTTCTCTCTGATTACCATGGCTAGGACTTCCAAAACTATGTTGAATAATAGTGGTAAGAGTGAACATCCTTGTCTTGTTCCTGATCTTAGAGGAAATGCTTTCAGTTTTTCACCATTGAGAATGATGTTTACTGTGGGTTTGTTGTAAATGGCCTTTATTATCTTGAGATAGTTTCCATCTATGCCCACTCTCTGGAGAGTTTTTATCAGAAACATGTGTTGAATTTTGTCAAAAGCTTTTTCTGCATCTATTGAGATGATCATATGGCTTTTATTCTTCAGTTTGTTAATATGATGTATCATATTGATTGACTTGTGTATACTGAAGAATCCTTGCATCCCTGGGATAAATCCCAGTTGATCATGGTGTATGATCCTTTTAATATGTTGTTCGATTCTGTTTGCTAGTATTTTGTTGAGGATTTTTGCATCTATATTCATCAGTGATATTGGTGTGTAATTTTCTTTTTTTGTAGTATCTTTGTCTGGTTTTGGTATCAGGGTGATGGAGGCCTCATAGAATGAGTTTGGGAGTGTTCCTTCCTCTGTAATTTTTTGGAAGAGTTTGAGATGGTTCGGTGTTAGCTCTTCTCTAAATGTTTGATAGAATTCACCTGTGTAGCCATCTGGTCCTAGACTTTTGTTTGTGGGAAGATTTTTAATCACAGTTTCAAAGTCAGTGCTTGTGATTGGTCTGCTCATATTTTCTATTTCTTCCTGGTTCAGTCTTGGAAGGTTATACCTTTCTAGGAATTAGTCCATTTCTTCCAGGTTATCCATTTTATTGGCATAGAGTTGCTTGTAGTAGTCTCTTAAGATGCTTTGTATTTCTGCCGTGTCTGTTGTAACTTCTCATTTTTCATTTCTAATTTTATTGATTTGAGTCCTCTGCCTCTTTTTCTTCATGAGTCTGGTTAATGGTTTATCAATTTTGTTTATCTTCTCAAAGAACCAGCTTTTATTTTATTGATCTTTGTAATTGTTTTCTTTGTTTCTATTTCATTTATTTCTGCTCTGATCGTTATGATTTCTTTCCTTCTGCTAACTTTGGGTTTTGTTTGTTCTTCTCTCTCTAGTTGCCTTAGGTGTAAGGTTAGATTGTTTATTTGAGATTTTTCTTGTTTCTTGAGGTAGGCTTGTACAGCTATAAAGTTCCCTCTTATAACTGCTTTTGCTGCATCCCAGAGGTTTTGGATTGTCGTGTTTTCATTGTCATTTCTCTCTAGGTATTTTTTGATTTCCTCTTTGATTTCTTCAGTGATCTCTTGTTACTTAGTAAAGTATTGTTTAGCCTGTATGTGTTTGTGTTTTTTACACTTTTTGCCCTGCAATTCATTTCTAATCTCATAGCGTTGTGGTCAGAAAAGATGCTTGATATTATTTCAATTTTCTTAAATTTACTGAGGCTTGATTTGTGACCAAGATGTGATCTATCCTGCAGAATGTTCCATGCGCACTTGAGAAGAAAGTGTAATCTGCTGTTTTTGTATCAATGTCTTATAAATATCAATTAAATCTATCTGGTCTATTGTGTCATTAAAGTTTCTGTTTCCTTATTTATTTTCATTTTGGATGATCTGTCCATTGGTGTAAGTGGGGTGTTAAAGTCCCCAACTATTAAGTTATTACTGTTGTTTTCCTCTTTTACAGCTGTTAGCAGTTGCCTTATGTATTGATGTGCTACTATGTTGGGTGCATATATGTTTATAATTGTTATATCTTCTTCTTGGTTTGATCCCTTGATTGTTATGTAGTGTCCTTCTTTGTCTCTTTTAACATTCTTTATTTTAAAGTCTATTTTATCCGTTATGAGTATTGCTACTCCAGCTTTCTTTTGATTTTCATTTACATGTAATATTTTTTCCATCGTCTCACTTTCAGTCTGTATGTGTCCCCAGGTGTGATGTGGGTCTCTTGTAGACAACATATATATGGGTCTTGTTTTTGTATCCATTCAGCAAGCCTGTGTCTTTTGCTAGGAGAATTTAATCCATTCACGTTTAAGGTAATTCTATATGTATGTTCATATGACCATTTTCTTTATTGTTTAGGGCTTGTTCTTTTAAGTCGTTTTCTTCTCTTGTGTTTCCCACTTAGAGAAGTTCCTTTAGCATTTGTTGTAGAACTGGTTTGGTGGTGCTGAATTCTCTTAGCTTTTGCTTGTCTGTAAAGCTTTTGATTTCTCCAGCGAATCTGAATGAGATCCTTGCTGGGTAGAATAAGCTTGGTTGTAGGTTCTTCCCTTTCAACACTTTAAGTATATCATGCCACTCCCTTCTGGCTTGTAGAGCTTCTGCTGAGAAATCAGTGGTTAACCTTATGGGAGTTCCCTTGTATGTTATTCATCATTTTTCCCTTGCTGCTTTCAATGATTTTTCTTTGTCTTTAATTTTTGCCAGCTTGAGTACTGTGTGTTTTGGCATGTTTCTACTTGGGTTTATCCTGTATCAGACTCTCTGCACTTCCTGGACTTGGATGGCTTTTTCCTTTCCCACAGGGAAGTTTTTGACTATAATCTCTTCAAATATTTTCTCGGGTCCTCTCTCTCTCTCTTCTCCTTCTGGGACCCCTATAATGAGAATATTGTTGTGTTTAGTGTTGTCACAGAGGTCTCTTAGGCTGTCTTCATTTCTTTTCATTCTTTTTTCTTTATTTTGTTCCACAGCAATGAATTCCACCATTCTGTCTTCCAGGTCACTTATCCGTTCTTCTGCCTCAGTTATTCTGCTATTGATTCCTTCTAGTGTAGTTTTCATTTCAGTTATTGTATGGTTCATCTCTGTTCTTTTGTTCTTTAATTCTTCTAGGTCTTTGTTAAACATTTCTTGCATCATCTCGATCTTTGCCTCCATTCTTTTTCCTAGGTCCTGGATCACTTTCACTATCATTATTCTGAATTATTTTTCTGGAAGGTTGCCTATCTCCCCTTCATTTACTTGTTTTTCTGAGATTTTACTTGTTTCTTCATCTGGTACATAGCCCTCTGTCTTTTCTTCTTGTCTATCTTTCTGTGAATGTGTTTTTTGTTCCGCAGGCTTCAGGATTGTAGTTCTTGCTCCTGCAGTCTGCCCTCTGGTGGATGAGGCTATCTAAGAGGCTTGTGCAAGTTTCCTGATGGGAGGGACTGGTGGTGGGTAGAGCTGGTGTTGCTCTGGTGGGCAGAGCTCAGTTAAACTTTAATCCACTGGTCTGCTGATTGGTGGAGCTGATTTCTCTCCCTGTTGGTTGTTTGGCCTGAGGTGACCCAACACTAGAGCTTACCTGGGCTCTTTGATGGGGCTAATGGCAGACTCTGGGAGGGCTCACACCAAGGAGTACTTCCCAGAACTTCTGCTGCCAGTGTCCTTGTCCCCACAGTGAGCCACAGCCACCCCCCATCTCTGCAGGTGACCCTCCAACTTTACAGGTAGGTCTGGTTCAGTCTCCTATGGGGTCACTGCTCCTTCCCCTGGGTCCCAATGTGCACACTACTTTGTGTGTCCCCTCCAAGAGTGGAGTCTCTGTTTCCCCCAGTCCTGTCGAAGTCATGCAATCAAATCCCACCAGTCTTAAAAGTCTGATTCTCTAAGAATTCCTCCTCCCATTGCCGGACCCCCAGATTTGGAAGCCTGACATGGGGCTCAGAATCTTCACTCCAGTGCGTGGACTTCTGGTGTACAAGTGTTCTCCAGTTTGTGACTCACCCACCCAGCAGTTATGGGATTTGATTTTATTGTGATTGTGCCCCTCCTACGGTCTTATTGTGGCTTCTCCTTTGTCTTTTGATGTGGTATATCTTTTTTGGTGAGTCCCAGTGTCTTCCTGTCGATGATTGTTCAGCAGTTAGTTGGGATTCTGATGTTCTTGCAAGAGGGAGTGAGAGCATGTCCTTCTACTCCACCATCTTGGTTCAGGGCCCTCATCTGAACATTTTAATTAGATTTACCTCCAAAATTAACTTGGCATATGGATAGTATGGGAACATACCTCTTCTTAATCAGTAGAGAGAATTGTCTACCATCCTAATAGTAAAAGGCCTTCTTCTTTAGGGGTTTGGCTACCTAAAGTCATTAAAGATGCCATCATTTCTCAAAAGAGTCAGGTGATTCTGTTCTTGGTAGTTTCCAATTTAGTTAATTACATAAGAAGCATATCTTTCTCACTTCCTTTCCTTTCTCCCTCCCTTCCTCCCTCTCTACCTTCCTCCCTTCCTTCCTTCCTTCCTTCCTTTCTTCCTTCCTTCCTTCCTTCCTTCCTCCCTCCCTCCTTTCACCCCTTCCTCTCTCTTTCCTCCACCTTCTTTCTCTTTTATCCTCTGCCCCCTTTTAAAAAACAGCTGTGAGTGTTTGACTGATCAGCCCTCAGTTCCAACAATGCAGTTGTTTTGTAGGTGCTGTAATAGGACCCTGCATAGATACCTACAAAAATTACTTATACAGAATCTGCAGTCTCTTTCTACCTAGCAAAAAGTGGGTCTTATTAAAGCTGTGTGTATGTGAGAGAGCAAAGAAGTGTAGCAAATTTAGGCATAATAACTATTATTGAGGAGAGGGTGGAGAAAAGGGAACACTCTTGCACTATTGGTGGGAATGTAAATTAATATAGCCACTATGGAGAACAGTATGAAGGTTCCTTAAAAAACTACAAATAGAACTACCATACGACCCAACAACCCCACTACTGGACATATACCCTGAGAAAACCATAATTCAAAAAGAGTCATGTACCAAAATGTTCATTGTAGCTCTGTTTACAATAGCCAGGACATGGAAGCAACCTAATTGTCCATCAACAGATGAATGGATAAAGAAGATGTGGCACATATATACAATGGAATATTACTCAGCCATAAAATGAAATGAAATTGAGTTATTTGTAGTGAGGTGGATGGACCTAGAGTCTGTCATACAGAGTGAAGTGAGTGAGAAAGAGAAAAACAAATACCATATGCTAACATATATATATATATATATATATATATATATATATATATATATATATGGAATCTAAGAAAAAACAATTAAAAAACAAAACAAACAAACAAACAAAAGGTCATGAAGAACCAAGGGGTAAGATGGGAATAAAGACACAGACCTACTAGAGAATGGACTTGAGGATATGGGGAGGGGGAAGGGTAAGCTGTGACAAAGAGAGAGAGTGGCATGGACATATATACACTACCAAACATAAAATAGATAGCTAGTGGGAAGTAGCCACATAGCCCAGGGAGATCAGCTAGGTGGTTTGTAACCACCTAGAGGGGTGGGATAGGGAGGGTGGGAGGGAGGGAGATGCAAGAGAGAAGAGATATGGGAAGATATGTATATGTATAACTGATTCACTTTGTTATAAAGCAGAAACTAACACACCATTGTAAAGCAATTATACTCCAATAAAGATATATATATAAAAGTTAGAAACTAAAAAAAAACAACAACAAAAAACCATTATTGAAACGAAAAGTTATTTTTCTCTTGGAATAATCATTTCTAGTTATCATACATCTTAATTTGATACATAATTTACCAACTGTTCAAATACTCACTTCACTTTAATGTATACAGGTCTATGAAATACACATCTTTTATTTCTCACCCAATCCACACAATTAAATCTTATAATTAGTTGGTGCTTAATTTAATAAAAAAGAATAATCATGGTATTCTTCCATCGATCTAGTTATCCAAAAGTCTAGTTTACCTCTCAGTCCTTGTTATTGTTTGACTACTTTGGCCCAGCATTTAGGGTTTTTTATTTCAGTCAGGGGATGGTTACATGCCAGTAATGAACTCACTAATGAATAGCTTTAAAGATCAATGTTAGCATTCTCTTAATGTAGTTTAAGAGTTCCTCCCAAGGGCTTGTCTAGGAAAAGATTCACAGATAAATAATCTACTCTTTCCTGGACAAAATTTGTTTCTGGTGATGGTATAGGTTCAATAAATTATTGACACAAACCTAAGGAAGCCTTTTCTATCATTACTGATGCTAGTGAGGACAGATGGGGATGAAGAAGGTTCAACTCCCTACTAGTTCAGAGATTTTAGGGAATTCTAAATGTATTTTCCAACCTGCACATTAGGAATATTTCCAAAGGTATAAATACATTTCCATGTATTTCCAACATTATAACCCTAAAGATTCCCACATCCTAATTGCTAGGAACTGTAAATGTTACCTTAGGTAACAAAAAAGACTTTGTAAATGTGATTAAGTGTTTGAGATAGGGTGATTCTCCTGGATTTATCTGAGTGGACAAACACAATCCCAAGTGTCCTTAAAAGAGAGAATCACAGGGAGACTTGACTACAGTGGCAGAGAAGGCAATGTGGTATGGAAATAAATTATAGTGATGCATCCAGGAACCAAGAAATGTGGTAGCCTCTAGAAATAGAAGGAGTAAGGAGCAGGTTCTCCTCTTGAGCCCCTAGCTAGAACCAGCCTTCTTGAGATCCTGCCTTTATCCCAGTGAAACTGATTTCAGACTTCCAGCCCTGAGAAAATTTGTATTGTTTTAAGTCACAAAGTTTGTGGTTCTTTACAGCATCTATAGGAAGCTAGTACAATATCCTTTGAAACTCCTGGCCATTAAAAGTTTACACAAGTCACTCTAAGTCAGTGCATAATTCATCAAAAATCTATGAAACACTTATTTCTATTCATATGTCTATAGTTTAGTTATATTGACAATTTTTTTAGTGCACTTAGCTATTTTTTTAACTAGAATTTCTTTTCTTTGTCATTTTCACAAAGGAATCACCAACACCTTTTTATTTACTTCCAATGGGAACAGCTCACCTGTTTTTTAAGTATCATTCATTTACTAAGTGACACTGTACAGTTAAAATTCTTTTAATCATGTATTTAACTAAGACATTTGGTTCCTTAACAGTGAAATATCTTCTGTTTTGCAGGTAGAATATTTAAAAATTAAGAGAAGAGATGTCTCTGTTTTAAAATCTGCTTGACATTTCACTATCCATATTTGATTGGGCAAGTTGAAAAAAAGATACAAGCCTTATAAACCCCAAATTACCATCTTGGTAGCAGATTGCACAGGAAATCTGATCACACTTGTAGAAAACTATTGTTTTAACAATTTACTCCCCAGATTCACAGGCTAAAATGTATGTACATCAAAAACATTCATAAAACAACTTCACAATTATGCAGAGCATAACAACATGTATGACTCAGTCTAAATGTGTGCCTAATCTGGTTTTGTAAACATTACCAACCAGTCATGGAGAAGAGGGTCAGACAGCCTAGATTCAATCCAATTGAACCAAGAAACCACAGTTTATGAGCCTTGGTTTTTTCCCATAAGTGGGAAGATTGAGCTGTACATCCTCTTAGCTGTAAGGATTCTGGGGATTTATGGTCAAATTAATTTAAAAAAAACCCTCTGTTTGTGACTGTTACCTCCAAACTCTGGTGCCAGTCATGAAAGACTGGTTTAAATCATCCCGTCCCACAACCAAAATATACAGCTGGCCTGTTATTCTCAGAAACATGGTTAATAGTGTCTTTCTTTTAAATTATACATTCAGTTGGTTATTCTAAAAGAGATTGTTACTATATATATTTCAAAATTACACAGGAAATAGAAGCAAATCCTTTTAAATGAGCATGTCTATATATAAAAGACTTGCAATTATGATTGTTAAAAAAAAGTGCACACACTTCTTAATGACCTATGAATGTCCTCATGGGGTTATGTAGACCCTTGTGATTTACCCCCATACAATTCAGAAATGAAAGATCAGTAGTAAGCTACCTGGCACTTATCATGTAATCCCTAGTGCTTTCAGCCTAGGTAAAATCCAAGCAAATGTCCAGTGTGTACCTGTGTGTACACGCATGTGTATGTGTGCTTGTGCACCTTTGTGGGTGAGTACATGCAGAGTGTGGGAAGTAGAAGTGGGAATGGGAAAGAAGTCTCACATCCACAAATCTATGCCAGGAACTCTGACCTCTATTTTCTCTTAGAATTATGCACTGGATTTTATTTCTGGTTACACGAGCATTTCAAATGAAGCATATTTTTTTCTTGGGATTTTATACCCCTAATGCAAGTCAACATTTCCACAGAATTTTAAGAGGTGGTTTGGGCAGAGGGCCAGAGAGTCTACAAGAAAAGAGAATAGAGCCTTTGCCGGATTTCAGTGATTAAGTAGACCCCAAAAGATAAGCTACTGAAAACTTTCCTACAAAATGTCACATAAAAACACTAGAGGGGGGCAATTTAAGGTGGGTCCTTCACCAGGGCAACTAGTAGTCCTGTCCCTGCATGTTCCTTGTCCTTGGAGGAATGAGGTCCTCTGGAGCCATATGTAAGGGCACAAGGTTTGTCTTAGGCAGCTGTGTATTTCTTAGTTGTCCCCAAGGGCTGCGTGCAAAATCAAAGGCTGTTGAATGGGAATGATTTACTGCATCCCTCTGCCCTCTTCTAGTAAAAGGCTTTTTAGGTTGCAACAACTCAAAAGGGAAAAAATCAGGGACCCACAATTTTATGATACAATTTTAAGCATCCTGATGTTAATAATGGCTCAGTTGCTACGTGGCCTGTGGCCTGAGAGAAGACGTGTTCAGTTTTGAGGGGAAGGAAATGGAGAGGAGGGTACAGGAGGGTTCATTGTATCCTATTCAAGAGTTCATGTAGTTCACCTCTTCCAGCGCCTGTTATCCGAGTGTGTGACCCATTTAGTGGGACAACGTGGGCATGATGTAAGTGGAGAAGACTAAAACATGGCAGCTCTCAGCCACACGGAACCCCATGATATGAATGTAAGTAGCATATTGAACAATTGTGATCAGAGATACAATCCAAGTGCACCTTTATTGATTTTTTTATTCAGTGGTGAAAACTTCCCCATCAGAGGATGAAAACTAATGTAGAGCCCGTCACCTGTCTGCTTCCTCTTTGGTAAGAAAAAGTCCAATTGTCACTTTACATCACAAATACAGTCACATGTCACAAGTAGAATGTTCATTCTAAGATGTTAACAACCATGAACTTGATTCCACGTGTGGCTATACCTTTGCCAGCTCTAGCCACCCGATCGTGGGCTCCAGTACTGGGAATGGGGTTGTTGGTCTCTTCTCTATTTTTTTCTGTCTGCCAGGGTCCTCTACCTTCCCTCGCACAAGGCTGCGGGTGTGTTTCTGACTTTTCAGGAACCAGGCAGGGATGAGAAGAGTCAGATCCCGCTTGAACAGGCAGATTTAGGAACTGACTTTCTTCTGGCACCTTAGAGAACTCTGTGATATTTACATCCCTCTGCATCTCTCTGCTGCCTCTCCCTTTGCCTGTAGAGATGCTCGCCTATTCTGGTTGCTGGCTTGTCAGTTATTGCAAGTCTCCAGGAGTCCATCTTTCACCTCCAGCTTCTTGTATCCTATTGAACAGAATCCAAGCCAGCCCTCTCTTCCATAGCCTCACATCTGTATCTAGGACCATTTTCGATTTCTCCTGCTGCTTCCCATAGCGGTCTACAGGTCCCCTGTGCTTCCCAAGTGCAGGAAATACAAGTCAAAGCATTACTCTGAGTAATCCCAAAGAGACCAGCCCCTTCTGGAAACAGGCAAGGACATAAAGCCAAAGCTCTGTCCCAATAACCCTGACTTCAAGTTGTAGTGACTTTACAGGTTGGGAATCCTTTTGGTAGGTTTTGAAAAGTTAAAAAAAAACTAGATTCCCCCTCCTTGACATGTTGAGATTTGCAATATCTTTGCTACTAAAATAATTACCCTGGTTTCATGCATATATTCTTAAGGCTAATATTAAGTTCAGTTTAAATCGATAACATGGTGTTGAATTACCTATATATTCAAAGTGCCATGTGAAGAAGTCCAGGGCATTCAAACCTCAGTGAAGCAGTGGCTGAGTTTTAAGAAGCATATAATTCAAGAGACAAAATAAGCCCACTGCACAGGGAGAAAGAGACCTTTCGTTGAGAATCTAATTGGTGTCAAAGACTTTCGGTACATCAATTTCAGATGGGGCATTATATATTATCTGCATTTTACAGATGAGGAAAATATAAACAGAGAGGTTTCATAATTGCCCAGATTACAGGGAGAGCAAGAGACAGAGTTAGATTTTTGAATCTTAATTAGCCGGCTCCCATCCCCCTTTCCTTTTGCTGGAAGAGGTCATTGAGAGGATATGACCACCAGTTGGCTCACAAGCTGGACCCAGGCAATTCTGGAGGCTCCTCATCCCTCCCCTGTCCTTTATAATGTCTGTGTTGCCCATTATTCCTATAGTGGGAACTGTTCCAAGGATGTAGCCCTGAGAGAGTAAGGTGTTGTTGAGACCATCTGGATGGCATAGACGACTTAACCCAGTTAAGGCTTCAAGATAAAATCTTAAGAATCTGGTGGTTGGCTGTGGAGATCTACTCATCTTACAGTGCCCAAGACAAGCCTGGTATGTAAGTTCCCTCGCTTGTTACAACTGTTACCTACCAATCTGGAGTGATCTGCCTCACTCTCTCCTTGCCCTCTGCACAGAGGCTGGTTTCAGGTTTCACCCGGGAAACTCCTGAGGTCTTAACCAACACCTTTCTGCTACGTGTTCTACTTGCCTTAAATGTGGGAAATGCAAGCTACAGTCAGGGACAAGTCTTAAGAAAGAGACAGTATTATGGGCATAATATTGTGAGAATGGCGCTCACTTCAGTTGGAAGGATGAAGGCAGGGCAGGGCAGTTTTGTTGTAGGAAGACGGTGTTTGAATGATGTAAATGCACCATCCTGGTGCTGGGACAGGGAAGTCGGCTGGGGAAGGGAGAAGGAGAAGAATTCTCAGCTTTATAAACATAGGAACAATTATGGGCTCACATGTCGGGAACTGGGAAAGCTGAGAGGCATTCTGGAACAAGGAAATCCTCTAATTTTAGTACTATTTGTCGTGAGGACTACCCCCCCACCCCAGGTTTATTGAAGTATGACTGAGAAACAAAAATTGTGTATATTTAGGTTGTATAGTGTGATGTTTTGGCATGTGTGTATGCTATGTAATGATGACCACTCTCAAGCTAATTGACTCATCCATCACCTCATGTAGCCACCCTTTGTGTGTGTGTGTGTGTGTGTTGAGGACACTTGAGATCTATTCATTTAGCAAATTGCAAGTATACAATAGAGTAACATTTACTATAGTCACCTGCCATCCATTAGGTCTCCAGAACTTATTCATCTTATAGCTGAAAGTCTGTATACTTTCAACAGCATCTACTCTTTTGTCCCACTTCCCAGTCCCTGGTAATCAATATTCTATTATTCTCTTACTATGAATTTGACTTTTTTTTTTTTAAGACTCTACATATAAGTGAGATCATGCAGTTTTTGTCTTTCTGTGTCTGGCTTATTTCACTTAACATAATGTCCTTCAGGTTTATGCATGTCATTGTAAAGGGCAGGATTTCCTTCTTTTTTATGGCTTAATGATATTGCATTATATTTATATCTATATCAAAATTTTTAATCCATTCATTTTTTGATGGACACTTATCTTGGCTACCGTGACTAATGTTGCAGTGAACATGGGAGTGCAGGTATCTCTTTGAGATAATGGTTTTATTTTCTTTGGATATATACCTAGAAGTGGGATTGCCGAATCACATGGTAGTTATAGTAGTTATTTTTTGAGAAACTTTCATTCTGCTTCCCATAGTGGCTGAATCAATTTACATTCTCACCAACAGTGCACAAGGATCACCTTTTCTCCACACCCTCCTCAACGTTTGTTATCTTTTGAATTTTTGACAATAGGTATTCCAACAGGTGTGAGGTGATATTTCTTTGTTTAGAGTTGAATTTCCCTAATGATTACTGATTTTGAGCATCTTTTCATGCACTTGTTCACCACTTGTATGTCTTTTTCTCAGGAAAATGTTTATTCATATACTTTTGTTCATTTTAAAATCAGGCTGTTTTTGCTGTTGAGTTGTATGAGTTCCTTATATTTTAGATATTAACCCCAAATCGGGATATATCGTTTACTAATATTTTCTCCAATTTTATAGATTGCTTTTCACTTCATTGATTATTTCCTTTTTTGTGCAGAAACCTTTGAGTTTAATGTAGTCTTCCTTGTCTGTTTTTGCCTTTCCTTGCCAGTGCTTTTGCCAAGTCCAATGTCAAGGAATGTTCCCCCTATGGTTTCTTTTAGAAGTTTTATGCTTTCAGGTCTTAATTTGAAGTCTAATCCATTTTGAGTTGATTATCTTGTATGGTGTAAGCTAGGGATCCACCTTCATTCTTTTGCATGCGGCTGTCCAGTTTTCTCAACACCTTTTATTGTAAAGGTTATCCATTCCCCATTGCGTATTTTTGGCACTCACTGTCCAAAATTAATTGACTATATATGTGTGTGTTAACATTTTAAGTAGGGAGATATAACAATCAAATCTATGCTTCAGGAAGGTTAATGTGGCTTCAGTGGGAAGGATGAGCACAACACACACACACACACACACTCACACAATTAGGCGATTAAGCTTTTTAAAGGAGAGGAACAATATATTATATGATTGTTTTACCGGAACATTGTTTGGCTATAAGCACAGAGTAGGTGTCAACAATATTTGTTAAAGTAATAAATAATTGGATAAGGACAGGATGCCTTGAAACAAGTCAGGTGAAAACTATCACAATAGCGCAGGAGAGACCTAGTAAAACCTGGAAATAGGGTAGAGAGATACTTTAAATGAGCATCCTTCCTGAGTTAGCAACTAAGTATACATCAGAAGAAAGGACCAGTGCCTTGTGGCTCAGAATTCTCTAACTTTGGATGTTTATAACATGATGAGAAATGACAAAGTCAGAAGGCAGGTTCTATTTGGATTGGAAGGGGTATAAGTTTCAGGACTGTTTAGACATCCATGATATTAGTTTCTGGGATTAGTTTGAGATCATGCTAGTAAAAAGGTGGTTTTGGCAGAGTCAGATGGCAGACAGGTAAGATGGGATGATGAGGAAAAAGAAGACCATGCTCAAAGAGTGTTGTGCCTCCCGAGGAGCTGTGGGTTGGATCAGGGTGAAGGGGTCTCAAAGAAAAGGCTTCTTTATACAGTTCATTGTCTTTGCCAGGATCAGCACTAAGAATAGCAATGAAAGGTGAGGCTAGATGTACTACTGGCCCTTGTTAGGAAAAATCAATCATTTTTCTGAATCTAGAAGGAACCAAGCATAGGCATTTAAAATCGTCTTTAAACAGAGTGAGCTGTGATAGATGGAGGGAGACTTGACTAGCAGAAAAATAAAGTGAATGGAACTAATACTAGGTAGCAGTCATAAATCTGAAATGATTAATTCTGAATACATTGTAGATGCACAGGCATCATTATCTCCCATGTTCTGATCATGATGAAGGATGGGAGGAGGGCAATCAAGGCTGACAGTGTTATAGTCCTGAAAGGCAGGGAGGCAGATGACCCTATTCTTAGTGAATAAGAAGGGATGTCTTTTATAAATGGGGTAAAATTAAAGGAACTTTTAAAATTCGCTGTGCAGTGTGCAGGATCTTTCTTCCCTGACCAGGGATCCAACACTAACCCCCTGCAGTGGAAGGGGGGAGTCTTAACCACTGGACCACCAGGGAAGTCCCTTAAAATTCTTAAAACATGGAGAGTACTTTACTTTTATTTTAGATCATTCCAATATGGTAGACAATGTTGTACACCAGAAGCTCAAGGAAGAGCCTACCTTATTTTAGGACCACAAGTAGTCATGGGCACAAGTTCTAAAGGCAGACTGCCTGGACTTTATTCTAACTCACTATACAAACGAGGGTCAATCACCCAAACTCTCTGCTCCCTACGTTTTTAATCTGTAAAATGGGGCTATAATAGTACCTACCTTAACCATGTGCTAACCAAGTTTTCTCTTATATGTAAAGCCCTTAGAACAGCGCCTGTGTAGTTTTTGTTAATTAAACAAAAATAAAATGCATCCTAGGAAAAAGTGTGATTCCAAATTCAAAGGATAAATTTCAGTGTAAAGAGGAATCAACAAGGACCCTCTTTCTCACCTAGAAATAACTTCCGTCCTGAAAGCACCCCAAATATATTAACTTTTCTTAGACTCTCAATCTCCTTGAGAGTTACTGAAGCCCAGATAAATCAGGATTGAAACTCAGGGTCAGGATGGATCCCCTAGTTTCATTCTGATTTCCCCAAGATTCTTAAAATGGAACCTGAAGCCCCACTCCTGCCCAAAATAAAAGAAAGGATAGATAAGGGAATTACAAAAGAAATGACAAACAGAAAGTGAAATAATATTTGGGTATATATTACAATGATTCCCCTACTCCAAAATTCTGTGCCTCAATTATAAGCAAAGAAGGTTTTATTTTAAATTGGATCCTGGGGGTTAAGTAAAATCAATAAGGAACTTCAGAGCACAGAGAGCTTAAATTACCAATATTCTCTGGGACAATGAAATTTATCACTATATCTACCCTGGAGCAGAATTTGTTTGTTTAGGAATTATCAAACAACCCCCATAAATTATGAAGATCCATTTCACAGAGACTTATATTGATCTCATTTTCAAAGATTCTTGGAGGCAAAATATGAGGTAAAACGTTTTCAAAATACTGACATGAGCTATGGTGATTTTGGAAGGTATATAATTTTACAAGTGCTAAGGGCATATACGTCTATAAAGAAAGGCTTAAGATAATGTTATTATTAAAAAATATAACACACTTAGTCATTTGGGTTTTCCCTTAGAGTTTACTATTCAGGACAGTTATATGTCAAGTGTCCTTGATGTAACCTCAATACCCACTGCTCAGCGCTTATGCATACATACACTTTGATCTTCTTATTTGTGAGTGTGACCCAGTGCAAGTTTTATGATTCCAGGCTTATTACAGGGCAAAATGATTTACAGTTTTTCAGAGTCTTTTATTTCCTAAGTGTAATTCCTCCACCAGTCACATCTCCAAAGTCACATTTACAGGGAGAAAAAATTAAAGACAGGGAAAAATTAAAGACACGGAAAACAATGAAGGATTGAGCCAGACAAATTGGATGGTACTAAAGAAATAATCATAACACAAAAACACTATTTTTATTTTAAGAGCTCCCATGGAAGGCCAGTGAAGACTCCTGGCTAATTGCAGATTGTCTGTCTTGGCTGTGATTTGGCTGATTTTCTCTGGCTTTCAGTAGATTATGTCCGATTTCAGAACTTGTTAATATTGATAAGCTAATAATTGTAATATACTTTACAGTTCTCACTTTTGAAAATGCCTTTTATTTTCTCTACACAAAGCTTATATATGCCGATGCATTCAACAGACTGAATGCTTTGTCTTGCTCATAAGAATGTGAAGCAGGTGGTCAGAAAACTTGGGTTAAAGTGTTGGCTGGGCCACTTCCCAACTTGGGGACCTGAGACTGGTAAACATATGTTTCTCTGTGTATCAAATGGTAGCAAAATCATCTCCTCTTAGATTTTCTTAGGAATTAAATGAAACCAAAAACAGTACATGAAACATGTAGGCAGTGCAGAGAGGCAGTTGGTGCCAGCTGAGGAAATTGATTGCTAAGATTAAGTGACTTTTGCAAAGTTGCACCATGTATGAAGCAGAGTAGAAAACCAGGTTCATTGCACCCATGGCCACACTTTTCTAAATGCATTAAGAGATTACAAAACTTGACTTTTTATTCTGACTTTAGGAAAGTCACATATTCTTGCCTTTGATTTTCTAAACTGTGTTATAATGTTACATTGCAGATTTGGAAAGCAGATTTGACTAAAGCTGAGATAACTACCGTTGATGGTTTTCTTTGCAGAGCTGGTGGAAGTGAATAGAAACAAGTGAGGCTATGGTAACAATAACTCCTTATTAGTGCATAGCTTCTGAATACTTAGTGGGAAATATAAGCCTTCATGGCATTGCATACACTGGGGCTATAGTATGTCTATTTCTTGAGACAGTATATATTTCATTTTTGAAAACACCACTGTTCAAAATGATTTGATATAGTGAAGGATGGCAATAGTTATGATCTAATAAAAATAGTTTTCACTAATGTTTAGTGAATACTTTTATTAACTATTGATCTTATTTATTGTTAAAATAAAAAGGATTCAGAAAAGTATAATGAAAGAAATACAATTCACTGATATTTTCACAATCCAGAAATTATTATTTCAAATTCTTTGGTATGTTTTGCAATGCATATATGAAACTCCCTTTGCCTTTCTTCCCTAGTGGTAATTACTACCATAAAATGGTGTTAATTGTTCTTACATATCATTTTGTAATTTGTATGTCTATTAATGCTTTATAGTATTGTTTCTTGCTTTGAAAACTTACATATGCAGGAAGCTAAGGTACCTACCCTTTTGCAGCTTTTAAACATAACATCATATTTTAGTTATTTATCTGTGCTAGTACATATAGGTCAAATTCATTTCTACTTGCACTATACAATATTCCATTGTTTCAAAAAAGTTATAGTTACTGTAATTCCTGAGAAGAAATTATGCTTCATGTTGCCTGCTTTGCTATAACGGGCTGCAGTGAAGATGCTTGGATGTGTCTTCTCAGGCAAATATCTGTTTTTCTAGGACACACATTGGATTGCTTAGTCTCGAGGTACATTTTCATTTGCATCTTCAACTTTATAAGGTTTGTCAGGTTGCTCCTCCAGGAGGTTTATCAACTAATATTTTCACTCTCTGTATATTAGTGTTTCATTTTCCTCGCCCTCACCTAGTGATTAGGTGTTGGATGTTGGTAGTGATGGGATAACTCATTTTCCTGTTAATTTGCATATCTCTTATTATAAGTGAAGGTCAAGAACTGTTCATGTTGGTGACTCAAGCTTTCAGTGCTTTTCATTTCCGGGAATGGCATCACTGTCCATCTGTTTGCACTAGCTAGAAGTCTAGAAGCCTTTCTTGGCTCTTCTATCTCCCCCATTTATCATCAATCTCTTTAGATTCGTCCTCCCAGTGTGTTTCACTTCTTTTCACTTATTGCCACTTCCAACAGCATCCTTGTCTAACCCATCACCCTTGGTCTACATACAACTATAGCAGACTCTTAATTGGTCTCTAAGCACCCAGTTTTGCCTTCTTAGATTGCATTATTCATCCACACATCAACTAGGGTAATCACTTTTAGAGGGAATTAAAACCTACATTCATTTTTTAGTTGAGTAGTTAAAATGAGCAGGTAATGTAATTCTGTCTCTCACACAGGCACACACAGATAAGCAGACTTAAAGAAATAGTTTGGTTTTCTAAGCCTCTTGTTCAAAATCTAGGCATATTTCTACACATCAATAAATTATTAAAATAAGGCTTGGTTCTTTTGATATATTTTTTTTTTATCTAAAATGAGATTCTTTTCTATAAAATTAAACACAATCACTTAAAGTCTGAAGATCTTAACTCTAGTCCTTACTTATTATCTACCAGGCATTTAATTTCCAATAAGTGAAAGTCTAAGATGATCTAATTATGAATCTAAACATCAAATACGTCCTTACAATTGAAGGTTATAAAATGATATTGTAATAATCATCCATTAAAAAATCCTATTAGTCAGTATTTTTTCTTAGATCATCATTATCTAAAATGACAATGTTTTCACATGATAGTGATAAGTAAAATCTTTGATCATATGGTATTTTCCTACTTATGAATCTCTAATCATAAGTTCATCAAGTGAATTCTCATAGAAATATAAGGCTAGGTAGTACATTTCAGTTAATTTTGGTCAGAGTTATTTGGACAGTTGCTTTTTACAAGTGTTACATGTTAGACAATTTAATTCTTTTTGTGTATATTTAGAGAGTTTATTAAACCTTTTCTGAAAGATAATCTTTTGTGCAGACAGTAACACAACACTATATAACTTTAGTATATATCATATACAACAAGTTATTGTTGAGCTTTTTTTTTTTTTTTTTTTTTTTTTTTGCGGTTTGCGGGCCTCTCACTGTTGTGGCCTCTCCCGTTGGAGAGCACAGGCTCCGGATGCGCAGGCTCCGGATGCGCAGGCTCAGCAGCCGTGGCTCACGGGCCCAGCCGCTCCGCGGCATGTGGGATCTTCCCGGACCGGGACACGAACCCATGTCCCCTGCATTGGCAGGCGGACTCTCAACCACTGCGCCACCAGGGAAGCCCCTATTGTTGAGCTATTTAAGGATATTGCCTCAGCTGTTGAAAAGTTTTATCTATACTAGTGCATTATTTAAGAGATGCTGTGAATTGGGAATGTCAAAGCCACTAGTTTGAAATCTAAGTGAAATATTTTGGTTTAGGCTTAGGAATGATCTATTTAAAGGGCCTTTGAATTCTTCATGTGGATACTGTCCTTAGAAAAAACTTAAGTTATTGGATTTCATACCTCTACTATATATTTTCAAGTGAGAAGGTGTTATCATACTTATCACCATGGTAGCAGCCCAAATATACACCAAGTTACTCTGATTAGTACTTTAAAGTACACAGAATAACTCTATTAGTCCCAGCACTATGGACAGGTGATAAGCCATCAGTTTTCTGCTATCCCTTGCTAAGCATTGTAGTTTTAAAGGTTTCCAAGGTCCAAGGAAACTACCTTAAACCTTGGAGGAACTAATTAGACTATGACATGGTCAGCCATTTACTATTCCTGATGTGGGAAAAATGCACTGCATATCATCTTTGACCATTTAGTACAAAGTCTTTATGAGTTTGCTTGCAAGTGGTTCATGCATCACACTATAAAATGCCTGATATAATTTATCTATGACTACGAGCCAAGGATTGTGATGTATGTGTTGATTCCATCCTACAAAGAACATTTCTTTAACAAGTAGCAATCTATTGATTCAGCCAAGAAATTACATTTTCCAATATGATTCTGGAAAGCTGATTTTTAAAGAAGGAATATTCTAAATATGAGGTCAGTGATGAATGGTATATTACTTTCCTAGGGCTGTCAAAAAGTGCCACCAACTGGGGGGCTTAAAACAACAAAAATGTACTGTTTCACCGTTCTGGAGCCTGCAAGTTCAACTCAAGTTGCCGGCTGGGTCATGCTCCCGCAATACCTTCTAGGGGAGGACATTTCTTTGCATCTTCCAGCTTCTGGTAGTCTCAGGAATTCCTTGGTTGTGATGGCATGACTCAAATCATTGCCTCCATCTTCACAGGGTCTTCTTGTGTGCGTGTCCAAATTTTCCTCTTATAAGGACACCAGTCATATTGGATTCAGGGCCCACCCTACTCCAGTATGAATTCAACTTCATTTAGCTGCTTATGTCTGCAAGGACCCTTTTCTTATTTTTATTTTATTTTTTTAAAGACTTTTTTTTATTAGTCTCTGCTTTACAACAAAGTGAATCAGTCATACATATACATCTGTTCCCATATTCCCTCCCTCCTGCGTCTCCCTCCCTCCCACCCTCCCCATCCCACCCCTCCAGGCGGCCACAAAGCACCAAGCCGATCCCCTCGCGCCACGCGGCCACCACCCACCATCCATCCACCCCACGCCTGGCAGTGTATACACGTCCATGCCTCTCCCTCACCCCGTCACAGCCCACCCCTCCCATATCCCCAAGCCCTCCCCAAGTAGGTCTGTGTCTCTATTCCTGTTTTACCCCTAAGTTCTTCATGACATTTTTTTAAATTAAATTCCATATATATGTGTTAGCATACGGTATTTGTCTTTCTCTTTCTGACTTACTTCACTCTGTATGACAGACTCTAGGTCTATCCACCTCATTACAAATAGCTCAATTTCGTTTCTTTTTATGGCTGAGTAATATTCCATTGTATATATGTGCCACATCTTCTTTATCCATTCATCTGCCAATGGACACTTAGGTTGTTTCCATCTCCGGGCTATTGTGAATAGAGCTGCAATGAACATTTTGGTACACGTCTCTTTTTGAATTATGGTTTTCTCAGGGTATATGCCCAGTAGTGGGATTGCTGGGTCATATGGTAGTTCTATTTTTAGTTTTTTAAGGAACCTCCATACTGTTCTCCATAGTGGCTGTACCAATTCGCATTCCCACCAGCAGTGCAAGAGTGGTCCCTTTTCTCCACACCCTCTCCAGCATTTATTGTTTCTAGATTTCTTGATGATGGCCATTCTGATTGGTGTGAGATGATATCTCATTGTAGTTTTGATTTGCATTTCTCTAATGATTAATGATGTTGAGCATTCTTTCATGTGTTTGTTGGCAGTCCGTATATCTTCTTTGGAGAAATGTCTATTTAAGTCTTCTGCCCAAGGACCCTTTTCTTAAAGAAGGTCACATTCTGAGGTACTGGGGGTTAGGATTTTAATATATAGTTTTGGGGGGAGGGCACACAAATCAACCGTAACAGAAGACTATCTAAAAATATGAAATATTCATTGTTAACTGCTTTGTATATACATATGGAAGGTCTGTTATGATACAAGTTTCATAAGAGTGGAAATAAATTGTTTAGTTTTGCAAACTAGAAATTCATAGTGTGTGAAAATGTTTGCTCAGTTAAACTTAATAATTGTATGTTACACACAGTTTGCAAGTAAAATTGCTCCATCATATTCATCAACTCAGGAAAATGCACTTATAAAATTACTCTCACTCAAGGCCAGCTAATTATTATTCTTTAATAATTTGTTGCTTTCATGTCGTTTAATTTGTTAAAATGAAACAAACGTGACGGGGATCTGTATCCCACTATTATTTTAATGTACCATATAGAATACTCTAGAGGCAAAGAACAGAATTCTGGAGATGGAGTGCATAATTTGGAATCCAGACTCTGTCACTTACTGGGAGTATGACCTTGAGCAATTTGTTAATCATCTCTCTCCTCCTTTTCTTTAACTCTACAGTAAGCATAATCAGAGTAGCTACTTGATCAGGTTATTTTGAAATAAGGCACATCTAAACTATGTAGAAAAGAGTCTGACAAATAGAAATTTCTTAATAAAGATTTTCTATTGTGGTTATTATTAAAATATCCAGCCCTTATTTGATATATGAAATAATTAATACCTTTTAGATGAATAAAATATAACTAATTATACATAAAAAGTAAGCTAGAACAATTTAGCTTCAGCTTACATACCGCTTAACCAATGCCATTCATGCCTGCTCCAGTTGGGATTGATTTTAGCTTGGGGATCTTCCATATGTTTCTCTTCTTCTATATATTCCAGATCTTCTGGAAATATATAGCATAGTTTAATGAATGTGGTAATTCCTTTATTCACTTGTTATTGAAATAGGACCATACTCTTCATAATTTGTTTGTACCCACTCAACCCCACCATCACCACACCAAGTCTTGGAAAAATTTCCATGACTGTATCTTCCTTTAAAATCCTGGAAATAATAGCCCACAATATGGAATTAACATTGTATTTAGAATTCTCTTATTTATGGATATGTGGGTGGCTTCCATTCTTACATGTGAATCTGCTGTAAGAATCTCTGTATGTGCCTCTTCGTGTACATGTATACATTTTTACTAGGGTAAATATCTGGAAGCAAAATTTTCTGGGTTACAAATTATGTGATTTTTAATTTTGCAGACTCTGTTAAATTGACCTCTAAAATAGTTATCTTTATGGTCTGATGTTTTTGCAGTGCCTGCTAATATTCATTTCCAAATAGTCTCATAGATGCTTCATGCTCTCAAAACTTTAATATCTGAAAATTTTATGTTAGGACATGCTACCACATTATTTTTATTTTAACTTACTCTAATAATGTTAGGAATCACTTTCTAGTTTAATTAGTCATTGCATTGTTTCCTTTCTGAATTTTCTGATCAAAATCTTTGCTAATTTTTCTGTTGAACTAACTCTCTCTCTCTCTCTCTCTCTCTCTCTCTCTCTCTCTCATCCCCTATCAGAATGGTACATTAATTGCAACTGATGAATGTAAAATGACACATCATAATCACTTTCATAGTTTACATTAAAATTCACTCTTGGTGTTGTATGTTCTATGGGTTTAGACAAATGTGTAATGACATGTATCCACCACTATAGTATCATACAGACTGTTTTCACTGCCCTAAAAATCTTCTGTGCTCTGTCTATTCATTCCTCCTTTCCCAGACATAGTATAATTAGTATGTTCAAGAAATTTTTAATAAAATCAGCAGAGAACTGGAAATTATACAAAATATCAAATTTAAAATGTGTAACTAAAACTTATAATTTCTGAAATTTAGAATTTACTGAGTGAGTTTCACAACAGGTCAGACCTATTAAGAAAGAATTAGTGTCCTGAAAGTTAGTTCCAAAAAAATAATCTGAGATTGAAGAAAAATAATTGCAAAACTTGGAAAAGAGCATAAGCCATACATGGAATACAGGGAAAATTCAATCATACATGTAGTTGAAGTGGAGAGAGGGAATCTGGCAGAAGATATATTTGATGACATAATTACTGAAATTTTTTTGAAAACAGGAGAAAAAAGTCACAAAATCAAGCCATTTAAAACCCAAATATAAATAATGCTATAAAACCTCTCTGGGACACACTAAAATGTAACTGCCAAAAACTAACATATGGAATGTAAACTTAAAGCAGCCAGAAGATAAAGAGGAAAAACAAAAAGCACATTACCCACACAGGAGCAATAATAAGATTGATTGCTAACATCTTAACTAAAACAAAGAAATCCAAAAGCAATGGAATAATATCTTAAAAAACTCTAATTCAAAAAGATACATGCACCCTAATGTTCATAACAGCATTGTTTACAATAGCTAAGATATGGAAGCAACCTAAGTGTCCATCAACAGATGAATGACAAAAGAAGATGTGAGATATATACACACACAATGGGATATTAATCAGCCATTAAAAAGGAGTGAAATTTTGCCTTTTGTGACAACATGGATGGACCTGGAGGGTATTATGTTTAGTGAAATAAGTCACACAGAGAAAGACAAATACTGTTGTTATCACTTATATATGAAATCTAAAAAATAAAACGAATGAATATAACAAAACAGAAACAGACTCACAGATATAGAGAACAAACTAGTAGTTACCAGTGAGGAGAGGGATTGGGGGAGGGGAAACATAGGGGTAGGGTATTAAGAGGTACAAAGTACTATGTGTATATACACATAAATATATATATATATTATATATATATATATGGATATGTTGTACAACATAGGAAACATAGACAATATTTTATAATAACTTTAAATGGAGTACAATCTATAGATATTGAATCACTCTGCTGAACACCTGAAACTAATATAATATTGTAAATCAACTATACTTCAATAAAAAAATCATGTTCTACACATGAAAAAATAAATGACTGAAGAAATACAAGTTCCAACCTTTTACACCCAACAAAAAATATATTTTAAATATGAAGATGTGATAAATATTCTTCAAAAAAGCAAACCCTGATATCATTGATCACTACAAAAACAAAATACAAAAGGATAGTCTTGATACAAAAGGGAAATATTCACAGTGTAGGAAAAGAAGAATGAAGAACAACAACAGGTAAATATGTGAGATTCTAACTGAATATAACTGCATAAAGCAATAACCAGAATATCGAGTTTGGTTAAAATACATATGGAATTAAAATATACCTCAATGTTATGATGTAAGATATCAATGAATGAGTTAAATTCTCTAATTGTTCAGGAAGTGGTAAAGAAGAGTAATATAAATATTAGACATTGATATGTCAGAGTTCAATTTATAATCTCTAGAGCTGCACTATCCAACAGAGTAGCCATTAGCCTTATTGTCTATTTCATTTTAACTTAAACTCTAGAAGAAATTCTGTTCCTCACTCATTCTAGCCACATTTTAAGTGCTCAGGAGCCACATGCGGCTAGTGACTATTGTTTGAGACAGAAGAGACGCAGAATATTTTTATCAATGCAGAAAGTTTTACTGGACAGCACTGCTCTTGAATAACTACTAGAAGAATAACAAAATAGTCTTCCTAAAGAGGAGAAGAAATGAAAAAAGGATGTAGAACTGATGTGAATCAAGTAGAATGTAAATAGTAAATTGGTAGATTTAAAATAATATTATAATTATAATAAATGTAAGTAACCAGGTAATCTAAATGAAAGGGAACACAATTACCAGACTGGATTAAACTATGGCTGTTTAAGTAATATATACTTTTAAAATAAGTACACAAAAAGATTAAAATTTAAAGAATGGATAAAGATAACCCTTGCAAAAGAAAGAAAATATATCCATAGTAAAATAAAACAAAGTAGACTTTAAACAGAAGCTGTAAGAGGAATATTTCAGTGTTAAATTATCATACCCCAAGGAAGATAATGCGACTCCAAATTTGTATGAAATTAATAAATATGGCTTCAAATATATAAATAAAAATTGACAGAAATAAAAAAGAAATAGACAAATCTAAAAATAATATTACCATGCCTCTCTCAATAACTTATGGGACCAACAGTCAAAAAAACAGTAAGAATATTGAAGATTTGCAACAGTACTCTTATATGTGATTAAATTGTCATATAGAGAGCCTTTCTATCAAAAATTGCAGAATTTGCAATTTCAATTATGCATGTAACGTTTATCAATATTGACCCTATACTGGGAAATAAAATTCTGCTCAAAATTTTTAGTCTCAAAACCATACAGAATATGTCCTCTGGTTACAGTGGAAGTGAGCTAAAAATCAATAATAAACAGGTAATTTGAAAAATGCCTCATGTAAAGAAATTATGCAAAGACATTTCTAAAGTCTCTAGGGCCGATTAAGAAAAGAAATGTTAATGCAAGATATTTTGAACTGAACTATAATGGCAGTACCATCTATCAAAAGGTTTGAAATGAACTCTTGCTTACAGTAGGATGCAGTAGGCACAGTTGGCCATCATTCCTGTTGTAACAATTAGAGACAAAAAAAAGGATAAACTGTAAACATCATATTTTTAAAGACATGAACTGTGGAAATAATGAACAGTAGATGCATTAATAAAATTCCCCAGAGAGAAAGCTTTTTTTAGATGAACTGATAGATGCTGACCTTTTTCGTTCTTGACAGCATTTGGCAATTTTGAATGCAGATTGAGGATCGGACTTGGCTCAGTTTCCACTGGGGAAAGAGAAACCAGAGGATTTGGGGCATTTATATGGAGCTGGACTGAAATCAGAATGAGCTGCAAAGGCAAGATTGGTTTTTAGCATGGAAATTTCTGGAGGTCTGGAATGGGGAATGAGGCTAGGCTTGGGTCAAAGCAGAGGGAAATCTTTCAGTCTTTCACAGCTTATGAATCAAAGATGTGCTCTAGGAAGGGCTTGCCATGAACCTGCAGCCCATCCTTTCCTAAGACACCTACCAGAGTTTGAACCTTCATCGGGTAAGAGGCTAAACACTGAAGATTGAAGCTTTGAAATGTCAGAACTTAAGGAACAGATTCTTGTGAAATCAATCAGAAGCCTATGCCTGAAGAATCAGGGTGATACAGATGTGGACTGAACCCTAAGGAAAGTTTAGTTCTTGTTGGACCCAGCTTAAAACTTCATTGGATTGAGGTAATCATCTCTTTACCTTATCTACCTAAGGGAAGAAAGGGGGAACCCTCTGGAGAAAAATATATCGAGTTTCATTTTATTTTATAACAATGTTTAACATAAACAGAGCTATCTCAGAGCTCTCTGAAATGCTGCCTCTCAGGCTGCAGTACTCATTTTGCCCCCCAAAAACTTAACTCGCAACTCTCACGTTGTGCATTGTTTTTAAGTCAACAGAATAATGTTATAATGTGAATGAATATCACAAATATAATGTTGAATAAAGGAAGTTGGACACAAAAGAATAAATAGTGATTCCATTACATAAATTTCAAAATGATAGAATACTAATTTATATTACCTGAAGTCAGGCTAATTGTCCCCTTTGGGAGCAGGGAGTGGATATTGATTGGGAAGGTACATTTTAGGGTTTTCTGGAGTATGGTTTTAGTAGGACAATTTGCTGTCCTCTAAAATATGAGGATGATGTTAGTAGTAAAAAAAAAGGGAAGAATGGATTTCAAATAGATAATACTGTAGTCTCTGCCATAAACCCCAAAATGTTGACTTTGGTTGGCTGTTTCACTGTACTGAGTGAAAAGCCTGGTGCTATAGACTGAGGTATGGAAGAGGTACAGATAAGAATTATCTGTTTGTTCCAGGAAATCATTGCCCAGGAAGACATTAAAATAATTCAAGTAGGAAAAAAATTCACTTTTTGATTCAGGAAATTCTTGCCATTCAATTTAACTGGGCAATGACCATCAGCTCCTCTGGGACAGCTCTCATATGAAATTAATAGAACGTTCTAAAAGATTTTTCACCTGGGCAAACAGCTCAGTTATCAGACAATGGTCAGAGCTTGCCACAAGAACCTAACCTCACTGTGTTTACCACCCCTACATTATTAGGTCACAAATATTGCCCAATCACAATCTGTCCCTCACCTTGAAAATCCTGCCTCACACCACTTGAATACAAACCCCCCAAATGTACAAATAACTCTCCATCCACACTCCCGTTCTTAGACTATATTGATATCTGTCAATATGGTGTTCTCCCTACTGCAGTAAGTCTAATAAACTTGACTTTAAGACACACACACATACACAGATTATATATCAAGGTATACATTTATATGTGTATCTATACGTATATTATTCCGGTGGTCTTTTTGGTGGTAGACCCATCAAAAATCCTATTTTCTGGGCCAGAGGCTCATATTAGCAGCTCATTAGTATGCTTCTGTTTGCAAAGTATACATGTATTTTAGACAGTCTCTTTCTTTAACATATCTAAGAAATCTAAGAACCTATGCTGTGTGCCCATTCACTTTACCCTGACAAATCAAAAATATTGATGAAGTTCATGGACAAAATAAACTTCTTAAAGAATCTTAAGGGATTGTCTAGAAGGTAGACCTTTTCTTGAGAGAGGTGTAGGGTTTATATAAATGCAAATGGAGAAAGGCATTGATGTCCTCTGGTGACTCTTTTTACTTTTGTGCTGTCACCTTTGCTGGTATGGAGGGCAGGACCTGGTTGGGGGTTCCTATTCTTAGGAAGTCCTGACCACATAAAAGCATAGAGTCAGGGGAGTTGTTCTCCCCATGAAAGGATGCACAGATAGCCCGCTTAGATCTTCAATTAAAAAAATGAGAAGACATTTGATGTTCACACACAATCCAGGCTAGTTGATCAAAGGAGGTGACTAGGCTGCCTGCTAATAAATATCTCCCTTCCCAGAGGTGTTCTGTTTACCAGTATCCTTAAGACCCCAGCATGACTAAGAATTCCTGGTCATAGCCACTGACTTGGAGGAGTGGCATTGAAGCTTTGACTCACTTCATGTGAAATGCCAGTCATTTGACAAGTCATGGTAATTAGAAGTGAACTTTCACCATTAAATTCTCCAAGTGTAGGCAGTTAGAAGTTCTTAAGTTACAAAGTTACCAAGTTACCGATCCAAATACTTTTTTCTGCTAAGAGCAAAACTTCTGGATTAAAGGGCCATTACTCCCTGTTGTTGCACAGTGTTAGCTTTAGCAGACACTTGTCCACACTTGGACATGTTCACAAGAGTCATTGGAAAGTTCCAGATTTCAGCAGGTATTGCACAGGTAAGCAAATATAAACCTACACTTAAAGAGACTATGTAGTCACAAAGGACCTCCCTTTGGAGCATTGCTTTCCACAACTGAAATAGTGATTATTGTCAGAGCTGGCAATTCTGATTATCTAACAAACTATGTCACGACAGGAACAAGTTAACACCTGTAAAACTGTTGTGTGTTGAGTATCATAAAATTCAGCAATAGTCAATTCAATTACTAAAACTAGAAAGTGATGTCATATTTATTCAAAATTTCTGTCATTTTGATTTTCAAATCTGGTGGTTTTTTTTTTTTTTTTTTTTGGCAGTACGCGGGCCTCTCTCTGTTGTGGCCTCTCCCGTTGCGGAGCACAGGCTCCGGACGCGCAGGCTCAGCAGCCATGGCTCACGGGCCCAGCCGCTCTGCGGCATGAGGGATCTTCCTGGACTGGGGCATGAACCCGTGTCCCCTGCATCAGCAGGTGGACTCTCAACCACTGCACCACCAGGGAAGCCCTTTAAATCTGCTTTAAAACCCAGATTTTAAGTCTTGGTGGATAATATGAATTTTGTTCTTTCTACTCTCATAGAATTTCTGGAAGGTTATGACATCTTTTTGACTTATCCCAAAACAAATAAGGCAAAAGTAAAGAATGAGTTTTAATACTGTTTTGAATTTACTTGCAGACCAGATCTTGAGCTCACATGAATCTATAACCTAAATATAAAGCAAGTTTTGATAGGCTATTGCATAGACCTCTGAGAGTAATGAAAAATTTAATAAATAATGCACAATTAAAATTTCTTTTGAGTCATTATGGCTATATAATGCCTATAACTGGAACTTTAATGCCTATAACTGGGACTTTACCTCACTAAAGTGGGATATTTAGAAGAACATAAATAGTGTATGGCCACATTCAAATAGCACAGTTTCCACAGAGATGATGATGAAGATAATGATGACAAGATATGGTTCTCCTTGGCTACTATATAGGGTGTAGAAGGTCTCAGACTATCGATTGTTTGATTTCTACTCTTCCCAAAGGCACTTGGAGAACCCATGTGGTCAGTGGGAGCTGGAAGCCACGGCACAATCTTCAGACCAAGCCAGAGAACCAAGTTCAAGTTTGCCTCAGCCTGGAAATTACAGGAGTAGCTTTAAGGGTGAGCACTAGTCCTCCCATCAACGGATGACTGACAATGAATTAGAGTAGGAGGTGAGTTTATTACTCTAATTTATGAAGTAATAGGAAGGCACAAAGTCATCAAAGGGTTTTATTACACTCTCTAAAGTGCTTCTCTTTAATTTGTTTATTAAAGAAACAATGTCCTAATATTTGTGATATGCATTGACGGATGTATTATTGAATACTGAATGGTCTCTGGCCTCAGATAAATTATTGTCCAGCTTAGATAACAACAACATGTTTTTTCAGTTTCAGTGATTCTTGCCTGACAGTTATAAACTCAGGGATCGGGGAGTACATGGCAGGGAGAAAACACTCTGAATGTTGCAGAAACACCTGGAAGACAGCACAGGGAATAGGAGGGTTCATGTTATGATATTAAGGGAGAGGTGTTTTGAAATGTGCAGAATAAGTAAAATCTGGATATGGTGTAAGCAGAGGGCTGATGTCCACTGGAGAAAGACTGATTGGTGCTCCTGGTAGGTGATAATTGTTGGAGCAGGAACTGGTCCAGGCAGGAAGGATTGGATAAATTTTACAGTTAGACGTTAACTGTAGTAGATAAATTCCCTTTTTAAAAATGCAAATATAAGCACTGGTTAAATATATACTATGTCAAATATCATAATATGATATTGATATTTATATGGTAAAGTAGAAGACTAGATAAGAAAAACCATTTAAGTTTCATCAATTTAGTATATGACCATGACATGACAGAAATAGTAAGAGATATTAAGTCATTTAAAAAAGGAAAAGTATAAGAAAATCAGTGTGGACCACTCTCAGCTGGAGACTGATATGTTAAATTTGATAATTCTAGTTACTGTAATGAAATCAATTGTTAGAAAATAATCACTCTTGGGAAAACTCTGGAAGCTGTCATAAAGCTGATAATGGTAGACCTCAAGAGCCAGAGACTACCAGACATTAGTTGCTAAGAATTTAGAAGAAAAATGTTTAGATGTAGGTATTAAGTATATGATAATATTGCTATTACACATTAATTCAATATTTGCTTATTGAACCTATAATGTTGTTACACAGGAAATTCTAGCATGAAATATAGGTGGAGTAAATGGTGGTTCTTTAAAATTTACATTTGAGTCAAGTCTGTAGTCCTGTGCTCTGTACATATAATCATATTCTTTATACTTTAACAACATATATAAATTATACAAATGTCAATACATTAAATTTAATAAATGTCTTCCCTCTACATTTAAGTCAAAAACATATTGAAATGACTCTACTGTACACTGATAGTTTAACTTGGTTCTTACATCTCCTTTATACCAGAGAAGCTAAAGCTTACAGTGGAATTCTCAGAAAAAATCTTTAAAATGTTTAGATGAAACTAATATACAACCACATATATGCGCCTGCTCACCTACACAACACAGGCATACTGATGATCCAGAGGAAAGCCAGATCATCAATGTACTCAAAATCCCATTCCTTCCTTGTCAAACACCCTTCAATAACTTGGATATTTCATGCGTTAATTGTTTTGTAATCAGGAACATCTGTTAAAATTACCCTAGAAGGTATATGTAGATGGCTCATATTTAATTAAAATAATTTCATTATCAAAAATGACTAGAGGGGCTTCCCTGGTGGTGCAGTGGTTGAGAGTCCGCCTGCCGATGCAGGGGACATGGGTTGGTGCCCTGGTCCAGAAAGATCCCACATGCCGTGGAGCGGCTGGGCCCATGATCCATGGCCGCTGAGCCTGCACGTCCGGAGCCTGTGCTCTGCAACGGGAGAGGCCACAACAGTGAGAGGTCCGCGTACCGCCAAAAAAAAAAAAAAAAAAAAAAAAAGACTAGAATTTGTAATAAACAAGCTTTAAAAAGCATACATTTTATTTTATTTTATTTTATTTGAGGAAATGTTTAATACATTTTACTTGAGAGAAGGCTTGAATAGGGAAAATTGTTGACATAAATAATACAAGGTTCTGCTTGAATTCCTTTCATGAGTAAGGTAAAGAAAAGAAGAAAATGTATGTGGTCTGGTGGCCAGGGAAGAGCAGTGAACTAAAGTGCTGTTAGAAATCAGCCTAGCAGGTCAAGCGTGTCTTTTAAATTTGTCAGTGTATCATGACTTAGGGTTGATCTCTGTAATTTATTGAAAACAGGATAAAGACTTGTTACAAATTAACTAAAAAGCTTTGTTTTACTCTACACTAAAGTAACTACTAACCAGAAAGCATATACACAAGATTTGTTAACATGTTTGCTTTAAGAAATCTTAAAAGACTCCAGACAAAAATATGAGGTATCTTTAAATGAACAATAGGAAGACTACAGCTGACTTCCCTACAGAAGCCTGGGAAGCTGAAGACAGCAGAATGGCATCTTCAAAGGGAGGAAATCTGATATCTGTCAACTTCGAATTTCAAAGCCATCAAAATATCATTCAAAAAGTGAGGATTAAAAGAAGACATTTTCAGGAAAATAAAAGTGAAGAGGATATATTGTTACTAGCAGAACTTTATTAAATAAATAGATTTTTTTTTTTTGTGGTACGCGGGCCTCTCACTGTTGTGGCCTCTCCCGTTGCGGAGCACAGGCTCTGGATGTGCAGGCTCAGCGGCCATGGCTCACGGGCCCAGCCGCTCCGTGGCATGTGGGATCCTCCCAGACCAGGGCACGAACCCATGTCCCCTGCATCGGCAGGCGGACTCACAACCACTGCACCACCAGGGAAGCCCAGATTTTTTTTTTTTTTTTTTGCAGTGGGGGAAGCACAATAATACAGGATGAAAGGTTGAAGATGCAAATTTAAAGGAAGAGCATTGGAAATGGCAAATGTATCAGTAAATGTGAATGAATGTTTTCTATTAAAAATGATGTTGATAATGACTTGTGGGATTAAAATAAAGAGAATTGGGCTTCCCTGGTGCTGCAGTGGTTGAGAATCCACCGGCTAATGCACGGGGACACGGGTTCAAACCCTAGACTGAGAAGAGTCCCACATGCTGCGGAGCAACTAAGCCCGTGCGCCACAACTACTGAGCCCACGTGCCACAACTGTTGAAGCCCGCACGCCTACAGCCCGTGCTTCACGACAAGAGAAGCCACCACAATGAGTAGCCCCAGCTCACTGCAAATAGAGAGAGCCCGCGTGCAGCAACAAAGACCCAATGCAGCCAAAAACAAATAAATAAATAAATAAACAAGCAAATAAATAAAATAAAATTGTAAAATAAGGAGAATTAAATCACTTGACAAAGGTAAGTTGTAAAGTCAAAAGAACAAATGAAATTAAAGTGATTGAGGATAATTACCTTCCATGGGAAGTAGTAAAAGTCCTAAATATTGATAAGTCAAGGATGTATGTTATAATTTCTGGGTAGCCACTGAAAAGCATAGTAAATGAACTTGTAGTCTTATAAATTTTGTAAATCCACCAAGCTAATAGGAGAGTAAAATAGAATAATGAAAAATAATCAAACCAGGAGAAGTCAAAGAAAACAGATAAAAGAAGGATAGAAAGGCAAGGCTAAAGGAAAGGGAGATGAATTCATATCTAAGTAAGAAGTTAGTTAAATACAAATGGACCAGATGCTCTAATGAAAGGATAATCTTATCAGGTTGGAGGCACACATCTGGAATATAAAGAATAAGACATTTGAAAATTCTAGACAGTACCAATCTAGACTTTAAGACAATTGCATTGACAAAAATCTATTCATGACTCTATAACTAAAGGATATGTACACACATATTTCTAAAATTTGTTCAGACAGCATTGGTGAACTTTAGCTGTGTACTTTCTCTAGAAGTATAAACTATGAACAATTATGTTACATTTTAAATCTAAATCTATAGCAGATTATTAGAAATAGCAACTTTCATCTTCCATTTGGATTCAAAATTTTCAGGTTGAATTGCACTCCCCTCACAATTTCTCATCTGGCTCCTCTCACATTCCCTGTATCATTTAATAGCATCATTCACCCAGTTACCAAAATTAGAAACTTGAGTGCGACAGAGAAATATTTCCTTTTCCCTCCAGCCTCCTCACTCCTTCAAAACCACTTACAATGAATCTTCAGCCTATTCATCTTGCTTGGAACTATTTCAATTAGGGTGGTGTCACAATAGCTTTGAGTGAGTCGCTAAAGAGAAAGGATATGGGCTTCAATCTTTGCACTTCTTAGGCAACATTTCTACCCTTTTCTTGCAATATTTGAATCTTACATGCCATAAAATAAGGACAGTGGGATGGCCTTTATCAAGTTAAAAACTTATCCCCAAATATTTGGGGAGCTATGTTTCTTCTAATGAAGATTTAAAGTTATATCAACTTGAAATAGAAAATACATAACTATAATTCTTTGATTTTATAGTGACATGGAAAATAAGATATACTGCATGTTTATACATATAAATACATGTAGATGTATGTGTATAAATCTTATAATTTTGAAGATGTCAAAATAAGAAAAATATTAGTCTTAGAAACAAAGAAATGTGTTGGTATACTAAAATGAATTATTCACCTCAACATTAGATCCATAGGAAAGAATTTCCATGGAAAGCAATATCACTATGAGTTCATCTACTTTTATTACTTCTAAGAATGTGAGTAGGAGGATTCCCGGTGGAGGCTTTCATCTGATTCCCATTCAGATGCATATACTTGTCTGTCTGATATTCCTACTTGGTTGTTTAGCAAAATGCAAATAAACTGAACAAGCCCAACATCAAATTAATATTCACTTCAATTCACCAACCCAATTCCATGCCAAGGAGACTCTTAGGCAAATCAGTATTGTTACATTACCCTCACTCATATTTCAGGAATTATGTTATCTTCCATTCTCATGGCCAAAGTCAAGCTGTTCTTGCAAGCACAATTATTCTGTTCATGTGCTGCCCTCATAAAATTATATACTTTTGAGAATCTGATAGGACTGATGTCAATGCATATGATGTCCATTTTAGATTACTGAAGTAGATTGAATAAAGTTAAAACATATAATATAGAATTATCAGTCAATAAATAAAAATGGTCAGTTTATGTGCCATGAAACTTCCTTGCTCTCCTGTCACTTTCAAGTCTGCTCCCAAATCATGAGACAGGAGAGAATTCCTTCATTGTACTGGCCTCATTATTTTAGAATGAGCATCCAATATCTAGGTCAAATCTCTCTCTCTCTCTACCTCTCTCTGTCTCTCTCTTCCTACCCCCTATGACACAAGAATACACAGAGACACACACACACATGCACACAGAGAGAGGGAGGGAGAGAGAAAGAGAGAGAGAGCGAGAATCACAAGGAACTTTAATGAAGCAAATCTAGCATTACAGTGAACACTATAAAAAAGAAAATAATACAAAACAATAAAATAATCTAGGCTAAGGAGAGAAATGTAGATGTGGAAGAAAGTAAACTACCATCATTTCTTTCTTTCTTTCTTTCTTTCTTTCTTTCATCTCTTTTTTGTCCTCTCCATTACAATTACTATATACATGTAAACATCCACTATACTGATTCATTAGATTTAATGAGTTAGATAACTTTTTAATTTTAGAGAAACAATTATGCCATAAATAAACATTTTGAATAGCCATATTTCAAGTTCATGAATACAAAATTAATTCCTTTCATTGATATTAGCACTGAAGACATTCAATATACAAATTGAAACTCCATTTTAAAAAATATTATCATTGTAGTTGTTAGACTAATCTGTTTCTTATGTAACCAGCAATTCTGGAGTGTCTGAAATAACTTGTGTTTAAAAAGTTACATGCAACAAATTCTAAAAGAATCTCTCTCTGTCTCTCTCTCCTTCCCTCTCCCTCTTTCTTTCTCTTTAAACTTTATTGATTAAAACATGGCTGCCTTTCCCAACTTAGTCTGACAAGGTGTCAGACTTTTGATGAATTGTTTACGTTCTGAATACAGTTGCAATGTAGGTAGAAGGAAATGTAGGAACCCTTGGGGAAAATGAGTGTTTTCTTGAGTACAAAGGAAGGAATGCTACAGCCATGTTACAAAAAGATATAGAAAGAAAATATATGAAATCTTTGACTCTAATAGAAATAATTACTTGAAAAACCAATCATAGGGGAAACTGCTAAAACATGGATAGGTTACATGCAATAAACAACCCTCCAGATCATGGGTGTAGTCAGCCAAAGACTGCTAATACAGTTCACAGATTGAAATATAGCCACCACTAGAGTAGAATTGAGACACGGTTTGATGCTAGTATATCAAATAAGCCTTGAAAGGTGAAGGGTAAATTTCTTTAGCTTTGGAAATTACTGTAACAGTTTAATTGCTACAAAGTTACTACTGCTGTGAGTACTGGGGCAACTGATGGTACTTCTATGTACATCCTTCATTTTAGGAAAAAAATAAAATGATTTATTGCTTTAAAATTGGCTCACTTAAAGTTTCCAGTCAGTTTTTCTCATAAAATTTGAATGCAGCAATACACTAAGGAATGATTTGTAAATGTCAAGGTATAACACTAACATTTGATTGCAGTTATTATAATTATTTCTCAAACTCTGGAAAATGAGAGGTTTTTATTGTCAGTAAAAATTATCACAGTATGCAAATGTAACAGAATATGAAATAATTACACTGTTATTTATGACCTTGATATACTTTATTCCTTTTGGTGGCAAGAAAAGTTACTCCGCTTTTCCAGATTAAGTACACATATATACTTTTTAGAATATATGCATATGTTTTAGAAGGATTATGTGGAAAATTGCACACCTATAAAAATCATACTTTAAACAATATACTGTGTACACTGAAATTTTGGCTAAGATTCATTCACAAGGGAAACAGTTCATCTGAGATTGGTTGGGTCTTTCTTATTTTAAGAAAATCAGAGTAGTGTTTAGGTTACATATTTTTCCATAATTATTATGACTATTTCAGCCTATGTCCTTGAAATATTAATCAGGTGTCCTCCTTCAATATTATCTTATATCCCAGATCCTTTACTTTATTCAGGCAGTTGGGTTTTCTACCTTCATCACCTTGGGGAAGGGATGACAGAACAGAATATAGAGCCAATTTTTATTGGTCTTTGCTTCAAAACTCCTGATATCAAAGGAGGTGGGAGTTAGGGACAAGTTTCTGGGCTTGGATATCATATTTTAGGGAATAGTTAATGAAGGCTTCCTGTTCCTGAGTCAGGAAAATGATCCCCTGGGTTGTCAGGACTGAGATTATGTGAACAGTTCTGGATATTGAACTGACCCTGTATTATTTGGGAAACAGACACTAAGCTCAGCACTCCCGACCCACCTCCACCCCCGCTTCTCCAGGGAGGGATCAATCCCAGGTTTGGGGATGGGGGTGGTGGCAATCAAATGCTTTTATGTGTTTGGAGAATCCAAGAACAGAAGGGAAAGGTACTGACTCTCCAAGGCAGAGACTCAACAATGTATCAGTAGAAAGACTAATGAAAAATGAGGACTTAAAAGTAGTTGAGAGACAGGAAGAGATCTTGTGATTCAAGATGATATCAGTTTGTGGATCCAGGATCCAAGGTTCTCTATATACATGTGTACACACACGTGTGCATGTGTGTATATGTACGAGTGTATGTGTGTATACATACAACACATGCACACATACATATATATCAGCAGGAGCCAGTGAAGATAGACTCCCACTTACCCTTTCACAGTTATCACTCATGCAGGTTCCTGCAGTGCTGCCAAGATCTTTGTTGTTCCTAAGTCCCTTGGAATTTAATACAACCACAGAGAAAGAGTAGGGGTGGGGATTAGAAATTGACCTAATTTAAATTTCCATGATTCAACTAAATGGGAACTTGAAATAAAAATAAACGTCAGTTATTGTAAACAATAATTAAGAATGCTACATGAGTTTTGTGTTTTAAGCTTCATGATTGTCAGTAAGGATAAAAATAATAGAGACAGGAATCCAGCTCGGCAGCCTCACAGAGAGTCTCAGGGAACACGGCCCCATCATCCAGGATACATCAGCTGACAATCCTCACATAGAGACTCTGGCAATGTGGTGATGGCTCTAGAAGCTACTCCTCCAGGGGCAAGGCTCTCCTACTCCATGCTCTAGTGTTTCCAATCCATGGTGACTCAACTGTCCAATTTCTGCTTTGATAAATTTTGCCAATCATTGTGACTCTTCTCTCTTCCTCAAAATCCTACTTATTACTTTGCCGATGGGCAGCCTTTTGCTGCTTTTCTACCTTACAGTTGATGTCTTTTTTTCTCCATTTGTTTGATATTTAAATTTTCTTAGAAATTGATTTGGCCAGGAAGCATTCAGGATCTATTTCCTCTTTAGAGAGCATTCCTCTCAGGTCATACCTGAGCTAAGTTCCCTTCCTTGACTAATCATGCAGTGGCCTAGGCCTTTGGCTCCTGTGCTACCAAGGCAGGTACATTTTGCATAGGAAAACTTCTGGCTGGGTTGTGAGGGGGTCAGAGGCTTCACACATAGGGAGGATTTAACTCTCCAACAGCTGTCATGGTCTACATACATATTCTAACTCGTCTGCCAAGCAGCAAGATTAAACAGCTTCAGAGAAGGCTCCCTAAAATAATCTGGTAACAAGGGGTACATTCTCACCCTTACCTTCACCTCAAAGGGTTAACAATCCTGAGTTAACTTCAGGTATTATATCCAGAGGTGAAGAAAGGTCACTATAGGGGCTGAGCCAGACTCCACAATTTCTACGTAAATTAACCCATTCATCCATGTTTTCAAGTCTTATAGGTTTTGGGATATGTCAATGACTTGAGATAAACATCCTGACCCAGTGCTTTACATTCTAGCATAGGAAGATGGACATACTCAATAAGCACAATAAATAAGAAACTATACAGAGTCAGAAGGCAGTATGTACTAAGGAAAATAGAAAAAGTACAATGAGGCAAGAGACACAAGAGTTGCAATTTATGAATATGATCATCAGTGTAAGCTTCATTGAGGAGAAGGCATTTGAGTTCTCCTCTAGTTCTGTTCTGACCCTGTCTAGTGGTCTCTGCAATGATCTTCTTATTTAGGACAGGAGGAGGTTATGATAAATAAGAACGTCTATCCCTGATTCTTAAGCAAATTGGTTTCTGTTTCCGAGCATAGTTTACAAACTGGAAAAAAAAAAAAAGTAGGATATCCTGGCAGGATATGAAGCTACTCTGCAACTTTCCAACCCTGGTAGGTTAAGGGTCAGATCAACCTGCATTCACTTAGTTTCTTGTGGCATAAACCATTACTAGGGCTCTGAAATATCACAGGGCATGGTGAGAGAAATAGAAAATGTATTTGATATCACTTCTTTCATGGGAACTCTGTAGATTTTAGTGTGGTCTATTTTGATAACCTGCAGAAGTTAGTTGCTTCTCCAGATCTCACCCAGTGAGGTCAGAGTTCTCAGGTGATAACAAAGAATGCTGTATTTACTTTTAAAATGGTAGATTCTGGAAACTACAGGTATTTAGCTTTGCTGAGTGAGGTTTTCAAATTTGTGGCCAGTCTGTATACCTGGGGGAATGTATTCATTTGCCACTGCTGCTGCTGCTATAACAAATAGCCATAAACGTGGTGACTTAAAACAGCACAGATTTTATATCTTATTGTTCTGGAGGTCAGAAGACCAATGTTGGTTAGTAGGGCTGTGTTCTTTCTGGAGGTTCTGAATATTGCCTGAGGACCACCTGTTCCTTTTCCAGCTTCTAGAGGAGAGTGTTGCATCATTCCAACCTCTACTCTGTCATCATATTTTCTCTCCCTCTGCTTCCAGCATTATATCCTGTTTTCTGACCTTGACACTCTTGCTTCCCACATATAAAGAAAGACCTCTGTGATTGCACGGAACCCACCTGGATAATACAGGAAAATCTTAAGATCTTTAACTTAGATCTACAGAGTCCCTTTTGCCTTGTAAAATAACATATTCATATTCACAGGTCACAGGCATTAGGACGTGGACCCTTTTGGAGGGCTGTTATTCAGTCTACCACAGGAGACTGGCAGAGACCAAGAGGTTCCTTTATATTTGTCCTTTTCCGGTTCATCACTCAATTTCCATTCTAAACAATTGTTGAACAACCTAAAGTAGTCAAACTCATACAAACAAAAAGTAGAATTGCTGGTAGCTAGGGGCTATGGGGAGGGGGAAATGGGGAGTTGCTATTCAATGGGTATAGAATTTCAGCCCTGTAAGATGAGAAAGTTCAAGATTATATATATATATATATATATATATATATATATATATATATATATATATATATATATATATATATAAATATTGTACTTATGGTTAACAATACTGTACTGTACACTTAAAATTTTAAGAGAGTAGATCTCACATTTTGTGCTGTTCTGGAAACCCACATGCATTATCCTGGAGCAGCAATGATGAGCTCCTTGACTGTCAGCTCAGTGTCTTCCTTACTTGGCCTTGAACGACAAGTTCCTTGGTTTCTCAACCCCTTTGTCTAAGGTTCTGCTGATCAAAAGTCCAGAGGCACCATGCTGTAATTTTCCAGTTCTCAATTACTCAATTCCTTGACTCCCTGGCTTTTAGGTCCTAGCTTTGTCTGAGTACCTGCCACTTAGGCTATTTTGTCTGGATTTGGACAAAGTTTCCAGTGAGGCAGGCTTGGAGTTTCTTTGGGGTTCTTGAGGACCTAGTGAATATTCAGTTTTACCCAGAAAGACAATGTTCATTTTGTTTCTGTTTTTTAATATCTGCTACCAGTACCTATCATCTAACAGCTAACTCAACAGCTTCTAGTTTCAACCATCAATACCACTGTCAGTAATCGAGGTTGTTGTGATTATTCCTTCCCCTTTGGCTTAGAAAAGACCAACAAGAGAGCTGCCTTCAGAATTCTCCTGGAGCCTCTCTAAGCAGGACAATCACACATTTAGTTTTCCCCAAATTGTCCTGGTTTAGAGTTGTTTACCTGGAATAACTATTAATAGTTCCCTTTCCAGGATCCCTCTAAATAATCTTGATTGATGATAAGTTATATGGTCAACTTACTTATCAGTTTACTTATACTATTTGGATATAAGGAAGAACTTGTGATCAGATGATTGAAAATACTACAGGGAGACTCCAATCTGATAGTATTTTCACTCTTCAGTCTTTGAAATTATTAATATTATGTTTAAAAATAGTCTGATTCTTTAACTGCCTTCAAAGGCTAGAACTGACTAAATCTAATTTTCTTTCGACCAATATATCAAGTGAAACCTGTAATCAGTTGCTTCTATTTTTTTTTTTTTTTTTTTTTTTTTTTTTGCGGTACGCGGGCCTCTCACTGTTATTGCCTCTCCCGTTGCGGAGCACAGGCTCCAGATGTGCAGGTTCAGCAGCCATGGCTCACGGGCCCAGCCGCTCCGCGGCATGTGGGATCCTCCCAGACCGGGGCACGAACCCGCGTCCCCTGCATTGGCAGGCGGACTCCCAACCACTTCGCCACCAGGAAAGCCCCTGTTCTGTATCTTGATTGTGGTGGTGGATGTGCAAACTTACAGATTATAAAATTGAATAGAACTAAATATGCACACATACACATAAGTAAAATCTGAGTAAGATCTGTGGATTTTATCAATGACCATATAATGGTTATGATTTTATATTATAGTTTTACAAAATGTTTCCATTAGAGGGAACCGGTAAAAGACACATTAGATCACCCTGTATTGTTACTTACAACTGCATGGGAATCTACAATTATCTCAATAAACATTTAATTAAAGAAAAAACAATTGTGCTCTTCTTCAATTGGAGTCCATCAGTTTACACACACATAGAAATTGCATTCTTTTAACAGGTTAATAACCAGGTTAAATACTGATATATACGTTTGTAAGAGCATCTCATTTAAATTATGAACTCATATTCAAAAGCCTATTTGGCTTTCAATTAAAAGCCATTCTGTTAACTTCTGTGCTTTGAACATCCTGGAATCTACTAGAAATAGTTAAATATCATATGTCAAATTAAATTATTTGAAAGAGCATTCTCACTCAGTGCTTTTAATATCTATTAAGAAGGAAAGCACTGCTAAGCTATTTGATCTGTGCTAATGGAATATACCTTCTCTAAAGGAAGCTGTATAACATCTGTTTAGTCTATAGCTTTTAATTTTCTTTTATTTGTTTATTTTTCATAAGGATATCTGTGCTCAGTTAAACCCACTGGAATGGTTTTTGAATGGAAAATATCATTGACCATTTACATTTGAAAAGAAAATGATGTCATCTGGCTGGATCAGCTATCTACCTGTCTCCCAAGAGTCCAGTTCAGAGACTGAATTTGTATTATGTAAAAATGATGTCTCCTCCCTCCTTAAAACAAATTAAGCATAGGACTATAACAATAATTCTACATGCAAAGCATTATAATTTTGAGGACCTCCTTTCTTCAGAATTATTTGTATCAACTCAGGACAACTTTAGAAGCAGAGGAAAAAAAAAACTGGTCAGTGCTTTCCCTTGTCTTATCTGTATAAAACCAAACCTGCTACATTTTTTCTGTAAGTGCTTATGACAACTCCCCACCCCAGTGCATGTCTAATCCAAAAAGTTTGCCTTGATCATCTTTCTCAAATGCTCTCTTTCCCTATTTTAGCTACCCTTGGTCTATACTTTGACCATCTGCTGCCTGTCAATAAATTCAGAGAATAAGCATTTACCTGCAGCAAATGTGAATGGTTCCCCTGGAAACATAGCATCCAATAAAAACCAAAGCCAAAGAGAAAGGTGAGGTTGGGTATAATTTTCTCATCACAGCCTCCTTCGTGTTTTCCTTTTGGCCTTAGATGCTCTGTTGACCTCTGTCTATATTTTATGGCTAGATTAATTCTTCTATTTTAATGAGTCTGAATTTTCAGTATCATGTGGTGAGGATGACCTTAAAAAGTGCTAACCTCCAAAAAGATGATGTGAAAAAATGATAGAAAAATGAAAAAGGAAATTGAGACTTGCAGACCAAGAAGATACCTTAGAGATGATTTTCCTCAACTTTCTAACTTTGTAAAGAGGAAGGTGGGGAAAGGACAGTTGAATGACATGATGTTAGGCTTGTATCCCTCCAATGCTGGCTGCCAAATCCTCTAAGCCTTGCATCAGCAGAACTGCAGACCCAAAGCCAACAATATCCTAAGTCAGTGGAAGTATAAGAGATCCTAGACTAAGTGCTGAATAATTCTGATTAAAATTAGAATTTCTAATGCTGAAAATTGAATATCCATCCACCAGCAGCCGAGTGTTGAGATTTTACTCTGTTTCCAAGTCCCTGATTTTTGTATTTCCATAGTCAGTGATCCAGTGACTTTCTTCCCTGTTACTTAAATCATTCCCTTGTTTCCCTGTATAAGGTCCTGTGGACTTTGGTCCTGTCTTTCTCACTTTTGATCCTTCTCTTCTCACAAATTTCCTATGGCCTGTGCAAGAACCTATAATTCTCACCCCCCATGGATGAAATACACCACTTGTTCCTGGGGTCCTAGATGTTCACAACCTAACTGCTTTGAGAGCTTCTTCTAAGAAGGTCTTCCCACCTCTGTGAACCTATATGAGGCCAGCACTACCTTCCTGGATGTGGATGTGGTTCTCCATCACCAGCCAAAGGGATTCCACAAATATCTTACAGTCTAGGGACACTTATCTTATCTTTTGGTTTAGATATCTGTCTGAAAGATGTTTTTCTATGTTGTCTAATTTAATAGGTCCCCTTCTGCCTATATCATGGTAAAATTCAATCTCAAAGTCCAATTTTGGGGATTATGAAGGAGGGGGCAAGCATGAGAAAAGCCAGTATGTGAAAATGACACATTCAAAATTGAGAAAGAGAATTAAAGCTATTACTAAAAAAGGAGTATTGTATTCTCCTGATTTGATTAACTGCTTTCTTTTATTCCTTTGTTTCCAGGGATGCCTTAGTCATATTCAGCTCTCAAAACTATTTTTTTAAGCACAATAACTGTGATAGTAAGTATTATCTTGTGGTTGCTGTTGTTTGCTTTTTTAAAAAAATATCACACCATAGTTAGTATTGTACAAGACACATAAGAGATCCTTAAAAGTAACTGCCTTTTCTAGCTGAGTTCTATGGAATATAAATGAAAAAATATATAAAAAAATGTTTTATTATCTCTCAAGCATCATGCAAATGTAAATATAAAACCTTCTTATACTGAAGCGCACAGATGTAAGGAAAACCAAAGAATGTTACAAATTTGAAATGTAATTATTTCAGATATAGCAATTTTAATATTTACTATGGAGGATGGTTAACCAATATTTTCTGTTTTTTCCTTCATGCTTCATTTTTCCATATAGTTCTCACTAGCTAATCAAAAGGCAAAGGGAAAACATTGTAGGAAAACAGTGGTACATAGTGGAAAATACAATAAATTTTTATTTGTCATTTGGCAGATACACTTACATTGGTACAGAACATACTCTTATAGAAAAAAAATGTTTATTATATATATATATATGTATATATATATATGTGTGTGTGTATATATATATATATACACATATATAAACCAATTTTCAACTCTTACAAAGTCTGAATAATTAAAAGTACTAATCAGCAATGAGCATGTACTACAACTACACACACCAAATAGATAAATATTGTCAACTTAACGTTGAGCAAAATAAGTTAAATACAAAAGTGAATATACCATACTAGCCCATTAATGAGAAGGTCAACCACACACAAAAGTTACGCAGGGTGTTAGAGATTAGGAGAGTGGTTGCCCTATGGGTGGAAGTAATGCCTGGAAGGGGAGGTGTGTATCTGGAATTACAATAATGTTGCTTCTTGATCTAGGTGCTGGCTTCCTTAGTGTGTTTACTTTGTGAAAATTTATTAAGCTACGCTCATGTAACATATACACAGATGTCCTATGAGACGTCTGGCTAGTTTTGCTTATGGTTTTCAGGTTGAATCCTGATTAATGGGAAGTGTGTATTTGGTAAGGATACACCAAATATTTTGGCTATATGTGAGTTATTGTTTTAAGGTCTATTAAAACTAAAACAGACAGGTTTTAATACTTTACTTATTGGAAGCAAGCAGCTGATGTGAATTCATGAACCATTGTCTAAGCTGAGTGAATCTTAAGTGAATATAAGCAACCTTGTGATAGTCATAAATGTCTTCATGTTGTGATTGGGATGCTCTGAGTTGGAATGGTGTTGCAAGTGGTCATTTCTAGTGGTTAACAGAAACCACATTTTGTGCTTCTCAAATACTGCTAAACTTGCTTTGTCACGTTTTTTTTTCCCATAACTTAATTGAAAGATGATAACCAGAATGTTATAATTACAGGCCATAAATACAGTAACTGATTTGTGTAAAAAACAACTTTGACACTTAATTACCTACCTAGAGCTATAATTTCGTTAGAATCATGGCATAAATACAGTTTAAAGAATGCCTCATGAATCTCTTTGGGTTACTGGTGAAAAAATTATTTTTTCTTTATATCTTTTCTCACTACCTCTCAAAAGTGATAATATCAACAACAACAGAAAAAAAAGGAAAAGAAAAGGAAAAAGACAAAAGGAAAATGACTTTTTAAAAACTTTTATGATTTTATAAATAAACAAAATCAGTCAGTGTAGCACCCAATAACATTTTTGTTCCTTGAAATGCCTTTCAGTCTTAGAAAATGTGGCTTAGTGCTCATGAAAATGAAAGATTCAAAGCAATGACTAATATAAATTTTTTTCCATGCAGTTATTTGTTACCTTAGAAGAATATTGCCTTGTGATTGAAAGCATATATATTGCAACTTTATACTGAACCATTGTAAACTTTTTATCTTTAAATGGACCATAATCTCAATCCCCAGGTCTAAAATAATTAGTTGGCTATAAATAAGTTTTCAGAGTGTTGACAGAAATTATAATACTGAGGTTACCCTCAGTGACTGCTTTTCTCTAAAAGTTAGAATAAGAATAGATTTCTCAGAAAGACTTTTCCTAATCCAAAATTTCATTATTTAGATTTATATTGGCCAATTGCCTACCATATGAATGTAATGATTTAGGCATTTAAAGAAGAATGAAAGTTCAGCAAGTTAAGTTTATTAGTGAAACTTGAGAGGGTAATTGAGAGAAACTATTGATATAAGGCAGTGACAAAAATGGATGTATGTAGCAAGGAGTATTCTTAATTTTTACCTAAGTGGATAGAATAAATTCCTCAGGCAATATCATTTATATTCTTTACTGGGGGAAGATGACTGATATAGAATTTGATTAAATAATAAATTATACCCAAAAAGCTACTCAAAAAAAAGAATTCAGGCAGTGTGTTCCCCTGAATTTTGAAGTGGGTGATATGAATGCCAATGTCACTGCCTGCTGTGTGGCCCTTTAAAGCTCAGGCCATTTTCTGGATCTCAGGTTGCTCATCTGGGAAATTAACAGTGTGGACAAAATTGTAAAGTTCTTTCCACTTCCAGAAGTCTACAATGTAATTTCATTATTTTCTTATGCTCAATGAATTTTAACAGAACACATAATTGAGAACATGGAGTGGTTTACAATATAATCTTTGGTAGCAGAGAAAATACTAAGCGCTTTGTTTCTACTTTCATGTGATGTTTTAAAAGAGAGACTGGATAGAAGAGTATATGGTAGAAAGCGACATAGCACATAACCAATCCAGGTGAGTGGTGTTTGTAATAATTTTACTCTCCAGCTATGCTTCCGCCATCTGATTATGTCTCCTTTGTCTTACAGCAAAAGCTGCCATCTATGAATGAATGCATATATTACATATTAATATTTTATGTTTAAAATGATAATTTTTCAATATTTTCCTTTGACCAATTTACCCCTATTTTTTTAAACAGCTTTATTGAAGTATAAATGACATAAGATGAACTATATATTGAATACTATTTTGAATGTACAATTTGAAAAGTTTGGGGTAGTTTCACTATCTTGATTGTGGTGATGGTTTTACAGGTTTAAATGTAGTTCAAAACTAGATTTCTTCTATTCTGATTTGATTCAAATATTCTTTCTACTCTAATAGTCTGCCTCCTTGCATCACTCAGTGTACTTAATCTTGTAAAGTTCAATAAGAAAAATACTCAGTTTAACAAATCCACATTGGAAATGTACATAATCAATAGATAAGTTAGGGTTATACATTTAAAGTTATTATACAATTATTTATTCTTTATTTGATTTATTCAACAAATATTTCTTTCATTATGAACCAGGAGTTCTGCTAGGCATCAGAATATTACTAAACAATTACTAAACTGGATGAGAAGAAGAGACTGTATTCTCTGTGACCTTATAGTTTAATTGGAGATACAGGAAGTATACTTTAGTTGGAGATTGAAGCAATAGAGTGTGGGATGGGATATAAGGTAAACACATGGTGCTCTAGGAATAACACGAGAGTCCTTACCCAACCTTGTGGAAGACTTCCTGGAGGAAATGATGTCTGGAAACAAGTAGTATTTATTCACTTAAGGGAGAAGTATGTGAGAGTGTTCTTAGAAGAGGGAACTGAATTTGTGAGATCTCCAAGGGGAGGTAGACAATGAAACCTGGATGTAGCCCAGCCTATCTGGACCAGGAAGTTAAGAGTTTATCAGGATTTGGAACATGGGGACTGGTGGATCATGTTAAAACGCCTAATTCCCTGGTCTAGAAATGATGAGATTAAGATTTGAGCATAATAAAATCCCAGTGACCCTTTTGAGAGTTGTGGCTTGAGTCTGTGTGTGATGTGTTAGTTTAAATTAGATGAATGAAATTGTGATGCAGACAAGTTCAAGAAGTATTTATGAGACGGAAAGGGTAGGTCTTAAAACAGAAGATTTAAGAGGAGGAAGAGCTCTGATGAAAAACAAAAAACAAAGCTACTGACCAGGTTTCTGGTTTGACCAAAAGGATGGATCATGATGTTACCTATAGAATTAAGGCTTGCAGGGGAAGGTGAGGGTTTGGTTTGTTTGATCCATTGTATATTCAAATTGACATGCCTTGCTGATAATTAGATACTTAGGTTTAAACCTCAGTAAAGAGATCAGAGCTGAACTGATTATTTCAGTCTTTCTTTTTATGGAGATATAATTGACATACAACATTGTGTGAGTTTAAGGTATACAACATGTTGATACATTTATATACTGCAATATGATTACCACCATTGTGTTAGCTAACACCTCTATCACATCACATAGTTACCATTTTCTTCTTCTTCTTTTTTTTTGGAAATAAGGACAATTGAGATCCAGTCTCTTAGCAACTTTGAAGGTGACACAACAGAATTGTTGATTATAGTCACTATGCTGTGCGTTAGATTTCCAGAACTTATTTAACTACTAGTTGAAAATTTATACATTAAACGACCTCTCCTGGGCTTTCCTGGTGGTGCAGTGGTTGAGAGTCTGCCTGCCGATGCAGGGGACATGGGTTCGTGCCCCGGTCCAGGAAGATCCCACATGCCGCGGAGCGGCTGGGCCCGTGAGCCATGGCTGCTGAGCCTGCGCATCAGGAGCCTGTGCTCCACAACAGGAGAGGCCACAACAGTGAGAGGCCCGTGTACCGCAAATAAGACCTCTCCCCAATTCCCCCACCCCCCAGGCCCTAGTAACCAGCATTCTACTCTCAGTTTCCACAAGTTTGGCTTTTTGAGATTCCACCTGTAAGTGATATCATTCCAGTCTTTAGCTATATGGTCTGTGATCCTGTACTTGAAGCCTTGAGAATACCTTAATTGCAGAGTAAAATTTTCTACAGTTATACATTTTTTTCTTTCATATATGGTTCTGAATTTTCCAAATTCCACTTACTACACATGTATTACTAAACAAAAATATCAAGCTTGAAATCCTTATACTTTAAACCTTTCAATCTTAAAACCTTTGCTAAAGGTCCTTGAATCTCTGTCCTCTTTAGGAAACTGAAGAAAAGACACATGATGATTCTTTTTAAAAACAAAAAGAATCATGCAGAGAATTAATCAAATTAATATTAAAGTCACCACACAGTACCAGGTACATGTGATTTTTTTTCTTTTTTTAGTCTGTGATATAAAAAGCATGATCCAAAATAGAACTATATTTTTAGTTACATGTATGGTGACCTTTATGTATAAGATAAACAGATTTTTCCACACTTTATTTATAGACAGTAGTATTTTAATAGAAGGATTATTAATCTTCAAATAGTTTAATACTACAGGTAATGAAATAGCTTTATAAATCATGGATATTGATCTGAAAAAGTCACTCATTCAAGGGATTAAAAAGAAAAAATTGAATGAAGTCGTAGCACAAAACTAATGTTTCAGTTTTTCACTTTTAGTGATGGAAAAGCCAGGCAATCAGGTGAGGAGATACATCTTCAATCACATTTGTGAGTCTAAATATAACATTACAAGAAAATTGGATGCCAGATAGCAATATAAAAAATAGATATTGATATGAGTGTTTATGTTCCTATGAATAAAGTTCTTTTATTATGACACAATTATTTTTATGTGACTATAAGACCCTGAGGTAGTGAAAACTGTTTTTCACAAAATAATCTGACAAAAATATCCCTATGAAAAAAGAATAATTATATGATTTTTAATCTAGTTTAGATCCCAGTTTTGACTGATTCTTTTATCTGTTATTCTATGTAAAGTATTTAAATATTTATAATTTTGATCTTAGCTCTTTTGTCTGGTCCTTATTCTAAGGTAAGGGGATATTTTTCTTCTCCTTTCAAAATTCTGTATTGTTTTGTGTCAGTTACTGTTGTTGACAATAAATCACCCCCACATTTAGTGGTTTCAAACCATAGAAAGTTGTTATTTTCCATGTGTCTACATTGATTTGATGGTTTCACTGAGTGGCCTGGGCTTGTCATGCATTTGTGGTCAGATTTCTGGGAACTGGCTGGTCTGGGAAGACCTGGGCTAGACCTACCTGACTCTGCTCAGATTTACATGGTCCCTCGTGATCCATGTTTGTCTAGTCTCATTTCTCACTGTGGGCAGGGCTCCAAGAGAGACAGTAGAAGTGAGTGTCTAACCCTAAGGCAAGTCACAAGATCAGACCAGATTCAAAGGTAAAAATTGCAAAGTCATGTTGCAAAGGATGAGGGGGCACAGGAAGGCTTGGAGAATAGGGACCATTTTTGGACCTCTATCCTAACACATATTGTATGCTTTATTTACTTAGTTGATTACAAACCACTCAAGAATTGAGAAGGGATTTTTTAAAAGATTGTTGTCATTGGTATTAAAGAAGACAATAAACCATTATATTAATATTTTCTTTATTGTTGATTCTTGTTGCTAGTTGTAAGCTACATGATATCTTTAAGTACTTTACTTTTAATTTTTGTATGTTATTTATTTCTGAACACCTGTTAAGCAAGATATTTCACAGCGCAAAGATGAAGCACCGTCTGACTTACATTCAGTGAGTTCAGTTTATCAGGAAGACAGTAAAGCTGTAAGAAAAAAAAATCATGGTTTTCTAAAGGCTGTGTAAATTCTCTATGGAAATCATGGCAAAGAACTAGGCTTTTCTATGGGAGTTAGGGGAAGTTTTCATTAGGTGGAATGGCTTGATCTCCAGCTAGAGATGAACAGGAGTTCATTATATAGAGGGAGGGGGAAGGATGTGCATGTTACATACAGGGACCAGGAAATAACTCAGTATATCCAGCAGTCAGGAGGAGGAGGCTGAGGCTGAAGTCAGAAAGCTGATGGGGACTAGATGGTGAAGGGCCTTGTAGACCTTAGTCAGGAATATAGACTTATTTTATGAGCATTTGTAAAATCTGTGACTCCACAGGACATTCAAACTCTGATTTTTTATGTTTTGTGGATTCATAGATTCCTATTTACATCCAGAAATCATATCTTTTCCTATCCCACCATGTCTTCACCATGCTTTTTTTTCTCTTTCAGGTATTTGCTAATCTGACTTTGAACTCTAAGAAAGTGATTGAGCCATGTTTTCTTTTTCTTTCTTTTCCTTTTCCCCCTTTCCTTTTCTTTCCTTTCCTTCCTCCCCCACTGCTTTTTTTTTCTTTTTTGAGAAACAGTATCTTTCCTATCTGCCACAACGACCAGTCTAGCAGCAAGATGGGTCAATGAACTCACTTATGACCCTTGACCTTCACTGCTTCAGTCTTTCATGTCATGCTGCTGACCAGAAGGCAGTAAGACCCAATTTTGGATTTGGGTTTCAGAAACTAAGCAAATACCATTTTAGGTCTATAAATATATTCCACATTCCATAATTCTGCATTTGCCAAAGCCTAACATGGGAGTTTTAGCATTTGTTCCATTAATAAAAAGTGTTAATTTGCTTCCAATTTGAAATTTCTTTAGTGCAGGTAGCTTTAGGAGTCTTATAGTGGAAGCAAGCTTGCACTAGGGCAGATCTGTGCATCCCTGGTTCTGGCATATTATCTTCTTCAATACCACTATTGCCCTAAACATATGAGTTAGCAGAATTTTAGGGCTAGAAGAGATAAAATTTCTGGATTGTGAGCTCCTTGATATCAGGGGTGGGGTTTTGTTTATTACTGCTGTTATTGTTGCTGTTATTATTATTTTAATTCTAGGTTTACTGTACAGCCCACTGCTAGTGCTCAAAAAAAAATGACTATCACATGAGTCTAGTTCAACTTTCCTATGTTATCAAAAGGGAAAATTTCCTTAGTGTCAAGGTCACCATTTTAACCATAATGTTGTCTGTTGAGGTTTAATTGCTGTTTCTCCAAACATTTTTTCTCAAGTTTATTTGTAACTTTATACCTCTTTCCTCTACTATCATAAACAGTCTGATGTTCTAATCCTGGTCAATGATATCATTTATGTCTTACTATTTTCCAATGCGTTTTGGTAATCCTTAAGAAAATAAGGCAAGAAAACATAGTTCACCCATAGGTATTTTCAGAATTAGGCTGTTTACTTTGGAGATCACAAAACAGTCCCTCATTAAGTAAAATAAATTAGCTCAATTGGTTTAAATTGCTGGATCAATAGTCTCTTTCTACCTTGAATTTACTTTACTAATTTTAGTAGAAAAGCTGATAATTGTTTCCCTATCTGTACCCTCTTTGAAAATAATCTGCAGCCAACTGAAGTTCCAACTATCCCTTTCTGCCTTTATTTACTTATTTTCTTGGTAGCATGTAACTCCTTTACTGTCATTAACAGGAATGAAGTTTTGACTTAAGGAACCTAATCTATAAACAATGTTGAGTCTGATTTTACAAGAATTTGAACTAGAAACCTTAGAGTTGAGGCTAATTAAAGTATGCCAAGTGTTGAACTTGAGTTCAACCCTATAGATGTAAAACCAGAGTGGATGATAGAGCATACTAAAGCCATTGAGGAAAAGGCATAACTCATTAGGAAGTTTGTTTTTGTGGAGAAGTAGGTGAGTGCATTAGATAATACAGTGAGAGGCAGAGATGAAAAGAAGGGATGGTTTTGGTCTCTAACTTTCAAATTCTGGATCCATGCACCTTGAGTGTGCATTTTTTCCTAGTTCCACTAATATTTAGAAGATCATCTATGTGATTTAACAAAAAAAATCCCTATACCTATATCGGCACGAATGTCTTTCTGTTACTGTAATTAGGAAGCAACCTAAATGTCCATCGACAGATGAATGGATAAAGATGTGGTACATATATATATATATAATGGAATATTACTCAGCCTCAAAAAGGAATGAAATTGGGCCATTTGTAGAGATGTAGATGGACCTGGAGACTGTCACACAGAGTGAAGTAAGTGAGAAAGAGAAAAACAGATATAGTATATTAACACATATATGTGGAATCTAAAAGAAATGGCATAGAAGATCTTATTTGCAGAAGAGAAATAGAGACACAGGTGTAGAGAACAAACATATGGATACCAATGGGGAAGGAGGGGTGGAATGAATTGGGAGATGGAGATTAACATATACACACTATTGATACTAGGTATAAAATAGATAACTAATGAGAAACTACTGCAAAGCACAGGGAACTCTACTTAATGCTCTGTAGTGACCTAAATGGGAAGGAAATCTAAAAAAGAGGGGATATATGTATATGTATAGCTGATTCACTGCCTACAGTAGAAACTAACACAACATTGTAAAGCAACTAAACTCCAATAAAAATTAAAAATAAATAATAACTAACAAATTATAACTTTTGAAGCTTCTAAGTCCACTATTAGAAATACCTTTCCTGAAATGTATTCCAAAAATATTTCTTTCTAAATTTTTTCAATATTGTTTTGTAGCTGAGATTAGTACTGCTAGAGATGACTTTCTGCAAACCATTCTATTTTCCAGTTCTGAATATGACCTTTGGTTTCAAAGGGCAGCTGTTCCATCAGACTTTGAAATATTGATAAGGAGTACTGTCTAGCTGGTAAACCACCAAACATCACTAAGCAAGGATTTGAAAGCAGGCTTCCTGCTCAATTTTCCATTCTGCAAATGCGTGTTGGCTTTAAAGGTCAAGAATGGTACTACAGGGATTTTTGATTGCATTAACCAGATTTCTCAGCTCTGAATCACTTTCTTTCCAAAGTTGTAGAAGCAGATGCTCTAAAATAAATTTAGTCATTACTCTTTATGATATTACCTCCACTTTGCCTGTCTGGCAAAATGTCTAATATTGGATGACAGTGGAAAAGAGCTTTCAATTCTGCCTTGGTAGAGAGGGGAAGAGAAAATCAAACAAAGAAAAACAAAATACAATGGGCTTCAGAATATTTCTTTCTATTTTTCTATTGTTTGCCAGTGACTGATTTTCTAGAACTCTGATCAAAGCTGCTTATAAAGGCCAAATCAGAGCTCCTACACAATTTAATCTGTTAATTAATCAATACATTTATTGATTTTTGAAGAGACATGTAGCATTGAAATATTTCTTTATTTCCTCATGACAAACTATTTCTTTGCTTTTAAGAAACTTATAGTTTATTCTAGGAAATATACACAACTAACCTGAAAATACCAAACACATACCTGTATACAGGCCTGTATATGATATAAAATATTTATTTCATAGAATAGTTATTTAAACCATCAGTATTGTTTAGTAGACTTTAAGGAAAAACACACAACAATGGTGAAAATATAATTAATTCTCACATTAATACAAAAATGTGTTTCTTTGGCCTAAGGCACTCATCAAGAGTTTTTAACACCTCATGTAAAATCTGCAACTTTGATTGATTTTTTTCTTTTTAAAGTAGACTATTTGCAGTTTTGTCCAAGTTCCTTTCATGTTTAAATACTAATCCTTAACATTCTGGGCTCCCTTCTTGTGTACAAGAATATTATTCTCCCATGATATCTTTCTAGGCATGTATTTCTTACAAGCTTGGTTATCCTTTTCCCTGTTCCAATAACATCTTTATTTCAATGTGAGCCATCCTGGTCACGAGATGCTCTTGTCTGCCCATTATGTCTTTCCCTTTGTCTTTTATAGCTATCTGGCTATCCCCTTACAGAAATGCCCCTTCCCCACTTCATGTACTCCTGGTGGGAGAATCACCAAAATGCTCACTGCCCCTTGACCAAGGGATTGGCACCTAACCCAAGCTGGACTAATGAATGTATTATTTAGAGGTGCCTATGGTTTCGAGGGAGCTGTGACTTCACTGGTTGGGTTGGGATTGCAGTAGAGATGGGGATGTGAACGTCTATGTCACACATACTTTCCTCTTCCCGGATTTTTCCTAGGGTTGTCCTTTAAAAAAAGAAATAGAAAACAATGGGCTCTACTCAGGGGGTGAATTGAATAGTCCCTTCTGGCTGCTTTTGTTCTAAATCATTGTCATCCTACATAAGAAACCTCAAGTCAGGACTTTGAAAGACAACAAGTCTAACTTCACACCCTGCCCTGTCCCCAGCCCCCCACCCATGGAGGGGAATAGGAGAAAAGGGGAAGGGAGGCCAAATACACTGCAGACTCTACATCTCAAATAAGAGAGTCTCTGCCTTCCTTCTGCCTTCACACCCCTCTTAATAAAGAATTCGGACTTAACTTTCGGGCATTGTTGTATGAGATATTTTGAGTGACCCTGCAAATCAGAGCAAGTAAAATGCTACATATAATACATTTAAAAAGAGGAAAGTATTTATTAATGGACATAAAAATAAGAAGTCCTCAGATCCCCCAAATATAGTGAAAGCTGAATCCCTGAGAGAAAAGATAGGTCTAGCACTATCACTCAGAGGGTTTCTGAAAACCTTGAATTTTGACTTTAATAGTCAACTATACCATATATAACAGGTGATAACATTTAGGGTTGCCTTAATGTGGTGAAGCTAATAGGAAGAACAAGAGTTAGACCCTGCTACCCAGCAGGGTGATCTGGATCCTCCTAGATCCAGATGAGCTAGATAAACAAAAGAATTAAGAAACTGAGATTTCAGAACAATACAAATAAAAAACATAGCCCAGCCTAGACACATTCCAGAGAAATTGTAGAGCCCAAAAGCAAAAGAGATCTTAAAAAGTGGTGGATAAGTTTAGAGCGGGGGTCATCTTCAGCGTAAGGCTAGACTGACTGCCTTTCCATTGCAACAATGAAGGTAGAGTTCCGTCCGTATTGAATTACATCTGTATTGAATTCAAGGAAAATATCTGTTAACTAAAAATGGTATTCCCAACAAGTGATCTTTTAGGAAAGAAGGTGAATAAGGATATTTGTAGATAACAAAACAGAGTTTACTACTAATCACCCTCCTCTGACAGGGGGAAATGGATAGTTTCTAACAAAAGAAGGAAGGTTGAATAAAGACATATGTAAAAATGAGAGTAAAATTTAGTAACTATTGATTGCATAAAAGCAAGAGTGAAAATGATGGAGAAAGCCCTAATTTGTTGTAAGTTAAATTTAAAAATATGTGCATTAAATAGGTGAAGTAAATATAAAGAAATAGATAGAGCATCTAAGGCCCCAGAAAGTAGAGAAGAATAATGATTGAATAACACTCAATTCATACAAAAGTTGGGAAAGGTGAGGAGGATGAGGTGGGGTTTTTAACACTGGTCCTGCTGGAATGACATGTATCAGCAAGCTCTAAAGAACTGTCAGGTACCATATCAGCTGATTCTTCGAAGTTATCAATAGAATAGGGACAAACTGACACCTTATAACTCAGCTCTTAACCTCTTGTTGTCAATTCCAGGAAAACAGAAACAACTTGCACTACCACTCGTCTAAATTAAATGATAAGAACAGAGTTCACCTGGAATAATTTTAGGGGGGAGGAAAGAGATAGTATTAATACAGGTAGATCTTATATGAAGTGGGGGGCTGTGGACCACTCTTTTATTAGCTGCAACTTTCATATTTTCTTTGGTACAAAGTGTAGAGACTGATTTTTTTAAATTGAAAATTACTTCCTATTGTAATGATGTGTAACATCGGGTTATTTTATTCACTACAGGGTACACCTTATAAAATAAAAATTACTGGAGGGGGAAATAAATTAGGAGTTTGGGATTAACATATACACACTGCTACATATAAAATAGGTAAAGAACAAGGACCTACTGTAGAGTACAGGGAACTATACTCAATATCATTTTTTTTAAAATTCAATCTTTTTTTAACACCTTTACTGGAGTATAATTGCTTTACAATGTTGTGTTAGTTTCTGCTGTAGAAAAAAAGTGAATCAGCAATACGTATACATATATCTCCATATCCCCTCCCTCTTGTGTCTCTCTCCCACCCTCCCTACCCCACCCCTCTAGGTGGTCACAAAGAACCGAGCTGATATCCTTGTGCAATGTGGCTGCTTTCCACTAGCTATCTATTTTACACTTGGTAGTGTATATATGTCCATGCCACTCTCTTACTTCATCCCAGCTTACCCTTTCCCCTCCCCGTATCCTCAAGTCCATTCTCTATATCTGTATCTTTATTCCTGTCCTGTCCCTAGTATCTTCAGAACCATTTTTTTTTTTTAGATTCCATATATATGTGTTAGCATATGTTATTTGTTTTTCTCTTTCTGACTTACTTCACTCTGTATGACAGACTCATGGTCCATCCAACTCACTACAAATAACTCAATTTTGTTTCTTTTTATGGCTGAGTAATATTCCATTGTATATATGTGTCACATCTTCTTAATCCATTCATCTTTCGATGGACACTTAGGTTGCTTCCATGTCCTGGCTATTGTAAATAGTGATGCAATGAACATTGTGGAACATGACTCTTTTTGAATTATGGTTTTCTCAGGGTATATGCCCAGTAGTGGGATTGCTGGGTTGTATAGTAATTCTATTTGTAGTTTTTTAAGGAACCTCCATACTGTTCTCTATAGTGGCTGTATCAGTTTACATTCCCATCAACAGTGTAGGAGGGTTCCCTTTTCTCCACACCCCCTCTAGCATTTATTGTTTGTAGATTTTTTGTTGATGGCCATTCTGACCAGTGTGAGGTGATACCTCATTGTAGTTTTGATTTGCATTTCTCTAATTATTAGGGATGTTGAACATCCTTTCATGTGCTTGTTGGCATTCTGCATGTCTTCTTTGCGGAAATATTTGTTTAGGTCTTCTGCCCATTTTTGGATTTTTTTTTTTTTTATTGAGCTGCATGAGCTGCTTGTAGTAGAGTCAGTACCCAAAGCAATCGACAAATCTTATATGTGTCTTAAATTTCTAAAAATGTTTCACCTGTGGCATAAAACTTTACCTGTCAAATCACAGAAGAAATAAAAAATCCATGAATGAAAACCATTATCAAATAACCTGAACATTTTGTGTTACTATTTCCAGAAGTATTTCAAAGGAGAAAAGTCAAGAGGAAAAGTCAAATTTTTCTTACTACAAAAAAAGTGATATAATATTTAGAGAATAGACTTTTGATTGCCAAGGGGGAGGGGAGAAGGGGATGAAAGGTTTGAGGGTTTGGGATTAGCAGATGCAAACTATTATGTATGGGATGATAAACAACACAAAGTCCTACTGTCTAGCACAGGGAGCTCTATTCAGTATCTTGTGATAAACCATAATGGAAAAAGATATGAAAAAGAATTATAGATGTGTATTACTGAATCACTTGGCTGTATAGCAGAAATTAACACAACCCTGTAAATCAACTATACTTCAATAAAATTGTTTTTAAAGTGATATAAAAATTATTTGGTTGTAATTTATGACATCTGTAGTAGATTTGAAAATTCTCCAGTTCTCCATAACCCTACCATGGTTTACACTGGCTTTAAAGATTATCATTAACATAGAAGAGGTATCAGAAAGTTTTTCTGTAATGGGTCACATGGTGAATATTTTAGACTCTTCAGCCATACAGTTTCTATCTCAACTACTCAGGTCTGCCACTGCAGTGCAGAAGCAGTCCTGACAAATATAAATGAATGGGTCTTTATGTTGTTCCAATAAAAATTAATTTACCAAAACAAGCACAGGCCTTAGTGTGCCAACCCCTGACATGGAAGTTAATCCCTTTTTTACTGATTATCGTTAAGAAATCAAAGTGTTGGTAAAATTTTTGAGACCCTATGAGGGCTTGGCATCTGATGCAGTACCTAGGGAATCCCAGCATTTAAACATTATCAGTGCCTTATGATGCTTATTTTTTAGATTTTTCCCGAGAAGTGCAGTTTTGTTTATCTTTCTGTTTCTTTAACATTTTAACTTATCTTAAATTCAGTTTACTATTGTAATTGCAAACAAATGTATTATCTAGCAGACAGAAGAATAGTTATTTACCAATACTTCTCAGTGTTCATGTATGACCTAATTTAGTCATAAGCAAAATAGATCTTTCATTAGCATTATTTGTTTATCCTATAATCACTCAAATGAGTTATTTTCATGGATAGATTTAATTCAGCATTAAATATTGACCTAAATGTTAATCTTTCATCTTACTTGAAATATTTTTAAATAATACACTGTGACATGGGATTAGAGCATGTAAATATTTATATCACATGTCAATTTTTATACTTTTTCATTTGAAAATACTGTCATCTTAAGAAAATGAGAAAGCAAAATTAATTTCTTTTGGCTCATGCATATGGACTATATGAGCATATCAATATAACCCAGAAAACACATTTCTAAAAGCCTTGTATTCAGAAATGTCACAAAGAGCTTTCTGAAGGTCTCAATAACAGGAGCATCCTAAAAGCTATGCATTTTGAAATATGCCATAATCAATAGTAAGAACTGGTTTTTAATGAAATTAACATTATCCAAACAAAAAATTTAACTGCCATACAATAATCTGAATTTTAGATTATGCTTTCTTTTTCTGTTACAGAAGCTGGTAGCTCTTTAAATTGGACTCCCTTGTATATGTCTTATTACTGCAAGTAGAAATTTCACTTGTCATTATCAGATTATATTTTTCTTTTATAAGATCACTCACATGGAATTCACTCACCAGATCTGACTAAAGTACTCTTTGAATGTGATAACACAGAGTTCCGTGCTTTCCATGGGCTCCCAGAAATTTGTATGCAGAATTAAACTCCACTGACCCAGAGTGAATACCTGGTTGATAAAGCAATGTTTATTAATTGCCTTTCCTTCCTTGTATTGTTGGCTTGAAATTTTGCGTGTTACCCAGGTGGAATCTGAAACTGACCTCTGTACATGGAGGGCAAAGAGAGACTGAAGGAATTGGCAGATCACTCTGGATTAGTCGGTGGCAGTTTTAATAAGCAAGTGAACTTACACACCACGCTTGCCTTGGGCACTGCAAGAGGAGTAGATTTCCACAACCAACCACCAGAATCATAGAAGTTTATAGAGAGGCCTTAAGCGGGTTCAGTCACGTAGACCATCCAGATGGTCTCAACAATACACTGCCCTCTCAAGGCTGCATCCTTGAAAGGGCTCTGGCTGTGGGAACTGTGGGCAGAAAGTACATTCCAAGGACGGGGAGGCTCAGGTGGAGAGCCTCTGATTGCTACAGGATTAGTGGTCACACCCTCTCATGACCTCCTCCAAGCATATCACTCCTCATCTCCCTAGTCTTAATTCCTTGGCTTCCCAAATAAACTACTTGACCTTCTATCTTTGTTAGAGCATCTGCCTTTGGAGTAATTCAGTCACAGTGCAAAATTGATAAATGTCATCCCTGTGACAACAGTGATTGTCTTACTTTGAGATAATCAAACCAAAGTATAATTTCCAACATTTTGGATTGTTTTAAATTGATTAAGTAAACTTTGAGTATTTAGACACTTTCTAAGGGAGATTACAATCTGTAAAGCAAAAAAAAAACAAAGTACTTGGTCACAGAGCAGTGTTTTGCTTATCTTTTCTTTTTCTATATAAAAACGTAAATTATAAATAAGAGGGTGAATTCAATGTGATTTATGAGTTACTTATAATATGCTTAAAATTAGTATATCTTAAAACAAATTTTATATTTTATTCCATGTTTTTCATGTACTTTAAGAACCTGCATGTGTGTATTGTTATTATTAATTAAAGTAACTTGTAAATAATGAGAAATAAGTACTAACTCAGAAGAAAATTGTTCTTAAACAGAAACAGAACACACTAGTGTGTCCTGCCTAGAAAACAGATGTTCTCAGCAGAACACTCTCATTTCCTGAGAACGCGTTAACTTATTGAGATTTTGATATTAATCTTGTCATGTTCTTAAATTGTTTTTAATAAAATTTCCTAGCTTCTGCCAAAGGGAAAATTTGTAATAATTGTTGATTTTCTTCGTTTGAAGTAATACTGTCTAACAGATTAATTAAACGAGATGGAAACTATTTCTTGTCCTGAGGTACCTATGGCTTATATTCATCTATTGCTGCAATAATGTCTCCTCTGATAACTGTTTTTAATATTATCTTCCCCAAATCAAGCCCTGAATTAAAAGTGGCTGCTGGGTAACACCAAAGGCTGACTCTAGAAACCCATGAGTAAGGAAGGATGATAAAATAAGTTGATATTAAAACTTAATATCAACTTGTATATTGTATATAAAACCTGTATATTTTTCTGTATTTTTAAATAGCTCAACAAGGCAATGAAAGACCTTCTTATCAAGAGCATAATTTTAATATGAATATGTTTCAGCTATATACTGTATGTTACAATTGATATAAATCTGTTCTAATCATAATTCACATAAAAACTCTAGCACATTATTTGCTAGCAAACCAATTGTTAAGAAAATATTGTTTCTAGGAATAAAATACTTGTCAATGTTGAAAATCTTAACACATGGGTCATAAGGGAGATTAGACAGTCTGGGAATTTTGCAAATGCACTCACTGGTCTTAATAGTTTCTTACCCTCAGGGTAAGCATTAACAGACTGCATATTAGGGATAGGGTTAGGGTTTGTTGTATTTCATGCCCTAATCAGAAATTCTATTTGCCTCTATTCTGACCTTGTCGTATCTTTATAGGTTGTTGGCATTATTCTTTTGTAAGTGCTTAAAAGCTCCTGTTACAGTTTACAAAGCAGAAGTTAAATCTCCTGGGAGAAAGAACAAATGAGACCAATTGTTTTTAGAACACTGGCAGAAAGGGCTGTAGCAAGTACTTCTGATGGCTGATATAGGAAATAGAGCCACAGGCTCAGGCTCTCAGCACCAGATGACATTGCTTCTGGAGCAGACGTCTCACATAGGGGGCCTGAGTCAGAATTTCAAGGCTTATTGCTGAAGCAGATGATCTCATGAGGTGAACTGCTGACTCAAAACCAGAAGGACAAGAATTATGTAGTTCTGGATGGAACTGAAGAGGAAAGTTGGGCTGCAGTTATTTGACTTAAAATATGGCTGCTATTGTTTTAACGTTCTATTTTCTGGTGGATCTGTGACACAACATTTTTAAAAATCTCACCATCAATTTAAAAGGACTTGCTTGGGAAAATTAGAATGATACAACTTTTGAATGGTGGCTTCTTCTAACTCATCTCTCAGAATTCATAAAAACTACTTTATGGGAAATTGTATATGCATTACAAATGAGTAATTAAGAATACCTAAGAAGATGATTCTTTTGAAAATATAACATATATTGATAATTCTTGTCAGAAAAATGGTTAACCATTGATCTAAGTGATTTTTTTTGAGTACTTTAATTTCATGCCAAATCATTATTCGGGTAGATAAAAAACAGAACAGCACAAAACAAAACCCCAACGTTTTCAACCCTGGCCATGCCAGAGAGGTAATATTTAAAGGAAAAAGCACTTGATTAGATATGACATCACACAATTAAGAAAATAAAGGTTATGTTTCATACATGGAGATTATGAGTCCAAATTCCTCCTATTAAACAAGTCTGTTGCTGCTCCGGGGCTTAGAGAACCCATCATTACAGCTACTATACAATGCTATTTCTTGGCAGGTGCCTTGGTGAGTTTGGAGATTCTGGATTGCAGAATTTTCCAGGCTTGGAATGAATGACTAGAAAAGGACAATGAAGCTATGTTTTACATGAGAAGTACCATGAGTAAATAATTCTAGGTACTTTAAACCTCCGGGTTTAGTATTTAGAGTTTTAGATTTGTTAACCATACCAAAAGGGTATTGTTATATATTAATCAATATAATCAGTTGTTCTTGTATAAATAAAATAGTCAAAATAGAACAAATCAATAGTTCTGAATAAGAAAAACCACTAACAAAATCCATGCCTTTGGACTTCTCTGGTGATGCGGTGGTTAAGTATCTGCCTGCCAATGCAGGGGACACGGGTTCTTCCCTGGTCTGGGAAGATCCCACATGCATGGAGCAACTAAACCTATACACCACAACTACTGAGCCTGTGCTCTAGAGTCCATGCCTTGCAATAAGAGAAGCCACCACAATAAGAAGCCCACGCACCGCAATGAAGAGTAGCCCCCACACGCCACAACTAGAGAAAGCCCGCACTCAGCAATGAAGACCCAAAGTAGCCAAAAATAAATAAATAAATAACTTAAAAAAATAATAATTAAAAAAAAAACCATGCCTTTGTGGATGACCACTACATGTTACTGGGAAAACAATTCTGCTATTTTGCCCTTAGCCTCACCACACATTTGGCTGTAAGAGAACAAAAATTAGGCCCCAAACAGCTTATAATTCTCAAAACCTGAGATAAACAATCAACTATAGGAAATTATTGAAGACCATGAAAATTAGGGCATTTCTAAAGCCCTGAATTTTGAGATTGGCCTTTTAAGACAAAAGCTTCTTATTGAATAAAATTGACTCAAATTTATCCAAATAGATATTGTTGACAATATAATAATTTGAACTATAACTATTGCTTTCACACTTTATTCTGAGAGCCAGTTGTTCTGAATGTTATACTCCCTTGCAAATGATTTCCTATTACTAGAAAATTTTCTCTCAGTGCTCAAAAGTTGTCTACACATTTTTTTCTTTAAAAGCATGTAAGGTACTATCACATACCAGATAGTAGAAATTGACAAATGCCTGAGACAGACAATAGGATTTTCAAACTTAGGACAACTTCCAAACTTGCAAGTATCCTATGCTTATGGAAGTATTATCCATTATGACCTTAATTTATGCTTGTTAGAGGCTTGCTTTCAATTGATAGAGGCAAACTGGACACTGATTATATTCCAATAATCTGTTATTCAGTGAAGGGGGTGGAAGTAGAAACTCCTCTTTTATCCAGTAGGAAATTCAAATGAAACACCACTTTTCCACTTCATTCAAGAAGGTCAGTTAATATCATTATATTTGTATCTGACAGTGAATAACATTGACTTTCCTTTTAATGAATATTTGCTTATTTTAAACTGTGTAGTTGTATATAAAATTTATTGCATTTTGATTATGCAACAAATTTTTCCTAAGTGTCAAATATGTACCCAGCATTGTTCTGAAGGTCATGATATATGAACCAAGTAGATGGAAATCCCAGCTCTTAAGGATCTTGAACTTTAGCAAGAACAGAAGCAACAAAAACAATAATCATAATAAATATGCAAATAATCTGGTTAACCCCCATTACTTAACCATGTGGCTATTTGGGTGCAGAATAATTTTGGCAAAAGAAATAGCTAGTCCTAGGGTAGGAATATGATAGGGGTTTTTAATGAACAGCCAGGTCACCAGTGTCGATGGAATAGCATGAGAAGAGGGAGGTTACTCAGAGAGGAAGTCAGAGACATCCCCAGAAGAAAAGGAAACCCAAGGTCGCCTTCCACTATATCTTAAAGGGATTATTCTAACTGATATATTAAGAAAATACCAAGGGGCTTCCCTGGTGGCGCAGTTGTTGAGAGCCCACCTGTCGATGCAGGGGACACGGGTTCATGCCCTGGTCTGGGAAGATCCCACATGCCGCGGAGCGGCTGGGCCCGTGAGACATGGCTGCTGAGCCTGCACATCTGGAGCCTGTGCTCTGCAACGGGAGGGGCCACAACAGTGAGAGGTCCACGTACCGCAAAAAAAAAAAAAAAAAAGAAAAAAAAAAGAAAATACCAAGGAAGATTAAGGGCAGAGGAGGGAGGACTTTTACGAGACAATTATAGTAATCCGGGTGGTGAGTCATGTGGTATAAATCATGCTGGTACCATTGGAACTAGAAAAGAAAATATATACTATAGATATGTATAATATATATTATAGTAATATACATGCTTTTATACATATATATGCATATATATAATTTGTATCCAAATATAGAATTTATTTTTAAAAATTATACATGGAACATTTGTAATGATTTACCATAGGACGCCTGCACACATATGCATGCACTTAAAACACACACACAGACATACAAATTCTTTTAAGAAATAAAAGAATATACAAACAAGCTTGGGTTGAAGAGGAAACAAAATACAAAAACAAAGATTTTGTTTCAAAATCAGTGGTAGAAAGACACCTCGACATCTATGGGCCACAGTTAAAAACTTTCCAGAGAAAAGTTATAGCAACAGATGCCTATATTAATAACAATTTTAAGGATGAAAATTACTAAATAACATGCCTAACTCAAAATGCTAGAATATGAGTACTGAAGTAAACCAAAAGAAATCGGATAATGGGGGTATGGCTCAGGTGCAGAGCATTTGACTGCAAAAGAAATCAGATAAAAGAAATTACTAAAAACAAAATAAAAATTTTTTTTCTGGCTTTACTGAGGTATAATTGACATAAAATGTTACAATATTTAAAGTGTAAAAATGATGATTTAATATACCTATGCATTGTGAAAGGGTTCCTCCATCGAGTTAATTAACATACCCTCACCTTGTATATTTACTTTTTTTGGGGTGAGGGGAGAACATTAAATTGTATTCTCAGCAAATTTCAAAAATATAAAAAATTAGAAAATAGAAAAAAAGGAGGTAATAAACCAGTAAGCTAGTTGCTTGAAAAAATCAACAACTAGGCAAAACGATGGTTAACCTCAAAAATAAGCAGACTACTTTCATAGAAGAAATACAGAAATAAATTAATGCATAAAGTAAGGAAGTAGTTACAGAGCTTGTCCATAAAAAATTCCAGGCCCAGACAAATTCATGAAGGAATGTAGCAAATATCAAGTAATCATAATGCTACATAAATTGTCTCATAGGCTAAGAAAGAAAATATCTAAATTTGATTTATGAAAGTAGAATAACTTGGATCTTTAAGCCCCCAAAAGATTGCATTAAACAGAAAGCTAGGGGCTGATCTTATTATGAATATTAAGGTAGAAAACTTGTGTAAAAATACTACCAAACAATTCAACAGTTCATTTAAAATAGAAGACATTATGACTAAGTGAGATTTATTCCAGGGATGCAAGGATAGTTTCAATATTAGGAAATTTAAAAGTATAATACACTGTATTGATAGATCTAAGTAGAAAAAATACAGGATCCTCTCCATTGACGCAGAAAATATGTGAGACAAAATCCAACAGGCTTTCTGATGAAAAACAACAACAAACACAGCTTAATAATATAGAAAATCATAGACACTACCTTAATACAAGGTATGTGTATAGAGGCCGATGGGTGAGAATGAATTTGTGTTCAGGAAATAATATGTAGCTAGTATACCTGGGGTTTAAGGTGTGAATGTGAAGAAAGGAGATTAGATAAGTGAAAAAGGGTTTGCATGGTATATTGAGAACATTTTATTTTACCTTGATGATATTAGGGAACCATATGGTCAGCAGGGAATTTGATTAATTTTAGGATTTGTAAAGATCACTGTTTTCCATATGTATAGTAGAAAGAACAAATGTGAGTCAAGGAGACAGGGAAGTTGGTGCAATAAAGAACAATGGGGATCTGTGGACAATAAAATTTTTATAGAACACTGAACCCAGACTTTGATAAATGCAGTACTTAATCCACAGATAGCACAAAATAACCCAAATAATATAATAGGGAAGAACAAGTCTGACTCCACATTGGATCTGTTTCTTTTACTTTAACCTTTGTATTCTATTGCTTTTGCTACAAGTTAATCACTAAGGTGATGTTGCCTGTGGCTTAAAGTATACATAATGTCCCACCTCTGGGGACTCTGCCTCTCATGCCTGAAGGTTAAACTAAAATACTTTTGTTCAGCTCACAGGAAACATCCTGACCTGCTCACCTATGAATGGCTACAGGAAAGTAGAAATTAACATATCCCCTTCTGCGTCTGATGGAACCAGGAAATATTTGCAAAAACTTATCCCCTTTTTTATTTTACCTCTTCACCTCCCCCTCTTTGTTCTATAAAAGAAACTAGTATCCAAACCCAGGTAAGATGGGTCTTTGCGACACTAGTCCACCATCTTCTTGGTCTGCTGGCTTTCTGAATAAAGTCACTATTCCTTGCCCTACCAACTTGTCTCTCAATTTAAGGACCTGTTGTGTGGTGAGCAGTACAAGCATGGATTCAGTAACAATGACATTTACTAGTCTTATTTTATTTAAAAATCTTTGATGATCTTGCAGTAATGGGATCAATGTCATCGGTTACAAATATTATTTCACAATTTCAGAGATTGATAGAATATGAAGTAACAGGGAGTTTACTTCATGACTTCTATCTTTTCTGTTATTGGAGTCTAAGATTTTTGTTTCTTTTTTGTTAATATTTTCTTGTTTTTTTAATATTCAAAATGTTTTGTTAGACTTTTTATATGTATAATTTGAATATTATATTCAAATATAATATAATGCAGAAACAACAATAGGTGCAGAAACAACATACAGTAGAAGCTCCTTTAACTAAAAAACAAACAAATAAAGCTTATTGCACTTAGATATGAAAAAAATAAAATTTATAATATGTGAGAAAAACTTCTCAGGGGTACAGACTGTGTGACATGATTTTTTTTCTACATCTGTACAGTGTTATTTTCTATGTCTTGTATTTAATGACAGGAAAGAAAGAAATCACATATGCAGTTTCATAAATTTACATTTTAACACTTTCCTTATAGCATGTTGTCTTTTTCCACTAGACAAATTCTCTTATTTTCCTTTGATTGTGGGCAATGTACATAATTTAGACTTCAAGTTTCTCATCATCTCAGTGGTTTCTACTATCATCAAAATCTTTAAAGAATGCAATTAGAGACAAATACAAGAAAGTAGGCCATGAATTGTTAAATGATGAGAAGAACAGTAGAATTTTAAGTGGGATACCATATCATGAGAGTGATGCAGTTACACTGTGTCTTGAAAAATGTGAAAAATTTGGCTGGGCAGAGATTAAGTGTATTCCCATCCTTTAGTTCAGAGCCTGCTTAAGGTATACCCCCAAGAGGAAGATTTATGCTGAATTAAAGTGCTAGTAAGGATTCCATTTTTAAGTGACTATTAATGATCCAGAATTTTTTATCATCTGTGTAATGTTAGGCACAAAAAAATTAACTGCTTATTTTTATATTAATTTATTTTGAATGCTTGAGACTTATTACTGAATTATATTTTATATATAAAGGCTAATCTCTTTGTTATCATTCCTTCTCCATAAATTAAATAAATATATTTTCAAGGTCTGTCAATACGTAGAGATCATCTAGTTCCTCCAGTTCATGTTTACAGAGCAAAGGAGCTTTCTAGAAGAGGGTGGTAGCACAGTCTGAAGTGTCCAGTTTGTTGAGTAAGAGCTGAGGAAAACAGACAACCAGAGGCTCTGGTTCCAGACTAAGTGTCCTCTTACTTCCTCATCCAGTCATCCATTTAGGCAGATGCTTTGTAATTCTTCTGAGATGTAAAATAACTGAACATAACTGTGAAAGAAGTCTGAAAGAGTGCAAAAACTATGAATTATTTTTTAACTAATAGCTGTGAGTTAACAGAGGTTCCTACTTGGCAGAAGGCTGGCATTCAAAAATATACTTTAAAACCTAATTTTTTGCTTTTACAATAAATATGGTTTTGTGATAGGTCTTATTTTGATGAAGAAATATTTTGTAATTGGCAAATTCAAGTACAGGCTTAAGTAATTTTTCTTGCCCAATATTAATATAGATTGTATGCGAATGGAAAATTTTAAAAAGCTTGGAAGTACTGTGTTCCAAATATAAATAACACCTTTCAATAAACAATTAAGATAAAATTTTAAATATAAAACCTCTTTGACCCTTGAAATTTTCCTACAAAAATGGCATTATTAAGCTTCATTTTCAAGGTAAAGCAATTGAAGCCAGAATAATCATGTAAGTTACCAAGATATACAGTCCAGTAGTGATAGTCCTAGATTCTAAATCCACCTGTGTTGCTCTCAGGTAAGCATGTCCACATTAATATTTCCTCACCCCACATTTTAAAATTAAATCTTACCTTTTGTTTCTGTAGATCAATATTGAAGTTCAGCTTGTTTTTGTCTAAATAAAGTAAAAATGTCAAAACAATGGATAAGCTAGATTATTTTTCAAATGCACATATTCTATATTTCTCAACTAAAGGAACTAAGCGATTGATACATTTTAAGGGAAATGATGGGAACAATGGGAAAAACTGTAATTCCATTTATTTGTAAGGTCATTGCCCTAAAATCAGAATCACTGTTTACTTTAACAGTATAAAAACTTGCATTCTCAAAATTTTCAATTTAGTTTTTCCTAAGATATGATTGTCATTCTTATTCTACCAAAGCTTTGCATCATTTTACCACAGCAAAAGTTGAGATATTATCAACACTAATAATGAAAATGTTAATATTTCCAATATACTCAAGGAATTGTCTGGTTACTCAACCACTTGTATGGTTGACTGATTTTAAACAGGAAACTAAGAGTTATTTAGTCTTCAATGAAACATCTCAGTGATTCACTTAGAGAATGGAAAATCTTTTTCTAAGCCATATAACTCCAAGTTTTAATCAACTGTTGCTAATTGAGCTCCACTTATACTAAAAATAACCTCTATTTCTATAATATTTGGCAGTTAAGGTGATTTCTTATAGACACTCCCTTGTTAAGTCATCATACCAACTCTTAGAATTAGTGAGATGACTACATTCGTGAGATGAGCTGAGTATGTAAAAATACCCTGGGAATGAACAATGTTACCTATCTCTGATCTTTTCATTCCAAACCAGTTGGGGTTTTTTCCCCCCTTCTTACCCCATGACATAACTCATCACAAGTTTTAACTCTGTGATAAAAGTCACTAACTTTAAGATTTTTTTTTAATCCAATAAGTGAGTTGAGTCTACCACACATGAAACAATAAAATAAAAAGTGGAGATTTCCCTAGCAATTGCACTGATTAAAGAAGACAATATAAGATTCAAAACTTTGGGCTGTGTATGCCCTACATGCTCTCAAAGAGAACTTCGGAGATTCATCTAGCTCAGCTTAATCACTCTTCACCATAAGGCTGAACTGTATTATTTGAATTTTAAAATTGCACTCATCAAGGCTCACCTTCTCTCTAAGTTACATACGTTGTGATGGTTCTGAACTCAAATCGTTAAGGTTCCGGAAGGGCAGAGCCATTATCTGTTTCCTCCCTATATCTCTTATCATACCTATCAGAGTGGTCCTCAAGTCTGTGTGTTGAATTAAAAATGTATAGAAGGTGGATAGTCAGGATCTGTTCTGATTTTCAATAGGGGAAGGGAAATAATGCATTTAAACACCTATTGTGCATCAGGCATTTGGCAAAGTGCCTTTCAATCTATTAAAATATGTCTCTTAAAATAGATGTTATAATCATTAGTATATTTTAAAATGAGTCAACTGAAGCTCTGCAACATTAAGAAGGTTTTCTATAGATTATAAGTGACTGAGTCAGTGAGCAGTCCAGTCTTATCTTTCTCCAAATACCTGCTGCTTTCCACTCCCTCCTAGTGCCTTCCATCAGAGATACTCTTCAGTAACAAATGGTAACCCATACTCCAAATAGGAGCACCATATTTGTAATTCGTTAGAACTGTAGGGATCTCACGTAAACTGTGTTCAGGCAATTCTGTGCTTGACTCAGGTTTCCACTTAGAATTTTGAGAATTGAGAATTTCACACTTAGTTCAGCAACAAATCATCCTGTCTTTAAGAAATGAATTTGTCTTCATGCATTCACCACGGCTCAGTTCTGGCTCTCAATTTTGCTAGGCTAAGGAATGAGATGTAGTGACTGCCTCAGGCACAATCTTAGATAATGACTCCAATTAGTCAATTAACTAAATAATATTGGAAAGTCAATTTTTTTCTTTTTCCATCCCTTCCTCCCTCCTCCTCTTCTTTCCTTCCTTCCTTCCTTCCTCTTTATTCCTTCCTTTCTTTCTCTCTCTTTCCTTCTTTCTTTCTTTCTTTCTCTTTCTTTTTCTCTCTTTCTTTCTTTTTTCCTTCTTTCCTTCCTTTCTTTCTTTCTGCCTTCCTTTCTTTCTCTCTCTTTTCTTTCTTTCTTTCTCTCTTTCTACTCTTTCTCTGAAAGATTCAATTGCCAGGCAAAGTCACTTACCTAGTACTCCAATTGGAATATGGAATCTTGAGAAGACAGTGAATTCAAAGGAAACTTGATTTAAACAATAATTTACTTAGAATTGTGCTCCATATGTTCATTCATAAGCATTTATTTATTAAGAATGTACTTTGTGGCAGGTAAATTGCTCAGACATAGATATATAAGCTAAGAGGTACTGACTGATCTGGTGTGGTTCACAATCTACTAAAGTTATGACTCTGTGAATAAACAAGTGTTTGCAATATAACTGTAACACAGAAGAACAGAAGAATTACAAAATTTAATGACATCAAGCTTTCCTTGTCTAAAATATTCTCTCCATCCCTTCACCACATTAAAAATACCCATCATCTGTGCTTTTGTGACTATAATTTCACTGTTTCTATTGATGACCAACAGTTCTTACAATTCAGAGGTGTTTTCTGGAATGTGGCAGCTGTTCAAAAAACATATGTTCACCAAGCCTGCTACTGATGACAAATGGACCTGGAGGGGGTTGATAGATTTGAAGAAAGTAGCTTAATTTGAATACGAAAGGAGAGCCAACTGAGCCTAAAGGAAATGCAGACAATTCTTGTTTTACTCAGCTTTACCAGTGCATTCCCACAATGTAACATGCCAAAGACCTGCAAGATTCTTCTCACAACTTTTGCACACTCATCTAGGCTTCCAACCAGAGTGAACCAAAAATGTATATGTGTTAATTTCTACAGGTGTATGTGTTTAGTACTTTCTTAAATGGGCTTGTGCTACTGTAGCAATAAAATGGTTAATTACCTATGTAAATAACAAGTGAAAGCCATTTTTGGGAAAACTTTGATTTACTTTTAGTAGAGATTCCAAAAATAAATGGTAGTGAAAAGTGAAGAAAATTTCATGTTTCTCTCTAGTGACGACATAAGAGAGTAAGAGAGGTGATATACAGGATTTCATTCTTTTAGAGCTGGCACCCAAATTAGTGAGAAATTAAGTATACATTCTGGGTATAAGATTCTTGAGACTACATATGTTTCTTTCTTTTATTCTTTTTTAAAAAAAGTATTCCAGGCTACTCAATACACCTTCTTGAGTATTGTAAACACTCGAGAACAAAGATAAAATTTGTGAAGACAAATGAAAAGACTCAAGTTGACAGCTCGGATTTGAAGTAACAGATTATTGTCTTTAGGCATATGAGAGCACCACTCTCAGAATATTTTAGAAACGGTTAAAGCAAAATGTCCTTTGGTGTTTGAATGGCACAAATCTTCATGTATAGAACTGTGCCTCACATTGCAGGAAGACGGTCGTTTATGAGACTTTTGAAACTCTGAATATCAATGGCACTTGACAACCAAAATACTTCTCCCCTATTCAAACATCCCTAGAAGCCCAGTCTCTCTCCTGGTTGGAAGCCATTCGAGTAGAGAAAGGAGTTGGATGGAAAGAAAAGACTGACTTCCATCTTAATTAAGGTTTTCATGTTGGTAAATTGTGTTTTGTATTGTTTTCCCATGCAACAAAACTCAACTCTAGCTCTCTGAGGGGAAAAAATAATGAAAGTATATTTATCAGAAGAATGATTAAAGTCACTTAAAAAGTGAAGGAGGGTTAGAAATCAATGCTCTCCTAGAGTTTTTGGACCTTCTTACTACTTTGCGTTGCTACCTTATAAGATGATTTGTCCCCAATAAACTGGGTACCTGAGTATCTCTTATATTTCAAATTCCTAACAGAGTGTGGTTGGTTCAGTTCTGGTCATGAATCTCTCAGTTAGGATTCTCTCAGCTAAGGAACAAGCGGGTTATCTCAGGGGGGCCACTGGAGAAGCACTGCAATGTATAATGTCTTATAACTAATTTAGGTCATCTATAACTAGACATATTTTACTAAACCTTCCCAATATTTTAAATTGACTTAAGTGTCAATATATAAAAATCAGAAGGCTTCAAATAAACAGTTGGATACTGTTGATCTACTGCACTCACACCAGGTTCTCTGCTCAGGCCAAGACCCCTTGCCCTGGCAGGGAGGTTTTCTGATGGGATTTGCACAGCTAATAATGAAACCAATGCAGAGACTGGGACAGCACAAGCTTTATTCAATGGCCAAAGAATGGAGAAGGGTGAACCTCGTTTGAAAATCAACTTCTCAGTCCAATTCTGGTGGAGATACCAAATATATAGGAGGGTGGAAGTAAAAGGGAGGGATTTGGAAAGAGTGGGAGGAATATTCATGACTTATCCAAGAACAAGTATGTGGTTTGAAACTGAAGTGATGCAACACTTGTTTTCAGTCCTTGTATGGGCTCTTCTGGTTGTTGTCATGGCAATTGTCAACTGTCATGGTGCTGGTGGTTGTGTCATTTTGCATATGCTAATGTATTACAGTGAGCATATAATGAGGCTGAAGGTCTACTGAAAGTCAAATCTTCCGCCATTTGGGGCCGAGTTGGTTCTAACCAGTTCTTTTTTTTCTTCTGTGAAGCTTCCTCCTGAAACTTAGATAAGAATAATTGGTTTCCATGTGAGGGAGGGGCAGGGGCATGATCCTGGGGCAACAGCCTAGGTAACAATACCACTTTGAAAACTCAATAATCAAGCAACATTGATTCTATTTCCACATATTCTCAAAAGACTAAAGCTCAAGAGGAGTTGCCCTTTAGATGGAGTACTCACTCCCTGTGTAGGAGTGTGTTTCTTATCTAATGAACTCTAGTCTCTTAAGTTACCTACCTGGTCCTGCCAACATCTGAGTGTGTGACTAATATGTGTGAGTGAAATGACTCTTAGAAGTGCCATTCTTCTGGGAAGGACACAGGAGCTCTCTAAGAGAAACTAGCTGTAAATTTCATATTAAGAGTAAGGCAAATTATAAAGAGTGGAAAAAAGTGCAAATATGATGTATAAAACAGGTAGCATTAAGCTTTTCTGTATTACCATTATTTCTCAAGATAGAAAAAAACTAACAATTTCTTCTAAATGTAGAAGGAAAGGAAAACATGTTGATTTTGAATAAACAGCCATCTTCTATTTATAAAGCCTTTTAAAAGGCAAGTGAGTTCCTGGAATTTGCTACCATTTTTCCCAACTCCTCTGCTGCTCATTAGCATGTTACATAAAGTAACATGAGAGTCCTTGCTGTACCTATTAATTCATTAGAGGACTGATTGCATTTTTATTTTTCACCTTTTTGAACTATCAGATGCATACTTATTCCTCATAAAAATGTCTTCACTTGCCTACTTCTCTTTTGGCTTTTATTTTAAACAAAATACTGACTTTTTTCCCCTTTAGATGCATCTTAACATGCTGCCTGCTCAAATCAGCCAAGTAGAATAGTTTTTTGCTGTTTATTTCCTGTTTGTTATCAAGTTAAAACAGTTGATAAAGATATTTCTTTTAAGAAAGGGAACACCTTGGATATTTATCTTTGGATATTTCTATTTCCAAATGACATAGAAATTCTTGAAAATTTACACTTCAATTCAGAAGAATCAGTGTAGTAATACTTATATCAAATCTATAACAATTAGATTTAATATTTTCTTAATGATAGAAAGAACAGTTGCATTGATTTTCAATCTGAAGACATATTGTAACGAGGGATAGGAAAAAGGGAAGTAAAATTGAGATTTAAACTAGATGCACCATCTGAAAATCTGGCTAGGCTCACCATATAAAAGTTTTCACAGAGGGAACATATAGAGTACTCCTTTAAATACTTCAACAAAGTTTTCAAATTGCGGTGCTATGCTGAACCCATGGAGTATTCTAGTGTTTAAGCTGGTTAGCAGAAATATTGATGAAATAACAGCACGATCATAGTCACATAGTTAACTTTTGGAAATGAAATAATGGGCCTTATGATTAGAATGTTTGTTTTCTTTTATATCATTTATCTATACAGAATTGATTATAGCCATAACATTTTTTGGCTACTCCTATTCCTAATCAGTACTAAGAATTTACTTCACATTAAACAGTGTGTCCTTAAGATAATTTTAGCCTGGTGAGCATGAATATACACTAAACATGCTGGGACCTTGAAACAGTGCTGACTTTGATTTCCGTTTGGTAAGAGTTCCTTTTCTATGAAATCTTGCAATGAGTCTCTATTAATCCTTTAACCATTGGGGTGATATAAATACTGTTTAGGGATTAGCATATAATGAACCTTCTGTTTGTCTTAGTTATCTGTGGTTACATAACAAATCACTATAAGCATAGCAACTTAAAACTACATACTGTTATGGGTTAAAGTCCAGGCATACATTCACTTCATTCATTGTTTTGGGTCTCAGGGAGTTGCAGTCAAGGTGTCAACCAGGGTTGGGAGCATCAGCTGAAGACCTGGTTGTGGCAGGACCCATTTCCAAGTTCGCATGGTGTTGGCAGATTTCATTTCTTTTGAGCTGTTGGAATGAGGACCAGAGTTCCTAGCTGGTTGTTTGCATGAGGCTACTCTCATTGTATATTTCTGGGAATGGTTGTATATTTCACTTATTATTTTTGTAATGCATATATTTGTTATGTTGTAGTAAACTTTACATAAAAGTTTGAAAAGTGGTTTCATAACCCACTAATTTTCAATAGATTGCTGATATTGGAAACTTTTTACCAGTTTTGGTGATGTTTTCTGAGTTGGATGGCTATAATAGTGGTTTATTTTCTTTGGGCAAAATATGAGGAAAAATACTCTGCTCATTTGAAATAAACATTTTTATTCAAGTAATGTATAATTCTAATGCTTTAATATTCCTAAATATATACTGTTAAATGCTTCACTTATTTTTTGGTCAGTTTTTTTAGTTCCCTGAAACTCAATTTCTTTTCTGTAAAAAGAGAATAGCACTTGTCACATAGCCTGCATAAAACTGAAATAAAATATCTACTTAAATATATGCAATGCCTTGTATTTACATACTCAATGAATGGAAGTGGCCATTCTTCTTCACAAGGACAAGTCATATATGCTAAATGTAAAATAGAAAAATGATGGAGAAAAAAATGTCATTAATTGTTTATTCTGGACAGAGAGTCAATGGACTAGGTTTCAATATTACAATTCCTTAGATTCGTAAAATAAAATTACCAAATTTTTTTTTACCAAATTTTTCCTCTGAAGTACTGTTGACAAAAGAGAAAAATTGATAAAAATGCCTGACATTTGGACAAATACTCTCAGTTCCTTGCCAAATGAGCCTTCCCTTCATGACGTGAAAACTTGCTACATCTAACGCAGCTAAGGGAGAGAATAGGCTAGCACTATACAAATTCCACTCTCATGCATCTTAATCATAGGAGTTACATTCCATAACTTTGCTATATTCTATTGGTTAGGAGTCAGTCACAGGTCCTGCCTATAGCCAAGGGGAAGGGTGTATACAAGTGTGAATAACAAGGAATGGGGACCACTCTGGCTATCTTAGAGTCTACCTGCCACACTGTATGCTTTACATACTATGGTTCAGTCCTTTGTTGATCTGCAATCTATTGCACCATTCAAGATAAAAGTTCAAAGCATACAAATTGCAAAAATAATGCAGGTTTTTCATAATATTAAAATTTACACTAAATAATATAACATTCACATTTCTATATACAATGCAGAATGAGAAATTTCTAGAGGATGAGATAATCATAAACAGATGTTCTAGTATTTTCTTTCCTCACACTACTGCAGTGTTTTTCATATTCAGTTTTAGGAATCTAAAACTACCTCATTTTAAAGTTCCAACTGAAGTCTCATATTTTCCTTTAGGGTTTATCCATGTTGCTTAAAACTCTTTCTCTACTTGAAGTTGTCATCAGTGGTTTTGGCATTGAAATATATGCTGACTTGCTCTGAAATATGTTTTCATAGGTATATGCAGTAAACTACTAGAATATAATGTGATCCTTGTTTGATTTAATTCAGATCCTTTAAGATCTTATAATACAAAACATCATTATATACAACAATTATTATTACACTCCTGCTACGTAGGATGCTAATTCTGGTACATGCTTTACCTGAGGCAGAGTGTTATTCAAAGTTGTAAAATATTGTAAATATTATCTGATGAATATTTTGGTAGTGTCATGCTTGAGGTGACTTTATGTGGTAGGAATAGTCTCCCTGTTTCTCCAGCGTACAATAATTCAGGGTCATGACCTGTATTTAATAATCAAGATACTATTGAAGTAAAAGTTTTCCTTTATAATTCAGTTTATGTGTTTAATACTTGAGTCCTATAATCCAGATCTCTTGTGCACAAACTGTACAAAATGAATGTGTTATTTCAAGGCTGGTTTATGTATTTTAAAAATGTCAGATACACCTTGTTTACTGTGATTCAGTAAAATATTCATATAGGCTGAACAATACAGTTATAGAAAAATTCAGATAAAGCACTGCCACTTAACACATCACTACACTGGTTAAACTTTGAAACATTAATCAAAGCACATTAAGAGCTGAATTTGGTGTGTGTGGAAGAACAAAAACGATCTCCACAAATTGATTGAAAGAGGAGTCTGGCTCTAGAGACCTGTAGTCACAGTGGCGCATGCTGCAAGATGCTGATCGTTGCCATAGCAACAGACGGTGTTTTGTTACATCATGGAAATAAGGAGTGTGAGACTTATGAGTGCAACATCCTACCCCGGGGACAGATACAAAGCCAATTTAAGAAAGGGTAATATAATATGTAGTCACAGGTAAAGCTGAGCATTTTGAAAAGGGTAATGACGAAAGTACATGAAGATAGAGGTGCAGCTCATGAAAATTCTATTCTATTTTTATATTGGGGCTTTCATTTGTAACCATTCTTAATCCCTGTTGTCACTGGCTTATTTTCTTTCCTCTTTCCCTCCCTCTTTTCCTCCCTCCCTCCCTCTCTTTCCCTCACTCTTCTTCCTTCCTTCCCTCCTTTCTCTCTCTCTCTCTCTCTCTTTCTTTCTTCCTTTCTTTCTTTCTTCCTTCCTTCCTTCCTTTCTTTCAACACAATAGAGTGCAGCTTCTAAAATTACCTATTTTATTTCCTGAGATACTGTACTTGATACTACTGTCAACTCAAAGAAATATATAAAAGATTTAATACTATATATGGTAAATATTACACATATCCAACTATTAGACTGCATCTATAATGTGGGGAAAATATATCACATATTAAATATATATGTTCCCATCATATGTACATGTATTCCAATACTATGAAACATATTAGACTCAAATGTGTTGATACCTTATTATGCACAGTGTTCATTTGTATAACACACCATGTTTGTTCAAAACCTTATAATATGCAGAATTGCACTTCTCATAGTGATGGAGTAAGGGCGAAGTAGACTGACGTTGCCACAGAGAACAGTGATAAATACAGACATAAGACAATAAGCAGCTGCCTGAAGGCACTAGGCAATGAAAAAGAGCAGGAGGGTGTTAGAATACTGTTCTGAGGGAAGTTGTATGGTAAATTCTCCATTGTTAACCCCCAAAAGCAATGCTCACGTATGTTGCTGCAGAGTGGGGGATGGTAGAGGGACCACTGTATTTCTGGCCCCAGGAACCATATTTAGGAGTCATGGTGATTCCGCCATATTGAAGACAAGGCAAGGTACCTATGACAACATTTGTGAATTTTCTCTGAAAAGGCCAGAGAAGGGGTCTCAGACTTCTGTCTGACTACGTCTTTGGCTAATCCTTGAACCACTCCCGAATGGAGTGGGCTCACAGAAACTCAGATCGGAACTGAGATTGAAGCTAATGTCCAAAAAAACAATTTTATCTTTGTGGTCAACCAAGTTTATTGCCTGCTAAAACAGAAGAAATATTACTGACAAAGAATAATAATGGATATTAGATTTCCCACATCTCAACATTCATAATATCTAGGACACTCTCAAAGATAATTTTCAAAAAAGAAAAGGTAAAATTATGAGCCTCATACAGGCATAATGATGAATACATTTGAAAGATTTTGTTCTATTTATTTAGCAAGAAAGGGATCAGATAGATGTTATAACCAGTTCAAAAGATATATAGCAGGGATATTGAAATTAGTATTCAAATGGAGGCAAAACAATATTTTTCCTGAAGCAGGGAGGGAAGTCAGTTGAACTTTTTACCAGAGGGAACAGAATTTGCAGATTTATAAGTTACCTACAATTTACCAAGTTTTACAATAGCTCAGATGACATAGACTTAAATCAGATTACCTGGAGAGTGTCTTCTAGACAATGCATAGTTCTTTATTGAAACACAATTAATTTTTAAAAACACAATCCAAAAATTTCTAACATAAAGAGGACAAGGAAATTGGGTAACATTCTCAATTGTCTCAAAAGGACAATTACACATGGGGCTTCCTTGGTGGCGCAGTGGTTGAGAGTCCACCTGCCGATGCAGGGGACACAGGTTCGTGCCCCGGTCCGGGAAGATCCCACATGCCGTGGAGCGGCTGGGCCCGTGATCCATGGTCACTGAGCCTGTGCATCCGGAGCCTGTGCTCTGCAACGGGAGAGGCCACAGTAGTGAGAGGCCCTCATACCGGAAAAAAAAAAAAAATCTTTGCAGTTTTATGATATGGATGCTGAAACAATATACTATTTAGTTATAACATTAAACACACAAAATTTGATGCACTACATTATGGAAATTATTGAGGAGTTGAATTTGTACTAAATGATTATAAATGAGATGATCTAAAATATTTCAAAGTAGCTAGTTAGTATACTGGATAGTTTTAACCTCCATTCCATCATTTTAATGATGTTTAGCTGAACACACACATTCTGCTTGAATTAGTTAAGTAAGCTGAAAATAAGTACCACTATGTTACATAGGTAACAATTTTATTCTACCATTCATCCCAGAAATGCATGTTAATCACTGAAACTTACTAAAACTCATTTATTTACTGTCCTCTATTTTACTTAAAATCAATAAAATAATGCAGAAAAAAATATTTTAGTACCAAACACACAGTCCAGTTTTCATACAAGTGTCTTGTGGTGGTAACTGTCATAATTTAGCAAATCTAATAAAAATAGCATCGTGTTTATTGTCAGAAAAATCTCATTTTGTATCCTGATTGCATTTACATATGATCTAAGAAAAATTACCTTAAAGTATAAAACCTGAATTTACAACAGTAAAAACTTAAGATTATTTACCAATGCCTTAATTATTGCTGTAAATGTTTACCACAAAACTAGTGGCTTAAAACAACACAAATTTATTATCTTAGAGTTCTGGAGGTCAGAAATTTAAAATCAGTCTCACTGTACTATAGGCAATGGTCTCACTAGGGCTTGTTTCTTCTGGAGTCTCTAGGTGATGTCAACTGGAAAAAAAAGAGCACAACCAAAAGTTAAGAATTATGTTTTATTTGGTGGATTTTCTGAGGACTAAAGCCCAGAAGGCAGCTTCTCAGATGGCTCTGAGGGACTGTTTCAAAGAGGCGATAGAGGAACTAAGATATATAGGAGTTTTGCAACAAAAACTGGTAGTCTGAACATCAGTAGATTACTGTTAATTAAAGGAAACCAGACATCTCAAGTTAATGAATTGAGTGCTTTTCCGTGTATGGGGAGATGCAAGAGTCTGGGTTCATTGAAATCATCCCTTTGATTTGCACCTCAGCTCTCTAGGGCCAGTATCCTGTGCTTTCCCATCCTGAGTGTCCTCCAGGTGCACCGTTGGGGGTGATCGCAGTGGCTGAGGACTTGGCAAACAGGCAGCCTGATGGTTTCCATCCTGAGTTCCCTCAAGGCTCACTGTCTAGGGCAGCTGTAGTGGCTCGATGGCTGCAACATCCTTTGTTTACTGATGGCAGGCAACATTTTTCGTCCATAGCAAGAATCCATTTCCTCCTGTCTTTTCGAGCCTTCAAGAGGCCACCTGCCTTCCTCCTGGCCCCTTCTTCCACCATCAAAGCCAGCTGTGCACTTTTGGGTCTCTAGCTTTCCTTCCTTCCTCTTATAAATATCTTTGCGGTTACAATGAGTCCATTGGAATCATCCAGGATAAACTCCCCACCCCAAATCCTTAAAGCAGTCAGATCTGTAAACTTCCTTTTGTCATAGAAGGTAATCTATTTACAGGTTCTGGGAATTAGGATAGGGATATTTTTGGAGTGGCTGTCGTTTAGCCTACCACAAATGGCAGCCCTGAATTTTGCTGTCAGCTGGGCTTTCAATGGTGACTAAGAAAAATAAGGTCCTTGACCTCCAGAGCTTTACAGTCTAGTAGGAATTTCAGTAAATCCTAGCAAGGTGAGGTAGGACAAACTATAATCTATAGGAAGTGGCTGGTACAAAACACTTAAATAGTTACAACATTTAACAAAGGAAATCTAATAAATATAATTTTTTTATATTACAACAATATACATTAAATAGTAGTAATAATTAAGAATTTAATTCAGAAAATGTAATTCAGAAAATGTTCCTGTAAAAATTATCAGAAAAGGTGTGATCAACAGCAAAGAGAGCATGTCATTTCAGTAGTGATTTTTGTAATTTTTTCTAATTGTGTGTTTATGCACAATAAAATTAAGTAAATATATTTGATAGCTTTCTTTGAGCACTTTTACTGGCTGTATTTACTCTTCACTCAAAAATGGATATATATTTTGAAAGATAGATCCACAGTTTGGTGGATAAGCCATTGGAATTGGGAGAGCATGCCCAAAATCGTTAGTTAGTATATAGAACTTTTAGCATAAGTTTTGATCTCCAGGAGACAGCTGTGAGAGGTGGCTTGAAGCGAGATCTTAGCTCCTGACCCAGAACTTGGACCTGGGTAGCCTGGATGAAAACCAGGAATCATAGCTGCTAGACCAGCAAGGGCTAGAGGCTAAAAGCAAAGTTCCCCTGGCTCTTGCCCCGTTTGAAAGCAAGAATGTTTCAAGGAGGCAAAAAGTGTAAAAACAGTTACAAAGTTTATTAGAGACACAGCACAACAAGAAGCTGGAGAGCACACAGAAAAACATTTTGTTTAGTTAAGACAGAAGCAAGGCAGACATACACACCCGAGGAGAAAGGTGTGGGTCTCCTCCATGATGAGGAGGGGTACAGTAAAGAGGCGGTTAAATCATTTACATAGGGCAGTTCTTCCAGGTCTTTGTTTACCTTTGGCCAATTATGTTGTTTCTTTTCCCACACGTGACCTGCCTTAGGACCCTCCCCAGCATGTGTGCACATCTTTTAGCCAAGATGGATTCCAGCGCAGAGGCCTGTGGGAGGCTTTGCATCACTTATTATGGAGTGGCATCCCCTCTTTTTTGACCCCCGCCCCAGGAGCCTTCCTGTGCATGTGTAGTCAGGGAGATCTCCCTGACCTCAAGAAAGAGAAATATGTGCTCTCTCTTTTATCTGGGCAGGACTCAGCTCCTCTCTGCCCTTCCATTACTGTTATCTTCAAGTGTCCACCAGAGGCAAAGTCCAGCTATTTACCTTGCTCCTGTTGTTATTTCTATCTGGAAGTGTAAACTGGAGGCTGGCTGTAAACGTCTAACCTGGAGCCCATCTATTTCTTGCCTCAAGAACTATAAACAGGAGGCTAGTTGTAAATGTCTAGCCTGGAGCCCATCTATCTCCGGCCTCAGTTTAACTAGAGTCAAGGCCTTCTAGTACAGTTCTCTTTTAAGAACAAAAGTAGTTTGTGAGGTTCTGGGAGAAGACCAGGGAAGAAAATGTTAAGCCTAATGGAGTATCAATTAGTTGACGAGTACATGGAATCCAGGTTGTCATGGTGATGGTGGTGGTAAGAGAGGAAAGCAGAGTCCCTAAGGAGTGCTACTGCCGCATCCCATCATTTCAGTTAAGCCATGATCTGAAGAGCTTTGTCTCCAATATTGTATAAGGTGGTTTTCTTTGCCAGAGATATGTTTTTGACAGGAACCTGAGTTTTTAGTTACCTTATTAAAATATATAGGATAGGGATAATTGCATCTATAATTATTTTCATATATGTTGTAGATTCTTAAGGGTAAACTCAAAAATAATTTCACTGAAGTTAAGCATCATCACTTTAATGTTTCCATTTTATTTCTTTTTATATATTTTTTTTCTTTCTAACCAATCAAGTATTTTACAGCTACTACTTTGGAAAATTTGATGACATATGAATTTTATCCTAGTTTCTATCTGGCTTTAATGTGTTAAGCAGCCAGGTAACATTGTTTCAAGATGTCTTATAGCCCTGGTAAGAATTCAAGTATACTTTTCCCCTAAAACTTATGTTGAAAATTTCAAAGATAAAGAAAAAATTGAGTGAATAGTTTTATCAGCATACATGAACATTTTATTACCAAAATTATTTATGTTTTGCCATATTTAAAAAATCTTTTTAGATAAATATATACAACCATTTTTTTCTCTGGTGAACCATTTGAGAATAAGTTGTAGACGTAATGGCACTTCACCTCTAAGTACTATAGCATGAATTTTCTAAGAACAAAGATAATCTGTGATAAAACCACAGTACAACGATCACATTCAAGGAATTTAGCATTGATAACAAGTTCATGTTTGCTCAATTCCCTAATAGGTCTTATAGCCTTTTAAAAACAGAATCCAATTAAAGACAATACACTATGTTTAGTTTTCATGTTTCTTTAACTTTCTTTAATCTAGAATAATTATCCAGGCTTTTATTTCTTTCAGAGCATTGATAATTTGGAAGAACCTAGGTCAGGTGTTGGGTAACTGGATTTGTCTCTTTCCTCATGATTAGATTTACATGATGGGAGTTTGTGCCATCATTGGTGACTTTGAGTGGGATCACTGGTTTTCTTCATTGTTAAAGTATCATTTCCTCTTGGTAATGAATAATCTACAAGATGATACTTTGTCTCATTATCTTACTTCTCAACAATTTTTAATCAATGATTTAGTAGCCATTCCTGATCCTTGCCTCAACCAATTATTACTTGGATATTTTGCATTTATCATGTGGCATCCCTCCAGGGGAAAGAAAAAAGTTTTTTCTCCTCTCTTTTCTTATTTTTATTATAATTATGGACTCATGGGTTTTTAAAAAAATGTATTATAATTTATTATTGTCATTACTCTTTAGAGTCTCAAATTTTCCAATGTATGTCAGTGGGAACCCATCAAACTGGTTCTTGTGCCCTTTTGAAATGTCTGTATCAGTTTTTTTGAATTTCCTTATTTTCTGGCATAGTAAGATATTTTAGGCACTCCATCCATGTTTCCTTCCCTATATCTGGAACAGGTGATTTCTCCAAAGAACCTTTCTTGCTTTTAGCAGGAGATAGTATTGTAGCCCAATATCTGGGTATTAGGTGTGCTAACTGCTACTGGGCTATCATTGTTTCTAGGTACTTTCAATAGACTGAGCAAGAAAATAACACTAAATTTTTTCTTGGTTCCTACTGATACCTTCACAGCCAATTTAACAATACAGGGATAATTATCTCCTCCATCCACATTTACATCAGCATTCTCCCACAATAATCACACTGGTTTCTCTAAATATCAATATATTTATTAACTTATTCAATTTACTCAGTATAATAAACACATATTTATTCAATATAATTTATTTTAATATAATAATACATACAATGTATGAAAAGAGTTTTGGGAATTATTAAACCAATATTACTAACAATGACACATGTTAAATCTAGTTCAAGATTGCTTTGGAGTTCCTTTTGAAATTAAAATATATCCAACTGATGTCATATAATCATATCATTGTGTTAAAAATTTTGATTATTTTTTTCTTGTTCTGTTTTCAATTTTATATACAATCAAACTTTTCTGTTTATGGTTATATTTAATCATATTCCCACCATTGCTCTTAATTCAATTTTATTTTATGAATATGTAAAACAACACTGTACAAATTCAAAACCGTAGTAAAAAGTATGCTAAAAATAGTGTACTTCATTCTGCACAATTAGATTGTTAATCTATTTTGGGTTACTTCTTCATTATGACATAAAGAATAGATTCAAATTTACCTATTCCCCGTTGGCTATCCAGTTGTCCAGGTACCATTCATTGAAAAAAATCATCTTTTTTATTGATTTGAGATGCCAGCTATTCATATATACATTCATATGGAATTTTGTTTATTGGGCTGTCTATTCACTGTTGGCACCAACATGCTTAGTTTCTTGTAACAGGTGAGTGAAGCCAAATTACATTTATGATGTAACTGATATCTTTAGTCTCAAACCAGTCATATTATTTTATATTTACTGTACATATGTTACTGGTTTTGCATCTATTCTCCACATTGTCCTTTTTTTTATATCTCTTTATCTATATATTTTTAAATTAAAAATGGTTTTGTATTTTTCAGTCTAGTGGTTACCTTTATATTAAGACCTCATAAAATGTCCTAAGTCCCAGTCTTTCTTGATTAGTTTTCTACACTGGATTTTTCAGTGTTACCAGATATTTTTTGACTCCAACCTGTTATAGCTGTGGTGCAATGAGACTATGCCATTTTCAACTTTCTCTAGACCTTATACACACATCTTTTATTTCCCTTTTTTTGGAGCACAGAATACTTAATTATTATTCTTTTTCTTTGTCCCCACCTTACTTTAGCCCTAGATCTACTATTAGAGAAGTGCATTGCTTTCTATCAGTCCTTTTGCCAGAATTTCCCCCGTCAAACCTTGGTGGCAAAGCTTGTTCTCTAGACAATTAATAAAAAGTGTTCAAGAATGTGGTATTCCCTGAGTTACTGCGCATTTCAAACTCTTTTCCCAAGGTCTTGATACTTACAGCAGAGCTTTGTTGAATATGAAGTCCTTGGCTCATCCTTTCAGTTTTAAATTTCTTACAAATCTGATACATTTCATTCTTGTGTTCTATATTGCTCTGAAAAATCTGCCATCAAGTTAATTTTCTTTTTCTCCTCCTCTTTCTTCTCCTCCTCCTCTAATTTCTTTTTTCCTTTGTAAATGCCTTAGTATTGTTTTCCTGGGGATCCTGAGGTTTTCTTTGCTTGCTTCCTTGTTTGTTAAAGTCTAATCATTTTACTATGATAGAATATATTGCCAAGATATTAATTTCCACAGATATACCCTGGACACTTTCTATATGAGATTTGACTCTTTATTTCCAGAAAATTTTTGTAGAGAGTTTTAACAAATGTTCTGCTTCATTGTTTTGTTTTTCTTCTTTATGGACTCTGAATACAATATAGCTTGTATTTTTATCTTGTATATCAATCAATGATTCCATTTACTTCTTATTTTATTTCATTTTCCTATTCCTTATATCCCTTTATTTCATTCCTTTAGTCTTGACTATTGTCATGGCTTTCTTCACTGATGTTTGTAATTTCATGTTTATTTTTAACACTATTTTAAGTTATTTAAAATGTATTCCTTTATTAAACATAATACTTAGTTCACATCTTCCTTTTCCTTCTCTTCTGCCCTCATTTTGTGACATTGTGACAGAGGGATTTTATCACATACAAATAATTATTTAAGGATTTTTTGGGTTATAATTTTCTTCTGCTTCATGCATGCTTTTTAGGGAGGAATTTTCGTTAGCTGCAACGAATTATTTGTCATATTCTGTTTCTTCTTACAATATATTTGTATGAATGATCACCCCATCACCCCAAATCAGAAATAATAGTGATATCAGTGGATGCTGAGGATTTGTGTTAGTTTATGTCACAGGTTAGGTGACTAAGCAACAGACTCTGAAATAGAATTTAGCCTTCAGAATATTTATTAAGGCACACCCTTAAGATCAACACCTGTGACAGGTAGTGGAAGAAAGCAATTGTGGGTGGCAGAGGGAGAAACAGAGTTGTGATACAGCTGTCCCCATGGAATGATCTGGAGCTACAGTTGTCTTTCAAAATTGCCCCAGTGAGGGCAGATGGCCAGGTCTTCATAAAGACTTATTTCAAAAATATTGAGTGTGAGCTGCCTGGGAAAGGAAAATCACCTTTGATGAGGCAGCTCTCCACAGCTTGGGTAACCCCTGAAGTGGCTGACACATGAATCTGTCTGTCAGTAGTATTGATATAGTAGAATATAGTTTCATTAAACTGATTTTGTTCACTGGGGAAGAGAGGAATACTTTCATATGTCTGTCTCAGGATATTTATTGTTTCTGTAAAGCTTTTACTTATTCCACCTGAATCCTTTCCCTTCAGTGTCAAATCTCCAAAGAGCAATTTTCATTCCAGTTTAATCCCATTCATCCCCAAAAGCACTGCTTCCTCTATAATCTCATGGAATTTCAGCCCTCTTTCTTTCAATTCCCTAGTTGTTTTGGTTTGAATTCTCTGGGAAAAAAAAAATCCTCCAAATGAAGCTGGCAAGGAAGTTTAGAAAGGAAACTAGGAAAGAGAGGAGGCCAGGTAAGCTTGTGATATCTTGCAAAGTTTTGTAGATACTCAGCATTGTCTCAATCATCAGCAATGATGTCGGACTTTCATATTCCACACTCTGCAATCATTGGTTAAGGGTCACCTTTAGTTCTTTGTGCCTGCAAGACAAAGGGCTCCGCAAGACTAGCAGATGTCCTCTGAAAAGGCAGTTCTGATGTTGACTGTTGGATGGAGTGGAATAGAGATGCAAGTGCATAAAAATATCATAAAAGGAAACTCAGAGGACCTTGGTGAAGGGCTGCCGTTTTCCACTGACATTATATACTATGACCTACTAGGGCTCAGAATGTTTTCAGATTTTTTACACTCGTGGTGGGGCTTTCCTGTTTCTTGGGGTGACCTTATCAGTGATTTGCCTCCTCCAGATCCCTCCCAGTTGTTGTGTTTTAAACAAAGTGCCTCCTAGACTTTCTTACTTCTGAATGAACTCTGAAACCGACTTTGTTGGATTTGGGTGTTTACTTCCTATTTATATATTATTTGACATTTAGAATATTCTGTTTCTCCTAGTTATGCTATTGGCCTTGATCAAAGATTTTTTGTTTGATTTGTTTTGCTGGGTGAAATAATCAATTTTACTCTGTATACTTTGTTTTTGGAGTTTGAGAGGAGAGATTTGGATTTAGATTACTTGATTTGGGGGGTGAAGTATGTTCCTAACATGATATTTATAATCCTTGTGATTATTATTTTTTTTTTCTGTTTTTTGTGCTTCTTTATTTATTTTTTTAGTATTTTTTATTAGTTTCTGCCTTATAACAAAGTGAATCAGTCATACACACACATCTGTTCCACATCCCCTCCCTCCTGCGTCTCCCGCCCCCACCCCCACCTACCCCTTCAGGCGGTCACAAAGCACTGAGCTGATCTCCCTGCGGCATGCAGCAACCCCCCACCATATATCCACCCCACGCCCGGTAGTGTATATATGTCCATGCCCCTCTCCTTCCCTGACAAAGTTTACCCCTCCCCCTCACCATATCCTCAGGCCCATTATCAAGTAGGTCTGTGTCTTTATTCCTCTTTTACCCCTAGGTTCTTCATGACATATTTTTTTTTCTTAACTTCCATATATATGTGTTAGCCTACGGTATTTGTCTTTCTCTTTCTGACTTACTTCATTCAGTATGACAGACTCTAGGTCTATCCACCTCATTATAAATAGCTCAATTTCGTTTCTTTTTATGGCTGAGTAATATTCCATTGTATATATGTGCCACATCTTCTTTAACCATTCATCCAATGATGGACACTTAGGTTGTTTCCATCTCTGGGCTATTGTGAATAGAGCTGCAATGAACATTTTGGTACATGTCTCTTTTTGAATTATGGTTTTATCAGGGTATATGCCTAGTAGTGGGATTGCTGGGTCATATGGTAGTTCTATTTTTAGTTTTTTAAGGAACCTCCATACTGTTCTCCATAGTGGCTGTACCAATTCACATTCCCACCAGCAGTGCAAGAGTGGTCCCTTTTCTCCACACCCTCTCCAGCATTTATTGTTTCTAGATTTTTTGATGATGGCCATTCTGACTGGTGTGAGATGATATCTCATTGTAGTTTTGATTCGCATTTCTGTAATGATTAATGCTGTTGAGCATTTTTTCATGTGTTTGTTGGCACTCTGCATATCTTCTTTGGAGAAATGTCTATTTAAGTCTTCTGCCCATTTTTGGATTGGGTTGTTTGTTTTTTTGCTATTGAGCTGCATGAGCTGCTTATAAATTTTGGAGATTAATCCTTTGACAGTTGTTGCACCTGCAAATATTTTCTCTCAATCTGAGGGTTGTCTTTTGCTCTTGTTTATGGTTTCCTTTGCTGTGCAAAAACTTTGAAGTTTCATTAGGTCCCATTTGTATATTTTTGTTTTTATTTCCATTTCTCTAGGAGGTGGGTCCAAAAGGATCTTGCTGTGATTTATGTCATAGAGTGTTCTGCCTATGTTTTCCTCTAAGAGTTTGATAGTTTCTGACCTTACATTTAGGTCTTTAATCCATTTTGAGCTCATTTTTTGTGTATGGTGTTATGGAATGATCTAAACTCATACTTTTACATGTCCCTGTCTAGTTTTCCCAGCACCACTTATTGAAGAGGCTGTCCTTTCTCCACTGTACATTCCTGCCTCCTTTATCAAAGATAAGTTGACCATATGTGCGTGGGTTTATCTCTGGGCTTTCTATCCTGTTCCATTGATTGATCTTTCTGCTTTTGTGCCAGTAAAACACTGTCTTGATTACTGTAGCCTTGTAGTATAGTCTGAAGTCAGGGAGCCTGATTCCTCCAGCTCCGTTTTTTGTTCTCAAGATTGTTTTGGCTATTCGGGGTCTTTTGTTTTTCCAAACAAATTTTGAAATTTTTTGTCTAGTTCTGTGAAAAATACCAGTGGTAGTTTGGTAGGGATTGCATTGAATCAGTGGATTGCTTTGGGTAGTAAAGTCATTTTCACAATATTGATTCTTCCAATCCAGGAACATGGTATATCTCCCCATCTATTTGTATCACCTTTAATTTCTTTCATCAGTGTCTTATAATTTTCTGCATACAGGTCTTTTGTCTCCTTAGTTAGGTTTATTCCTAGATATTTTATTATATTTGTTGCAATGGTAAATGGGAGTGTTTTCCTTTTTTTTTTTTTTTTTTTCCTTTTTGCGGTATGCGGGCCTCTCACTGTTGTGGCCTCTCCCGTTGCGGAGCACAGGCTCTGGATGCACAGGCCCAGCGGCCATGGCTCACGGGCCCAGCCACTCCGCGGCATATGGGATCCTCCCAGACTGGGGCACGAACCCGTATCCCCTGCATCGGCAGGCGGACTCTCAACCACTGCACCACCAGGGAGGCCCGGGAGTGTTTTCTTGATTTCACTTTCAGATTTTTCATCATTAGTGTACAGGAATGCCAGAGATGTGTGTGCATTAATTTTGTATCCTGCAACCTTACCAAATTCATTGATTAGCTCTAGTAGTTTTCTGCTAGCATCTTTAGGATTCTCTATGTATACTCTCATGTCATCTGCAAACAGTGAGAGCTTTACTTCTTCTTTTCCAAATTGGATTCCTTTTATTTCCATTTCTTCTCTGATTGCTGTGGCTAAAACTTCCAAAACTATGTTGAATAAGAGTGGAGAGAGTGGACAGCCTTGTCTTGTTCCTGATCTTAGTGAAAATGGTTTCTGTTTTTCACCATCGAGGATGATGTTGGCTGTGGGTTTGTCATATATGACCTTTATTATGTTGAGGAAAGTTACCTCTATGCCTACTTTCTGCAGGGTTTTTATTGTAAATGGGTATTGAATTTTGCCGAAAGCTTTCTCTGCATCTATTGAGATGATCGTATGGTTTTTCTCCTTCAATTTGTTAATATGGTGTATCACGTTGATTGATTTGCGTATATTGAAGAATCCTTGCATTCCTGGAATAAACCCCACTTGATCATGGTGTATGATCCTTTTAATGTGTTGTTGGATTCTGTTTGCTAGAATTTTATGAGGATATTTGCATCTATGTTCATCAGTGATATTGGCCTGTAGTTTTCTTTCTTTGTGACATCCTTGCCTGGTTTTGGTATCAAGGTGATAGTGGCCTCATAGAATGAGTTTGGGAGTGTTCCTCCCTCTGCCGTATTTTGGAAGAGTTTGAGAAGGATAGGTGTTAGCTCTTCTCTAAATGTTTGATAGAATTTGCCTGTGAAGCCATCTGGTCCTGGGCTTTTGTTTGTTGGAAGATATTGAATCACAGTTTCAATTTCAGTGCTTGTGATTGGTCTATTCATATTTCCTATTTCTTCGTGATTCAGTCTTGGCAGGTTGTGCATTTCTAAGAATTTGTCCATTTCTTCCAGGTTGTCCATTTTATTGGCATAGAGTTGCTTGTAGTAATCTCTCATGATCTTTTGTATTTCTGCAGTATCCGTTGTTACTTCTCCTTATTCATTTCTAATTCTATTGAGTTGAATCTTCTCCCTTTTTTTCTTGATGAGTCTGGCTAATGGTTTATTAATTTTGTTTATCTTCTCAAAGAACCAGCTTTTAGTTTTATTGATCTTTGCTATCGTTTCCTTCATTTCTTTTCCATTTATATCTGATCTGATCTTTATGATTTCTTTCCTTCTGCTAACTTTGCGGGTTTTTTTTGTTCTTCTTTCTCTAATTGCTTTAGGTGCAGGGTCAGGTTGTTTACTCGAGATATTTCCTGTTTCTTAAGGTGGGATTGTATTGCTATAAACTTCTCCCTTAGAACTGCTTTTGCTGCATCCCAAAGGTTTTGGGTCATTTTGTCTCCATTGTCACTTGTTTCTAGGTATTTTTTTACTTCCTCTTTGATTTCTTCAGTGATCACTTCGTTATTAAGTAGTGTATTTTTTAGCCTCCATGTGTTTGTATTTTTTACAGATCTTTTCCTGTAATTGATGTCTAGTCTCATAGCATTGAGGGTGGAAAAGATACTTGATACAGTTTAAATTTTCTTAAATTTACCAAGGCTTGATTTGTGACCCAAGATATGATCTATCCTGGAGAATGTTCCATGAGCACTTGAGAGAAATGTGTATTCTGTTCTTTTTGGATGGAATGTCCTATAAATATCAATTAAGTCCATCTTGTTTAATGTATCATTTAAAGCTTGTGTTTCCTTATTTATTTTCATTTTGGATGATCTGTCCATTGGTGAAAGTGGGGTGTTAAAGTCCCCTACTATGATTGTGTTACTGTCGATTTCCCCTTTTATGGCTGTTAGTATTTGCCTTTTGTATTGAGGTGCTCCTATGTTGGGTGCATAAATATTTACAATTGTTATATCTTCTTCTTGGATCGATCCCTTGATCATTATGTAGTGTCCTTCTTTGTCTCTTCTAGTAGTCTTTATTTTAAAGTCTATTTTGTCTGATATGAGAATTGCTACTCCAGCTTTCTTTTGGTTTCCATTTGCATGGAACATCTTTTTCCATCCCCTTACTTTCAATCTGTATGTGTCTCTAGGTCTGAAGTGGGTCTCTTGTAGACAGTATATATATGGGTCTTGTTTTTGTATCCATTCAGCCAATCTGTGTCTTTTGGTGGAGTATTTAGTCCATTTACATTTAAGGTAATTATTGATATGTATGTTCCTATTCCCAATTCCTTAATTGCTTTGGGTTCGTTATTGTAGGTATATTCCTTCTGTTGTGTTTCTTGCCTAGAGAAGTTCCTTTAGTATTTGTTGTAAAGCTGGTTTGGTGGTGCTGAACTCTCTCAGCTTTTGCTTGTCTGTAAATGTTTTAATTTCTCCATCAAATCTGAATGAGATCCTTGCTGGGTAGAGTAATCTTGGTTGCAGTTTTTTCTCCTTCATCACTTTAAATATGTCCTGCCACTCCCTTCTCACTTGTAGAGTTTCTGCTGAGAGATCAGCTGTTAACCTGATGGGGATTCCCTTGTGTGTTATTTGTTGTTTTTCCCTTGCTGGTTTTAGTATGTTTTCTTTGTGTTTAACTTTTGACAGTTTGATTAATATGTGTCTTGGCGTATTTCTCCTTGGATTTATTCTGTATGGGACTCTCTGTGCCTCCTGGAGTTGATTAACTATTTCCTTTCCCATATTAGGGAAGTTTTCAACTATAATCTCTTCAAATATTTTCTCAGTCCCTTTCCTTTTCTCTTCTTCTTCTGGAACCCTAAAATTCGAATGTTGGTGTATTTAATGTTGCCCCAGACCTCTCTGAGACTGTCTTCAGTTCTTTTCATTCTTTTTTCTTTATTCTGCTCTGCAGCAGTTATTTCCACTATTTTATCTTCCACATCACTTATCCGTTCTTCTGCCTCAGTTATTCTGCTATTGATCCCATCTAGAGTATTTTTCATTTCATTTATTGTGTTTTTAATCATTGCTTGATTCATCTTTAGTTCTTCTAGGTCCTTGTTAACTGTTTCTTTCATTTTGTCTATTCTATTTCCAAGATTTTGGATCATCTTTACTATCATTTTTCTGAATTCTTTTTCAGGTAGACTGCCTATTTCCTCTTCATTTGTTAGGTCTGGTGGGTTTTTATCTTGCTCCTTCACCTGCTGTGTGTTTTTCTGTCTTCTCATTTTGCTTATCTTACTGTGTTTGGGGTCTCCTTTTTGCAGACTGCAGGTTCATAGTTCCCGTTGTTTTTGGTGTCTGTCCCCAGTGGCTAAGGTTGTTTTTGTGGGTTGTGTAGGCTTCCTGGTGGAGGGGACTAGTGCCTGTGTTCTGCTGGATGAGGCTCGATCTTGTCTTTCTGGTGGACAGGTCCACGTCTGGTGGTGTGTTTTGGGGTGCCTGTGGCCTTATTATGTTTTTAGGTAGCCTCTCTGCTAATGGGTGGGGTTGTGTTCCTGTCTTGCTAGTTGCTTGGCATAGGGTGACCAGCACTGTAGCTTGCTGGTTGTTGACTGAAGCTGGGTGCTGGTGTTGAGATGGAGATCTCTGGGAGATTTTCGCCGCTTGATTTTATGTGCAGCTGGGAGGTCTCTTGTGGACCCGTGTCCTGAAGTTGGCTCTCCCACTTCAGAGGCACAGCACTGACTCCTGGCTGCAGCACCAAGAGCCTTTCATCTACTCAGCTCAGAATAAAAGGGAGAAAAAGTAGAAAGAAAGAATTAGTAGAAGAAAGAAAGAGAGAGAGAAAGAAAGGAAGGAAGGAAGGAAGGAAGAAAGAAAGAAAGGAGGGAGGGAGGGAGGAAGGATGGAAAGAAAGAAAGAACGAAAGAAAGAAAGAAAGAAAAGAAAGAAACAAGGGAGGGAGGGGGAAGGAGGGAGGGAGGAAGGAGGGAAGGTAGGAAAAAGAGAAAGAGAGAAGATAATGTAAAATAGAATAGAGGATGATAAAATATAATAGAGTTATTAAAATAAATAAGTAATTATTAAAAACAATTTAAAAAAACCAAAAAGCAGATGGATAGAACCCTGGGACAAATGGTGGAAGCAAAGCTATACAGAGAAAATCTCACACAGAAGCATACACATACACATTCACAAAAAGAGAACAAGGGGAACAAAATCATAAATCTTGCTCTCAAAGTCCACCTCCTCAATTTGGGATGATTCGTTGTCTATTCATATATTCCACAGATGCAGGGTACATCAAGTTGATTGTGGAGCTTTAATCCACTCCTCCTGAGGCTGCTGGGAGAGATTTCCCTGTCTCTTCTTTATTCTCACAGCTCCCGGGTCTCAGCTTTGGATTTGTCCCCGCCTCTCCGTGTAGGTTGCCGGAGGGCGTCTGTTTTTCCGCTCAGACAGGACTGGGTTAAAGGAGCAGCTGCTTCAGGGGCTCTGGCTCACTCAGGCCGGGGAAAGGAGCGGTACAGAGTGCGGGGCGAGCCTGCGGCAGCAGAGGCCTGCATGACATTGCACCAGCCCGAGGCGTGCCGTGCGCTCTCCCAGGGAAGCCGTCCCTGGATCCCGGGACCCCGGCAGTGGCGGGCCGCACAGGCTCCCTGGAAAAGGGGCGTGGAAAGTGACCTGCGTTCGCACACAGGCCTCTTGGTGGAGGCAGCAGCAGCCCCAGCGTCCCCCGCCCGTCTCCGGGGTCCGCGCTTTTAGCCGCGGTTCGCGCCCATCTCTGGAGCTCCTTTAAGCAGCGTTCTTAATGCCCTCTCCTTGTGCACCAGGAAACAAAGAGGGAAGAAAAAGTCTCTTGCCTCTTCGGCAGCTCCAGATTTTTTCCCGAGCTCCCTCCCGGCTAGCCGTAGTGCACTAACCCCTTCAGGCTCTCTTCCCGCCGCCAGCCCCAGTCCTCTCCCTGCGCTCCCAGTGAAACCCGAAACCTGAGCCTCAGCTCCCAGCCCCTCCCGCCCCGGAGGCCGAGCAGACAAGCCTCTCGGGCTGGTGAGTGCTGGTCGGCACCGATCCTCTGTGCGGGAATCTCTCCGCTTTGCCCTCCGCACCCCTGTGGCTGCGCTCTCCTCCGCGGCTCCGAAGCTTTCCCCCTCCCCTACCCACAGTCTCCGCCCGCGAAGGGGCTCCTAGTGTGTGGAAACCTTTCCTCCTTCACGGCTCCCTCCCACTGGTGCAGGTCCCGTCCCTATCCTTTTGTCTCTGTTTATTCTGTTTTCTTTTGCCCTACCCAGGTATGTGGGGAGTTTCTTGCCTTTTGGGGGGTCTGAGGTCTTCTGCCAGCGTTCAGTAGGTGTTCTGTAGGAGTTGTTCCACGTGTAGATGATTTTCTCATGTATTTGTGGGGAGGAAGGTGATCTCCACCTCTTACTCTTCCGCCATCTTCCCTGAATCCCCGTGATTATTTCTTACATATATTTAGTGCTTTACATACTATAAAGATGTTTTCAATTCATTGTTTTCTTCAATATTTATTAGAAAACTTTGATGTTTTTACTAATATCACTTTTTAAAAACTAAGGAGCTTGTAGATCAATAAGCTTAAATGAGTTGCCCTAAGAGGCATGAGTAAAACTCAGTAATTCGAGGTTTACTGTCTCAGGGATTAGAGTGGCCTACCACTGAGTTACACATTCAGCCAAACATATGCCTTATGCATCTAGAAGTTAAGTGTTCTGACTAGTAGCTCCAATTCAGGCACACGTAAGTGAAAACTTCTAGTTAGTTTCAAATGGTCTACCAATAAATTCATTAATTCAAGTATTTATTGTCTATTATGGGTTTAACCATATTCTTTGAAATTTTGGAAGTTTTTTCTAGCCTCACATACGTTTTTAGCCTTATTAGAAAGACTTTCTATTTATTTTGGCTTAATTTTGTAACATGATTGGAATTCTTGTTGCACTGTTTCTTCCTACAAATTTCTTAGCTTCACCCTTGTAAGAATATATTCATTTCATGAAGTATTTATAAGACTATTTTGCCTAAATGCAATCTCTTTTCATTATATATCTAGCCATTGAAATAGTTGGTAATATTAATCAAATTCTATATTTTCATATAATATGTTCTTATCATTTTTACAGTGAAAAAGCGATTTTAATCCTCCCACTAAAACCCATTAATTTCAGCTCACATTATGTGTATTGGAGATAAAAATTGGACTCAGCTTTAGATATAATCTTGGCTAAATTGAAGTTGGCCATTGAAGTTGAAAAGTAGTGTCTTTGGTCTTTAAATTTTAAAGGTCACACTTCTTTGGGTTAAGTTTTCTGCCATATATTTCAACAGATTGTAGGAAAAAGAAACAATGTATACAATGTATACAATGTAGGAAAAAGAAACGTTTAACTTCACATATTTATTTTCCCTTTCTATCTAGTCTTTCTGTGCAGTAGTACAATGCCTACTACAGACACCAATCACAAGCCCAGGTCATCACCTGTGCTTCTGACCTACTGGCTGTAAATTAAAGGTTCCCAGGACCACCTCCTTGGGTTTGATTAATTTGCTAGAGCAGCTCACAAAACTCAGAGAAACATTTCGCTTACTAGATCACTGGTTCATTATAAAAGTATACAACTCAGGAAGAGCTGGATGGAACAGATGCATAGGGCAAGGTATTGGGAGAGAATTTGGAGCTTCCCTGCCCTCTCTAGGCATGTTACTATCCCTAAATCTCTATATGTTCACCAACCTAGAAGCTCTTTGAACCCCATCCTTTTGGGTTTTTATGGAGGCTTCATTACATACATGATTGACTAAATCATTGGCCATTGGTGACTGATTCAACCTTTTTAGACCCTCCTTCCTCCCCAAAGGTTGAAGGGGTAGGACCAACCTTTCTAATCCTTTAAAAGCTTGGTTTGTTCTCCTTGCAACCAATCCCCAATCCTTAAGTGCTGCCCAAAGGGCACATCAAAGAGCACATCATAAACATAACAAAAGACCTTTTGGGTCCTCAGTACTTAGGAAATTCCCAGGGTTTTAGGAGCTCTGTGCTAGAACTAGTGATGAAGACCAAATATATATTTCTTACTATAAGTCACAATATCATGGTACAAAATAGAAAATCTTAATGACTAAAAATATTGAAAGCATAAACACATAAATCATAATTATGAAGATTTCACACTAATTAGATGGAACTTTTCTTATAGATGGATGAATGGGAAGAACTGTTTTACAGCACCACACACACTGTTCTGTCAGGGGTGTTAATGTCTGAAGTGAAGAAACACTGGCTTTTTGTAATTCTAGGACTAATCCAGCAGAATGCATTGTTGAATGAATTTGTTGAATAAATGAATTGATTAATCTAGCCTGCTTCTTTATTGATTGAGCCTGTCTTCTAATATTTCATGAGAAACTGATTTTTTTTTCCATTTTAACTGTCTCAATAATACTAATGAGATCGGAAATCTGCCAATTTTTCATGTGGAGTTAAATTAAACATAATAGTAATAACTCCATTTCCATTTTATCTATTTATTAATTATCTTTTCAATCACAGTTTTGACAGGATTATTTTTCTGTTATAACAGATAGCTTAAACATCAGTATTTAGCCGCTTTATTGTATCAAATATGCAGTGTAAAGTGTATATGCTAACTGAATTGAATGCAACCATTCGAGAAAAAAATAAGTTTTAGATTATTAACAGATGTTTTTACCAAATTTCCTTGAATGAAGAGAATTCTATTCAGCTTTAATAACCTTCAGTTTTTTTGACTTTTCTTTATGTTATATATTGATATTTTCATTTTTCTAAAAATATGGTTTAATTTTCAATGTCAAATATCCATATATCTGAAAGAATATTAATTTTATTTTGGGGATATACATATATCTGTTTCAACAAATATATTTTATTTTTGTTTAGGAAATGATATTCAACATAATTAATAATCTTAATAGTTTTGATTTTTAATCTTTGGGATGAGTTTCAGTTGTATCTGTTAATTATCCCCATGTCTTGGTCCATGGCTCTTATGGCAATATCACTGAAATTCTTTAAAATGTTATATAACAAACTAAGCTATTATGAGAAAATACAGTGTATTGGTTAAGAGCACAGCTCCTAGAATCAGACTCTTTGGCTTTCAATACTCACACCCAGATAACCACTGGGATAAATCAAGTAAGAGAAAGCCCCATAACTCATGCTCTAAAGGCAGTTGTCCCAAACAACTGATGTTTGTGTGCATTAGAATCACCCCTTCTGTTTTTTAACACAAAGAAGACTGGGCCCCATCCTGGAGTTTCCTATTTAGTAGGTGTGGCTTGGAACTCATGGATTTACATTTCTAACATGTTTCCAGGGGTTGCAGCTGAGGCTCTTGGTGCAGGGACCACAACTTCGAAAGGAACTCTAAATCCAGGTACTCTAAATAAGCTGTTCTCCCAGCATTACAATCAGTATTGGCAGGAAGGAAAAGGAAGTTTGGGGACTCTCAGTGCTCCTGAAAAGTCCCCATTGCATATTCTCCTTCAACAGTCATAGTCTTACTATCTCATCTGTCATAGAGACACCATGAAGATTAATCACCTGGGTGCCATGATAATAAGCTCCAGACTCCAGGTCAGCCTTCATCTCCTGCATTCCAATGCTTGGACACTTCTCTTTCACTTTCCTTGTCCGATCTTTCCTTAGTTCCTGAGACCTTTCCAAAGTGTCCTCTGGAACTCACTGTTTATCATCAACAAAATACTCTCTGTCCTCAATTTCTCCTTTTTGGCTTCTTGTTTTAACTAAAATTGGGCTCTTTTCCACAGCCATTGCTGCCTTTGCAGTCCCCTGCAGTAAGGGCTGTTTTCTCTCCCACATCGCCTACGATTTGACCTGGAGGTGGGGTAGATATCTGCCTTCCTCTTTATTGCCATTTCCAAATATTTCTCTCTTCTTTTTTCCTAAACTCCATCCCCAGCTTTGAATCGTATGTCATTGGGTTATATCATCTAATTATCCACTCTGCTGTGGTCCTCTCCTAATACTTGGTTAAATCATGTTTATTCATTGAAGATTTTATCACCTAGTTTATTTACTCTCTCTTCTGACTTAATTCTTGGTAATTTCAGTCTATATGTAGATGATCCTTCTAAAACACTGCACTCTGAATTTCTTGAATGATGGTGTCCTCCCCACTCTTTCAACCACTCATTCTCAGGACATATCCCATATTTTGTCATTATCTGTAACAACAAACCTTTTATTTTCTTAACTTCAAGGCTCCTGTGCTGATCTTCACTCTTTCATTCAAGCTCACTCACAAAATTTTCCACCACCCAGGGACCTGTGGTCTACTGATTCTAGAAAGCAAACTTTAACTGTTTCTCTATTCTGCTCTTTACTCATGCTTCAAAATTTATCTAATTCAGACCCCTTCTCACTGCCTTCACCACCACTGTCCTGGTCCAAGTCAATATCATCTGTCTTCTCATGTCTCCACGCCCAGTGCTGACCCAGTGGATTTTCAACGCAATGGATAGAGTTTAGAGTTTTCCTTTTAAAAATATCTGTCAGATAATGTCAGAAATAGTTTCCCATGTATATCAAAGTATTTATAAATAAAATATAAAAGATTATTATTAATAGTTGATATTGCCAGAGCAATGACCTGCACTGTGTTTCTCAAATTGGCCAAGAATATTTCTACCTCAGAGTCTTTGCACAAACTGTCTGCTGTTGATCTTCATTGCCAAAATATGCACATACCTGGCTCCCTGACCTTCAGATCCTTGCTGAATTGTTACCTATCCATGGGATTTCCTGGTAACTCCAAATACATTTATGATTCCTAAGTATTTTCTATAACATTTTTATGGCTTGTTTTTCTCCATGGAACACATCATCATTTTAACATTTTTTTGTTTTATTTATGTTTTTAAACTGTGTAAAGGCAAGTAAAGTACACCATATTTAAGCTTAAAAAATACAGTGAAAATGGTGCTCATAGAAAAATGTTAGTCATATTTTTAAAATAAAAAAGAAAGTAAATGAATAATGTATTCTATTAAAATAGTAAAATAATAGGATAAATATAGGAAAAGATAGTCACAGAACTTAAATACTACAAAATAAATTTAATAAAGTAGCAAAAGAATAGAAATTATGAATAAACTATAAATAAATGATTCTTAAGGAAAAGAATAAAAGAGATAAACATTTAGATATTCTGCAGATTTAATAAAGGAAGAACTACAGAATATGGAAATCATAAAGGGGAATAATCAAAGTTATAAATACAAAGAAAATTCAAAGAATTACCAGAAACAATTTGCCAGAATGTATAAATAAATTTGATTGCACAAATTAAACAGATTAAAAGAAAGCTGACATAAGAAGAGAGAGAAAAATTAAGCAAGTCACCAGAACAGAAACCAGGAAAGTTGTCAAAAATCTATTTCTCATAAATATTCCATCATATTGATTTCCAATACTATTTCAACAAGGTAGTTGTTGGAGCTCTAGATATCATAGATATTCCAGGTGGAAGAAATGAAAATAGAAGAAGAAGGACATAAACACGGCAATTCACTTACATCAGTGTGTTCAAAAATTTTCCAAATTGCTAGGAAAGTTGCATAATATAGATTTTTATCTGAGAATCCATGTGCCCAGCCAAAAAATCATAGTTATGTTATGAAGGAGCAAGGGGAAAATGGAGGTTGAAAATGGGGCCAGCTAGAAATCCTTGCTTCAAGGGCACAAACCAATATCTGAATAATTATAGGCATATAATATCATAAAGGTATTAATACTCCCAAGGTATGGGGCTTGCCTTACCAGATATTAGCACAAATTACAAAGTCATGGAAATGACAGAAATATGGTACTGATATGAGAAAAAATGAAGAAGAATTAATATAATTAGGGTGTTCAAAAATAGTTGCTCCACGTTTGTGGCAGACCTTACTCTTTGGTGTAAATGTATCACAAATCTAGGAATAAGTGGGCTTATTGGGATTAATCACCTTAATTATATGGGGAAATGTATATCTTATCTCACATCACATATAAAAATATGTCACCAATATCAATGATTTAAATGTGAAAGTACAAAATATGAAAATAAAAAAATAATGTGGAAGAGAATGTTCATTACTTTAAATGGGGAAGAAATTCTTAATCAAGATACTCAAACATTAAATACTTAGGTAATTATTGAATCATCATTGACAAATGAACAACATCACAGACAAAGCAAGGTGATAGCTGACACAAAGGGAGATATTATTGCAATTTATGGGACCAACAAAGATTAAATACATACTGTACATAAAACACAACACCATATCATTGCCTGAAAGGCCTTGTGGAATGAGGCCTGCCCAACTACATGGCATGATATTTCCCCTCACCTCATTTGCAATGATTTTGTTTATTACTAATATGTTATTCTAATGTTCATACATATCAAACTCTTTCTTGGCTCAGGAATTTTCTCATTTGCTATTAATTCTGTCTAATGGTCCACAGTCTGCTCCTATATAGCAGCTGCTTTCCACTTTTACATATTAGTTTAAAATTTACCTTCACAGGCATGCTTCTTTTGACCATTTAGAAGTACTCCACCTATTTAATTTCTATGCCAGCGCTCCATTAATTTTCTCTACAGTTTTTATGACACAGTGTAATTGTGTTGTTTAAGGTTTATAGGATCACAGAGAAAATATCTTTGTGTTTCTGAACACTTAGGGTTTTCTGAAATAATTTTGCTGAAACCTGGGATCCTGGTATAACAGTAAGACTTAAAATTAATTTACAATTCTAGAGATTGTGAGAACTACACAGAGATTTACATAACTCTCCTTTTCAAGGAGGAATGATGATGGGGCATCAGACACATCTCTACCTCGAGACACATAATTTATCTGGCTGCCATTTATTTATATATTAAAGAATTGGAGTATGGACCCCACCCCACTACATTTTTCATTTTTTCTCCATTCCTTCATTATGACACAGACATCAAATTTTGTATGTATAGGACATTTGCTCTGGCTTTTGTTTTGTTGACCTGGGATAAAAATTTGGAGTGTGGGGTACCATGTGGTCACTCTAAAAAATATTCATTGACGTATATTTGATTTACAATGTTGTGTTAATTTTTGCTGTACACCAAAGTGATTCAGTTATATATATATATATATATATATATATATATATATATATATATATATATATGTGTGTGTGTGTGTGTGTGTGTGTGTGTGTGTGTATATATATATATTCCTTTTCATATTCTTTTTCATTATGGTTTATCACAGGATATTGAATATAATTCCCTGTGCTCTACAGTAGGACATTGTTGTTTATCCGTCCTATACATAATAGTTTGCATCTGCTAATCCCAAACTCCCAAGCCTTCCCTCCCCCAGCCCCCTCCCCTTTGGCAAACCATGTGGTCACTTTTAAAAATAAATCATTATAATCTGTCTCTGATTTGGAGCACTGCACATGCACAGCAGAACAAAATTAATAGAGATGAATATTGAAAGCTGAACACCTGTACTCTGATTAATATCAGGGAAATATCAAAGTGTGTGTGTGTTTGTGTGTGTGCAAATGCACACTTCTTTGGGTGTGAGAGTGTACATGTGCATGTGTATGTCCATAGATACTTGATGGCTTAACCATAATTTCTCTCTAGTGACACAGATGATTCTCCATTGTTTTTGGCCACCTAGTTTCTCGCCCCAGATTGCCAAATCAATAGCCCAATTTTTCATTTTATTTGTTTATCTATTTATTACAAAGCTGTGATGTCTGTCTTTCTATGTTTCTCATTCAGTCCCAGATAGTCATCTTTGTCCATATCCTCACTACATAGGAAGGCAGAACCTTTTATGTTTATGTGTTGCATTGCCATTATAGATTAGACACACTATGAATATATATTTAAGAAATAAATACACTTGCAAAATTCTAAAATGTTGAAAAATTGACATAAAGGCAATCAAGATTTTTGTGGCTTTCCACAATATCTTTGAAATATATGCTTTCATTATATCTATATGCTTTAATTTAAAAACTAAAACTTGTTCAATATTTTCTAACTGTGAAAATCATGAAAACTTATTGAAAGATGTTTATAATGCCTGCAGTGTAGTCTTCTATTTTTGAGACTTTTGTCTATTAATCCCATTTAACATATACTCAATGTTATTTCAGACTGAAACCAATCAAACAAATGGAAGAGATATTTTATTCTATGTGGAATTTACAACTTCCTACGATTCTACATAAATAAAATTGTCTAAGCTCTGTAGGTATTGACAAGTATTTATATCCCATCACTTTTGGCAAAATAATTTTGCCTTCTTTAAGACATAACTCATACAGCATACTACAACACCATATCTTAGTGCTCACTCAAATTTATAATATTTTCTTACCAAGCATATATACTTATTTTCATACATTTTCAATTGATAAGTGATAGATTTTTCCCTATAATGATGCCTATCTTATGGTAATAGCTCTTTGATTTGTGTTTCATTTTTCATGTGTTTTATTGGCAAGCACTTTAAAATAGCTTCATCAAATATAAATTACAATGATTAATTTAATGCAACATACAAAGGGAAATAGAAATAAGCATTTGCATTGAAAAAGCCTAACATTTTAGTAATTTAGCACAAGGGCATACAAAGTGGTTTCCTTGACAACAAGAAATAGTAAAAATTTATTTGTGAGTTTAAAATTATGTTATCTCATAATTCTATGCATATTCTCATTGTTCTTATCTTACTGAGAGAAAATTCCTTTGTACTAAACATAAGTAGGTAAGATAATCCTGCCATTATAAAAGAACATATCTTACCCAGATCCTGAGAACACGAAAGAAATGGGGATAAGCAAAATAGCCCTTGTTCAATTTAAGTTAAAAATAATTATAAAAATATTCACTTAGTATTTTTGAAAATACTAAATAGCTTTTAGTATGAATAAGTATTTAATAAAATGAACCTGGGATTAAGACTATTTACACCTCTTTGTTCCCCCAACACATACCAAATGTAGATGCTTTCATAAAAGAAAGAATCAGATAATGGACTGCACATAATTATTTAGATTATCTATCAATTATCATTATTATCTAGTATTTGAACATAAGATTACTAGTTGCAAAATAGAAACACCGCATCAGTGTATTAATCAGATTTCTCCATAAAAATAGAACCAGTAGGATACATACACATTATGAGATTTAAGGAATTGGCTCATGTGATTGTGTGGACTGGCAAGACTAAAATCTGTAGGGCAAACTGTGAAGTTGGAGAATTAGGTAAGAGCTGATACTGCAGTCTTGAGTCTAAAGGCTTGAAACTGGGGCAGAATTTCTGTTTCAGTGTGGAGGTACAATTCCTTTTCCCAGAAACCTCAATCTTTCTTTTAAGGCATTCAGCCAATTGGATGAGGCCCATAAGTATTATGGAGGGTCATCTGCTTTACTTAAAGTCAACTGATTGTAAATGTTAATCACACCTGAAAAATACCTTTCCAGAAACACTTAGACAAGTGTTTGAGCAAACATCTCATCACCCCAGTCTAGTCAATATATAAAATTAATCATCACCATCAATAAATAAGATTTCAGTTTCAAGTAACAGAATCTCCAAATCAAAATGACTTGAATAGTAAGGATACTTATTACTCCACGTCAAAGGGAATCCAAAGTGGTCCCAGTATTGGTGGAATCAGATCCTTTCCATCCCTCAAATCTGGTATTTTCCAGGCTGACTTTATCCTCAAACTTATAGCAAGAGTGCTATAGCATTTTGAGGCCTCACAACCCGGAAATAAAAGAGAAAGGCCATTGCTTCCTAGGTATTTTTCTCACCATTAAGATTATGAAATGCATCTTGCCCTGTTTTTCTTCATCTGGTGGTTCATTTGTATTCTTTAAATAGAAAGGAAAAAAAAAAGAAAGAAGGAAAATCCCACTATCTGGCTTTCCCAGAAACCCCACATTCAAACATCTCCTCACATCGCAATAACCAGAATCAGATCACATGTCCATTACTTTTCTTTCTTTTTTTTTTTTTTTTTTTTGGGTGGGGGGCTGTCCCACGTGTCTTGGGGGATCTTATTTTCGCAACCAGGGATCCAACCCGGTGCCCCTGTAGTGAGAGCCCTGACACCTAACCATTGGACTGCCAGGAAATTCCCCACATGCTCATTTCTGATCTACCCTGTCAAGAAGAATGACAAAACTCATCCTGGATTGGACTGTTCATCTGATTAGGAATAGGTATTTTGGAGACAACCACAAGGTCTGCCATAACCAATTATATTTTTATTTTTACATATTTTATATTTTACTTTCATATTTCTTTAGGGTTGTGCTTATTCTATTTGCAGATCTTGCTGTTAATCTAAAAAAAAATTGCTGATGACTGAATAGATATGTCTCACATCTTGTACTTTCTCCTGCTTACTGAGCATTTCTACGAGGATGTGACATAGCTTCTTGAAATTCAACATTTGTAAAACAAGCTTCTAATCTTCTTCTCTAACGTACTATAACATGTATTAAGTGATGATACCAACCATCCACTCAGTTGCTCCACAGGGAAAGCTTAGAGTCTACCCAGACATCTTATTTTCTTACACCTATACACAGTTGTTTACAAAATCGAGATTGTTTTGCCCGAAACTCTTGATTCAGGATACTCTTATCCACTGCCATTGTCACTTCCTTGATCTAGACCTTTTCCTTCAAAATTCTGAATAGGCACGGTTTTTTCCCTACCTTTGAAGCAAACTGCTATCAGAGCATTTTTTCTGAAATTCGAATCTGATCATTTTGAGAGACTACTCAAAACTATTCAAAAGAATAGTTTTGCTTATGGGATAAAGTCTTAAACACTTAAGATTAAATACATATATTATATATATATATATATATATATATATATATATATCAAACGTGTGTGTGTGTGTGTGTGTATATATATATATATATATATGTTTCTTATATTACCATTACCAACTTTCTTACATAAACAGTGCCTGAAACATACAAACTATTTATCACTCCTTAAAAATCATGCTTTGTCCCATATCTGGACCTTTTTCCTACACTACTCTTCACCCCAGAAGGAAAATCCTTTCCATTGAATTGTCTAAATTTTCATTAGTTTATCTTACCTACTCAAACCAAGTAGATAAAACCAAGCTTCAAATTCCTTGCTGAATCTTCCCAAGGCTCCTCTGTCTTGTTCCCCAGAGAAGAAAGAAATACTACTCCTTATTTATTCTTAGCTATGCATATCCACTTAATTTTGGAGACTGTGACTAACTTGAGGGCTGGAACTAATGTTCAGCTTTGCTTCCCAGAAATTAACATCAGAGCTGCCACATATGTGCTGTCCAATGGATAGTTGTAATGATGTTTGGAAAAATGAGAATTTATGATGGTTTCAGAGACTTCCCAAAGATTTACCAATTGTCAAACAACTTAAATGGATTATGCTATCTACTAACCATAATATCCCCATAAACCAATGTGATATTATTACTTCTTTTACAGAGGAGGAACCCATGGGTTAAAGTCAATTGCAGGCAGGATTCAAGCTAAATTCACTGTTTATGGTCATAACCATGACCCTCTTTGTCACCATGAATAAATAAACCAGGAGATGAATGTCTCTGTTCTTTTCTTTTTCCATCAGGCTGAAAGGTTCTCTCAAATCTGCTATGTCTCACTTCTAATTTCTGGGCTAATCTGCTTGTTCCTTGATTTTTTTCTAATACTATTAATAATTACAGATCTTAGATAGTTATATTGCAGTTCTTTCAGCAATTAGCAACTTGTATGAATGCAAGCATTCATTGATTCATGAAGCATTTGCTAAATCTATATGTTTTTCAAAGCACTGTACTTTGTAATTATCCTGGAATGACCTGGAGAAAAATTGTGATTAGGTCTTATATCAAGCTAGTTAAATGCCCATGTTGCCAGGCTACTTGTATTGTTATCTGGAGTCAGGGATCTCCAGAGAAATAGAACCAACATGATAGTTATGTGTGTGTTTGTTTATTGTAAAGAATTGGCTCATACAATTTTAGAGGCTGACAAGTCCTAAATTCTTCAGTTAGAAAGCCAGAGACCCAGGAAAACCAGTGATATAGATCTAGTCTCAGTGTTGGAAGTATGGAAACCCAGAATAGGTGAGGTTTCAGTTTGAGTCCAAAGCCAGGAAAAAACTGATGTCACAGCTCTAAAGCAGTCAGACAGGAGGAATTCCCTCTTACTCAAGGATGGACAGACTTTTGTTCTTCAGGCCTTTGACTGGTTGGAGGGGGTCTGCTCACATTAGGGAGTGAAATCTGCTTTACTTATTCCGTTGATTTAAATATTTAAATATTAAACTCATCCAAAAACACCCTCAGAGAAACACCAAGCAAGAATAATGTTTGACCAAATATCTGGACACCCTGTGGCCCAGTAAGCTTGATATAGAATTAAACATCACACTGCTGAAAGGCATTTTCTTCAGTAATTTCTTATTCTTTGTACTCACTCTTCTACTCCCTACATATGAGTAGGTTACCACGGTATTTTTTCGATGATTTAAAATGACAGTATTTGTGTGTATGTGTGTATGTATATATGTTATTGCCTGTCTTTAGATATCAGCCCAAGCATACCTTCAAATAATAAGGACTTTGTTTATTTTAAAATAAGAGCTGAATGCATAATGAAAAAAATCATATAAACAATTGAATAAATGCTGCTTAAAAAATGACTTCTGTGAATGAGCACTTTTATGGTGACCATAATTTATTTCATTCTGGAAAATGAAGATATTATCCCCACTAGAGATCAACATTATCATGGGAAATGTGTCTTGATTACTTTTTCAAAGTTCAAGAAAGTTTGAAAAAAACATATAAAATAGTTGATTTGATCAAGATTAGTTAACTTTTTTTTTATTTTGAATATTCATTCAATACTTTGGAGAATGGATCAATAGGCTAAAATTATTTAGAAAAAAAAATTTTCTCTGAAAGTATATCTCTTATTACATTATGCTTTAGTTATTAGAATCATAAATTAGCTTAAATTATTGTCTGGGCTAAGAAACATATTTTGTAAGGTAAATGAGCACAAAGCCTCCATGTTTAAATATAAGATTCAAGAGTGCCTAAATTACAAATGCAGGCTTTTAAGAAAATGGCAAGCAGGGCATGTGGGGTTCTTAGGCCAACAACAGGAATCTTGTTCTAGGTATTAAAATAGTTGAGGGCATCTAGGTTCTTTAGCTGGCAATAGATTTGTGTGCAGTTTGCTGTGGCTTGTCTATATAAACATATATGCCAACCTTAGTACATACAGAAATAAGCTGAATGGGAGCTGCATCAGAATTATGTATTCAAGAATGTTTTCATTAGTAAAAACAGCTAAAACGGGATTCAATTATTGGGAAAAAGGCAATCCATCAAAAATTACAAGGCACAGAAAACAAAAGCAAAATATTTTCAAGAGCTATAGCGATAAGCAGGACCAGACTCAGATGTTGGAATTACTGTGCAGAAATTAAAAAACCTATAATTTATATGTTAACAATCTAGTAGAAAATGTGGACAACAGACATGAACAGATGGGGAATTTCAGCACAGAAATGGAAATGATAAGAAAGTGACAAATGGAAGTGCTACAAACACTTCCATATATGAAAAATTCCTTGGATGAACTCATCTCACAACTCTCCATAGCAGTGCAGCTGAGTTAAGAATCTGTGGAATTAAAGATGTATCAATATAAATGTCAAATTAAAGTCCAAAAAGACATATATGGCCTTTATTATGTTGAGGTACGCTCCTCTATGCAATTTTTCTTGAGAGAGGTTTTGTATACGTATGTTAAATTTTGTCAAAAGAATTTTCTGCATCTATTAGGAGGATACGATCTCTTTCTTCAGTTTGTTAATGTGGTGTATCACATTGACTGATTTGCAGATACTGCACAATCCTTGTGCCCCTGTGATAAATCCCACGTGGTCTTGGTGTATGATCCTTTTAATACATGGTTGAATTCAACTTGTTAATATTTTTTGTTTGCTTTTTTATTTTTTAATATTTTAATTTTATTGTAATATATTTGATTTGCAGTGTTGTGTTAGTTTCAGGTGTACAGCATATTGATTCTGTTATACATAAATATATATTCCTTCTTTTTTAGATTCTTTTCTCATATAGATTATCACAGAATACTGAGAAGACTTTCTTGTGCTATACAGTAGGTCCTGTTGTTTATCTATCTTATACATTTTGTTCAGGATTTTTTCATCTATGTTTATCAGTGATATTGGCCTGTAATTTTCTTTTTCTGTAGTGTCTTGGATTTAGTATCATGGTGATTCTGGCCTTATAAAATGAGTTCAGAAGCATGCCTTCCTCTGCACTTTTTGGGGATAGTTTGAGAAGGATAGGTGTTAACTCTTCTTTAAATGATTGAGAGAATTCACCTGTGAAGCCCTCTGGTACTGGACTTTGTTGGGAACTTTTTAAATTACTTATTCAATTTCATTGCTGGTAATTTATAAGTATGCAACAAAGTGGTTACAGGAAGAAGGGGCTTGGGGAAGGGGAAATTGGATGAAGGTTATCAAAATGTACAAACTTCCAGTTATGAGACAAATAAGACTTAGGGATGTAATATATAACATGATTAATATAATTAACACAGCTGTATGTTACATATGAAAGTTGTTAAGGGAGCAAATCCTGAGAGTTCTCATCATGAGGAAAAAGTATTATTATTATTATTTTTTAAATTTTGTATCTATACGAGATGATGGATGTTCACTAAATTATTGTGTTCATCACTTCATTATGTATGTTAGTCAAATCATTATGCTAGACACCTTAAATTATACTGTGCTGGATATAAATTATATCTCAATAAAACTGTAAGGAAAACATTTAAAAAATAAAAAAGAAAATATATATTGGCTTATGCCCACTCTGCATCTGACCACAGAATAAATTGTCACTACCCACATTCTCTAAACAAAAACAAACAAACAAACAAAAAACCCAAAAAACAAAGAGACAAATAGGATATCCAAAACCTATGGGACAATGTAAAATGGTGTAATGTACATGTATTTGGAGTCTCAGAAGTCCATATTCTGAACCATAAAATAAAACTCAAACAGTTAAAATACTTGAAACCACATAGTGTATGTCCTTTGATTACAGTGGAATTACACTAGAAATCAACAGCAGAAAGGTATTCAGGGAAAATTCACAAAGATTTGGAATTAAATAATAATAACTTACTGGTTAAAGAGTTAAGTAGTCAAAAATGGAAATTACAAGGTATTTTGAATTAAATGAAATTAAAAAGACTACCAAATTTTGTGGGATGTTGTAAAAGGAGTGTTTCGAACAATGTTTATTGCATCTAATGCTCAGAATATAAAACAAGAAAATTTTAAATCAATAAAGTAAGTTTCCTTCCCAAGAAACTTGAGAATGAAGAGCAAAATAAACCCAAACATGAGGAAATTAGAAAATAATAAAGAGTAGGAATCTATAAAATTGAAAACAGGAAAAAAATCAATGAGACCAAATGTAACTGATTCTTGGAAAAGATGCATAAAATTAATAAACCTCTGTACAGATGCACTGAATGAAAATGGAAAGAGGATGATCCACATTATCAATATTACAAAGACAAGGGGACATCTCTAAAATCTTACATAGACTAAAAGAAATAAGGGGAATATTATGAACAACTTTATACCAATCACTTTGATAATAATAGAAGTGGACAAATTTCTTGAAAGACACAAACTATCAAAGCTCCTTCAAGAAGAAATAGGTAATTTGAGAAGTACTTTTCAGATGGAATCACCATTCCAGTAATCAGTACCCTTAAATCTCTTCTGTGGTCTTTTATAACACTAAGTATTGCTTTCTGATATTATAATTTTCTCAGGATAATTGCTCTCAGGGTGGGAGCCTGATATGTGCTTTAAATTTGGTTACTGCGGACCCTGAATTGGGAAAATAACACTTTTTTAAACCTTTGAACACTTTAAAAAGTGAAAAATGAATCTTGGCTTTGAAAGGTATCTAATTACATTTCTAAGACCATAAACGATTCATGCTGGTCCAGTGAAATGCGGCCAGGCTGCAGTTGCTTTAGGACACAACCACCACCCAGGTATTGAGAGGGTTTCTGGTTAAGAGTGACTAAAATAAGAAAAAGGTGGATGGGGGCAGATCTGTTTGTTCTGCACTTTTTACTTTGGGTTTTAACTTACAAGAATGAGATAACCTTTTTTTTTTCGACTTTAATTTCCTTGGATTTTAACACCTTAAGAAGCTTTAATTATTGTAACTGAATTTAAAATGTTGGCATTTCTACATAGCTGTGTTTCATGATTAAATAAGCTTTTTATAACATTCAAATAGCAGGTCTCTGGAGGCTATGTACAACAATCTGGGATAAGATATAGTTTACGGAGTGAATTTTCAGTCTTAGGCGAAGAGAGCATTGGGATTGACACATACACATTTCAGAGCCTTTGGGGAATAAATAATTGCTAACCAATAGCAATTCCTGGAAGACACACAAATGTGAACTGGTTAGTATGGGGACAGTAGGATCTTGTGAATGTAGGAACAGATTAGCAAGGGTATGGTATTGACAGCCCCTGAGATTGAAAAAAAAAATTATGTAAATGTAGGAGAGACTAAACCCCATGTTTATAAATGTTTAAGAGTATTGGCAAATGTTAGAATGGGGCAGTTTTCTCCATGCCTTATATTTCTATGCCATAGTATTTTGAACACTACTGGCCTATGCCTTTGATACTTTCCCAGGGGAGAAACGGTCCCTGAGCTGATTGGAGTGTTTCGTAGAAGCAGCTGGCCAGGTATGTGATTTGCACTTCCATGAAACAAGTTCTGTAAAGAGCAGACTTCAATATTAGAAACACTTTGATTGTCTAACTGCCTAAGTATGGCTCAGTATAGCACAATATTAGGAAGTCTGGTGTTATCTGCAACAACTATAAGCTTTATAAGTATTAATGCCAATATCATCTCTATTTGCCTTACTGTTTTTCAATATTCAATTGGTTCAAATCTTAGAATGTGGGGAAAGAGGACTGTTATTTAATATTTTCCCTTAATATCTTCCAACTTTTGTCCATCTCCAGGCCATCCATTACCAAGAGATGAATGTGAGATGGCAAACTTAATTTTGGATTCCATAAGTTACATTAATTGGGTTCAAGAAGAAATCAGTTAAAAAAAAAGAAATCAGTTCATTATCAAAGATGATAGTTTGAAATATGCATTAAAGGAATGAATGTTTAATGTTTGGTTGTTATTATATGATTTATAATTCAGTAAGCATTTGTCCTACATAATATAAAGCCAGTGTTTTATGCAATGATTAGAACAATTACTATTCATTAACATTTTATTTGTTGTCTTCTGTTGTCACGGCAACCTTTCATTCCCAATTACTAAGCAGTAGAAAAGAATGAGAGTTTCTTAGTCTCATTTAAATAATTGGACTTGTAATATACATTGTTTTTTTAAAGAGACTTTGTTTTCCAATCTTTACTCATTATAATTACTATACTTTAAAAGGATGCAAGATCTAATTTAATTTTAAGGCTATGTAAAAAAGGGCACCATCATCTCAAACACTGAGAACTTTCATAAAGAAAGCAAATATAAAACTGTTTACTTAGTATGCTTGTAACATTAATAGCACTATTATAAAAGATGTCATAGTGATGTATATCTATAAGTGTATATTTTAATGAGATAATATTTCAGTATGTGAGAGAATCCTACAAATAGCACATTTCCCTGAGTGAAGAAGTACAATGTCATCAGCAATGATAAACTGTTTTGCTTTCCTGTATTAGGCCGGCTATGTCAAGGTCAATACTCTTACCACTTTCTTGCAAGTACCATTTATTAGTTAGTTTTCTGGTATAAGTAATTAGTGCATTTATTTGTGAATTATTTCTACAAATATTTTTAAATGTCTGTTAGGTGCTATATACTAAAGATAAAGCTATGAGTAGGACAAATACTTCCTCTGTATCATGAAGCTTAGAGCTACCTCTTCATGCACTTCTGGAAAAGAAAGCAAAATCCAAATACAGAGACTTCCGGGTAAGATGGCGGAAGAGTAAGACGCGGAGATCACCTTCCTCCCCACGGATACACCAGAAATACAGCTACACGTGGAACAACTCCTACAGAACACCTACTGAACGCTGGCAGAAGACCCCAGACCTCCCAAAAGGCAAGAAACTCCCCACATACCTGGGTAGGGCAAAGCGGAGAGATCCGCACACAGAGGATCGGTGCCGAGCGGCACTCACCAGCCCGAAAGGCTTGTCTGCTCGCCCGCCGGGGCGCGCAGCGTTGGAAGCTGAGGCTCGGGCTTCGGTCAGAGCGCAGGGAGAGGACTGGGGCTGGCGGCGAGAACTCAGCCTGAAGGGGGCTAATGTGCCACAGCTAGCCGGGAGGGAGTCCGGGAAAACTCCGGAGCTGCCGAAGAGGCAAGAGACTTTTTCTCCCCTCTTGGTTTCCTGGTGCGCTAGGAGAGGGGATTAAGAGCGCTGCTTAAAGGGGCTCCACGGACGGGCGCGAGTCGCGACTGAAAGCGCGGAGCCCAGTGACAGGCGTGGGACGCTGGGGCTGCTGCTGCCGCCGCCAAGAAGCCTGTGTGCGAGCGCAGGTCACTGCCCACACCGCCCTTCCGGGAGCCTGTGCAGCCCGCCACTGCCGGGGTCCCGGGATCCAGGGGCGGCTTCCCTGGGAGAACGCACGGCGCGCCTCGGGCTGGTGCAACGTCACGCCGACCTCTGCCGCTGCAGGCTTGCCCCGCACTCCGTGCCCCTCCCTCCCGCCCGGCCTGAGTGAGCCAGAGTCCCCGAAGAGGCTTCTCCTTTAACCCTGTCCTATCTGAGCGAAGAACAGACGCCCTCCAGCGACCTACACGCAGAGGCGGGGCCAAATCCAAAGCTGAGACCCAGGAGCTGTGAGAACAAAGAAGAGAAAGGGAAACCTCTCCCAGCAGCCTCAGAAGCAGCGGATTAAAGCTCCACAATCAACTTGATGTACCCTGCATCTGCGGAATACATGAATAGACAACACATCATCCCAAATTGAGGAGCCCGGAGTCAGTGCTGTGCCTCTGAGGTGGGAGAGCCAACTTCAGGACACTGGTCCACAAGAGACCTCCCAGCTCCACATAATATCAAACGGCGAAAATCTTCCAGAGATCTCCATCTCAACACCAGCACCCAGCTTCACTCAACGACCAGCAGGCTACAGTGCTGGACACCCTGAGCCAAACAACTAGCAAGACAGGAACACAACGCCACCCATTAGCAGAGAGGTGGCCTAAAATCATAAAAAGTCCACAGACACCCCAAAACACACCACCAGACGTGGACCTGCCCACCAGAAAGACAAGATCCAGCCTCATCCACCAGAACACAGGCACTAGTCCCCTCCACCAGGAAGCCTACACAACCCACTAAACCAACCTTAGCCACTGGGGACAGACACCAAAAACAACAGGAACTACGAACCTGCAGCCTGCAAAAAGGAGACCCCAAACACAGTAACATAAGCAAAATGAGAAGACAGAAAAACACACAGCAGGAGAAGGAGCAAGATAAAAACCCACCAGACCTAACAAATGAAGAGGTAATAGGCACTCTACCTGAAAAAGAATTCAGAATAATGATGGTAAAGATGATCCAAGATTCTATTTCCAAGATCCAAAATCTTGGAAATAGAATAGACAAAATGCAAGAAACAGTTAACAAGGACCTAGAAGAACTAAAGATGAATCAAACATCGATTAAAAACACAATACATGAAATAAAAAATACTCTAGATGGGATCAATAGCAGAATAACTGAGGCAGAAGAACGGATAAGTGAGGTGGAAGATAAAATAGTGGAAATAACTGCTGCAGAGCAAAATAAAGAAAAAAGAATGAAAAGAACAGAGGACAGTCTCAGAGACCTCTGGGACAACATTAAACGCACCAACATTCGAATTATAGGGGTTCCAGAAGAAGAAGAGAAAAAGAAAGGGACTGAGAAAATATTTGAAGAGATTATAGTTGAAAACTTCCCTAATATGGGAAAAGAAATAGTTAATCAAGTCCAGGAGGCACAGAGAGTCCCATACAGAATAAATCCAAGGAGAAATACACCAAGACACATATTAATCAAACTGTCAAAAATTAAACACAAAGAAATCCTATTAAAAGCAGCAAGGCAAAAACAACAAATAACACACAAGGGAATCCCCATCAGGATAACAGCTGATCTCTCAGCAGAAACTCTACAAGCCAGAAGGGAGTGGCAGGACATACTTAAAGTGATGAAGGAGAAAAACCTGCAACCAAGATTACTCTACCCAGCAAGGATCTCATTCAGATTTGATGGAGAAATTAAAACGTTTACAGACAAGCAAAAGCTGAGAGAGTTCAGCACCACCAAACCAGCTTTACAACAAATGCTAAAGGAACTTCTCTAGGCAAGAAACACAACAGAAGTAAAAGACCTACAATAATGAACCCAAAACAATTAAGAAAATGGGAATAGGAACATACATATCGATAATTACCTTAAATGTAAATGGACTAAATGCTCCCACCAAAAGACACAGAGTGGCTGAATGGATACAAAAACAAGACCCATCTATATGCTGTCTACAAGAGACCCACTTCAGACCTAGAGACACATACAGACTGAAAGTAAGGGGATGGAAAAAGATATTCCATGCAAATGGAAACCAAAAGAAAGCTGGAGTAGCAATTCTCATATCAGACAAAATAGACTTTAAAATAAGGACTACTAGAAGAGACAAAGAAGGACACTACATAATGATCAAGGGATCGATCCAAGAAGAAGATATAACAATTGTAAATATTTATGCACCAAACATAGGAGCACCTCAATACATAAGGCAAATACTAACATCCATAAAAGGAGAAATCGACAGTAACACACTCATAGTAGGGGACTTTAACACCCCACTTTCACCAATGGACAGATCATCCAAAATGAAAATAAATAAGGAAACACAAGCTTTAAATGATACATTAAACAAGATGGACTTAATTGACATTTATAGGACATTCCATCCAAAAACAACAGAATACACATTTTTCTCAAGTGCTCATGGAACATTCTCCAGGATAGATCATATCTTGGGTCACAAATCAAGCCTTGGTAAATTTAAGAAAATTGAAATTGTATCAAGTATCTTTTCCGACCACAATGCTATGAGACTAGATATCAATTACAGGAAAAGAGCTGTAAAAAATACAAACACATGGAGGCTAAACAATACACTACTTAATAACGAAGTGATCACTGAAGAAATCAAAGAGGAAATTAAAGAATACCTAGAAACAAATGACAATGGAGACACGACGACGCAAAACCTATGGGATGCAGCAAAAGCAGTTCTAAGAGGGAAGTTTATAGCAATACAATCCCACCTTAAGAAACAGGAAACATCTCGAATAAACAACCTAACCTTGCACCTAAAGCAATTAGAGAAAGAAGAACAAAAACATCCCAAAGTTAGCAGAAGGAAAGAAATCATAAAAATCAGATCAGAAATAAATGAAAAAGAAATGAAGGAAACGATAGCAAAGATCAATAAAACTAAAAGCTGGTTCTTTGAGAAGATAAACAAAATTGATAAACCATTAGCCAGACTCATCAAGAAAAAAAGGGAGAAGACTCAAATCAATAGAATTAGAAATGAAAAAGGAGAAGTAACAACTGACACTACAGAAATACAAAAGATCATGAGAGATTACTATAAGCAACTCTATGCCAATAAAATGGACAACCTGGAAGAAATGGACAAATTCTTAGAAATGCACAACCTGCCAAGACTGAATCAGGAAGAAATAGAAAATATGAACAGACCAATCACAAGCACTGAAATTGAAACTGTGATAAAAAATCTTCCAACAAACAAAAGCCCAGGACCAGATGGCTTCACAGGCGAATTCTATCAAACATTTAGAGAAGAGCTAACACCTATCCTTCTGAAACTCTTCCAAAATATAGCAGAGGGAGGAACACTCCCAAACTCATTCTACGAGGCCACCATCACCTTGATACCAAAACCAGGCAAGGATGTCACAAAGAAAGAAAACTACAGGCCAATATCACTGATGAACATAGATGCAAAAATCCTCAACAAAATACTAGCAAACAGAATCCAACAGCACATTAAAAGGATCATACACCATGATCAAGTGGGGTTTATTCCAGGAATGCAAGGATTCTTCAATATACGCAAATCAATCAACGTGATACACCATATTAACAAACTGAAGGAGAAAAACCATATGATCATCTCAATAGATGCAGAGAAAGCTTTCGACAAAATTCAACACCCATTTATGATAAAAACCCTGCAGAAAGTAGGCATAGAGGGAACTTTCCTCAACATAATAAAGGCCATATATGACAAACCCACAGCCAGCATCGTCCTCAATGGTGAAAAACTGAAACCATTTCCACTAAGATCAGGAACTAGACAAGGTTGCCCACTTTCACCACTCTTATTCAACCTAGTTTTGGAAGTTTTAGCCACAGCAATCAGAGAAGAAAAGGAAATAAAAGGAATCCAAATTGGAAAAGAAGAAGTAAAGCTGTCACTCTTTGCAGATGACATGATACTATACATAGAGAATCCTAAAGATGCTACCAGAAAACTACTAGAGTTAATCAATGAATTTGGTAAAGTTGCAGGATACAAAATTAATGCACAGAAATCTCTGGCATTCCTATATACTGATGATGAAAAATCTGAAAGTGAAATCAAGGAAACACTCCCATTTACCATTGCAACAAAAAGAATAAAATATCTAGGAATAAACCTACCTAAGGACACAAAAGACCTGTATGCAGAAAATTATAAGACACTGATGAAAGAAATTAAAGATGATACAAATAGATGGAGAGATGTACCATGTTCTTGGATTGGAAGAATCAACATTGTGAAAATGACTCTACTACCCAAAGCAATCTACAGGTTCAATGCAATCCCTATCAAACTACCACTGGCATTTTTCACAGAACTAGAACAAAAAATTTCACAATTTGTATGGAAACACAAAAGACCCCGAATAGCCAAAGCAATCTTGAGAACGAAAAATGGAGCTGGAGGAATCAGGCTCCCTGACTCCAGACTATACTACAAAGCTACAGTAATCAAGACAGTATGGTACTGGCACAAAAACAGAAAGATAGATCAATGGAACAGGATAGAAAGCCCAGAGTTAAACCCACGGACATATGGTCACCTTATCTTTGATAAAGGAGGCAGGAATGTACAGTGGAGAAAGGACAGTCTCTTCAATAAGTGGTGCTGGGAAAACTGGATAGGGACATGTAAAAGTATGAGATTAGATCACTCCCTAACACCATACACAAAAATAAGCTCAAAATGGATTAAAGACCTAAATGTAAGGCCAGACACTATCAAACTCTTAGAGGAAAACATAGGCAGAACACTCTATGACATAAATCACAGCAAGATCCTTTTTGACCCACCTCCTAGAGAAATGGAAATAAAGACAAAAATAAACACATGGGACCTAATGAAACTTCAAAGCTTTTGCACAGCAAAGGAAACCATAAACAAGACCAAAAGACAACCCTCAGAATGGGAGAAAATATTTGCAAATGAAGCAACTGACAAAGGATTAATCTCCAAAATTTATAAGCAGCTCATGCAGCTCAATAACAAAAAAACAAACAACCCAATCCAAAAATGGGCAGAAGACCTAAATAGACATTTCTCCACAGAAAATATACAGACTGCCAACAAACACATGAAAGGATGCTCAACATCTTTACTCATTAGAGAAATGCAAATCAAAACTACAATGAGATATCATCTCACACCAGTCAGAATGGCCATCATCAAAAACTCTAGAAACAATAAATGCTGGAGAGGGTGTGGAAAAAAGGGAACACTCTTGCACTGCTGGTGGGAATGTGAATTGGTACAGCCCCTATGGAGAACGGTATGGAGGTTCCTTAAGAAATTACAAATAGAACTACCATATGACCCAGCAATCCCACTACTGGGCATATACCCTGAGAAAACCATAATTCAAAAAGAGACATGTACCAAAATGTTCATAGCAGCCCTATTTACAATAGCCCGGAGATGGAAACAACCTAAGTGTCCATCATCGGAAGAATGGATAAAGAAGATGTGGCACATATATACAATGGAATATTACTCAGCCATAAAAAGAAATGAAATTGAGCTATTTGTAATGAGGTGGATAGACCTAGAGTCTGTCATACAGAGTGAAGTAAGTCAGAAAGAGAAAGACAAATACTGTATGCTAACACATATATATGGAATTTAAGAAAAAAAAATGTCATGAAGAACCTAGGGGTAAGACAGGAATAAAGACACAGACCTACTAGAGAATGGACTTGAGGATATGGGGAGGGGGAAGGGTAAGCTGTGACAAAGTGAAAGAGCGGCATGGACATATATACACTACCAAACGTGAGGTAGATAGCTAGTGGGAAGCAGCCGCATAGCACAGGGAGATCAGCTCGGTACTTTGTGACTGCCTGGAGGGGTGGGATAGGGAGGGTGGGAGGGAGATGCAAAAGGGAGGGGATGTGGAAACATATGTATATGTATAACTGATTAAATTTGTTATAAAGCAAAAAAATAAAATAAAAAAAAAAATCCAAATACAGAGAAAATGTAAAAGCATTTATGACATTATGAAAACATATTTAACGTTCATTTTAGGCTTTTAAAATTTATTTGCCATATTTTAGATAAGATCATGTTTTCATGTAAAATCCTCAAAAATAGGAAGCTACATATTCTCATTCATTCTATTTCCCATTTCTTACATTAGACGTCTTCAACAACAATTTTTGTGTATCCTACTGAAAATTTAAACATTAAGAAAAAATATATTTTAAATTTTAATCTCATTACAATGAGAAACTGATTACTTTCTCCTAGCAATTTTCTATGTTAATATACATCTTAGAGTTATTTCCTTGTCAATTTATATGGCATTAATCATTTTATAACTGCTGTCCAGTATTCCACAGGCTTATATAGTAGTCACCTTCACTCTTGTAAGAGTAGTAATTTATTGTATAGTACCTCTCTAAATATTTCTGTTACAAAAAAATACCATAGAGAATGTAGCTCTATAGGTCTCTTTGCACACATTGCAAATAGTTTTGGAGAAATTCCGAGAAAAAGACTTGCCACAGCAAATTGCATGCACACTTTGGTGGGGGAAATGAGTTGTTCAATGGGTGTAAAGTCTCAGGTGTGCTAGATAAATAAGTTATTTTTTTTAAAGATTAAATTTTTTTTAAATTTAGTTTTGGCTGTGTTGGTTCTTTGTTGCTGTGAACAGGGAAACGGGGGCTACTTTTCATTGCGGTGCGTGGGCTTCAGTAGTTGTAGCATATGGGCTTCAGTAGTTGTGGCTCGCAGGTTCTAGAGTACAGGCTCAGTAGTTGTGGCACATGGACAACTATGGGATCTCCCCGGACCAGGGATACGAACCCGTGTCCCCTGCATTGGCAGGCGGATTCTTAACCACAGCGCCACCAGGGAAGTGAATAAGTTCTAGAGATCTGCTGCACAACATAGTGTGTAGAGTTAACAACATTGTATTGTGCACGTCAACTTTGTTAAGAGGGTGGAGCTCATGTTAAGTGTTCTTACCATTAGGGGGAGAAAAAAAAGGGAAAATAAAATTTAAAAAATAAAACCCGCCAAAACCTAAGGGTTGCAAGGAAACCGCAGGCAGTTTTGGCTATGTTTATTACCTTGATTGTGGTAGTGGTATCATGGGTGTTTGCATATGTCCAGACTCATCAATTTGTACACATTAAATATGTGCAGTTATTTATATATGAACTATACCTCAGTAAAGCTGTTAAAAATTATTTTACTAAAGATATGAAATTGCACACCAGAAAATCAGTATCAGTTTAAACCCTCTGCTAGTAATGTACAAAATAATGAATTTCCCAAAACCATTTTCCATTCTGAATTTATCACATTAAAAATTATATGCAGGCAAGTGATTAGGAAGAGTTATATACTACATTTTGTTGAAATATACACTTTCCTGATAATTACTTAGGTTGAATATCTTTTCATACATTTATTGGACATTAATATTTCTTGTGTATTTAGTCTGTAAATTTGTCTTCATATTCATTGCTGGTTCTCTTATCATAAGTAACTACTTAAAATTCTAAGCTATTTAAAGTACTACAAAAAGAGGTAACAATCCAAATACCACAAGTCAGGATAAAAGTTCTATTAACGTGATTGTCTTTGTGTATACACACACAAATCAAAAGCGATCCTATTATGCATGTAGTTTTCTCAAGAGCCTTTTTAAAATCTAAAAAAAGGATGTGGTACTTTATTATGCCAATTACTATACAAAATCAAACCTTTTAAAATGCAATATATTCATCTCTAGTATAGATGTACACAATTTATTTGAGTAATGTCCTATGAGTGGACATTTTGAATGTTGACAGTTATGTGCTATTACAAGCAACATACCAATGATAATCTTTACGTGTGTGTACACACACACACACACACACACCACATGCATGCACTTTCTCCATTAACATCTTAGAGTACATTTATTGACATGAAACAGCTGGGGCAAACAATATGCACATTTTAAACATTGATACATACTCTAAAAATTACCCTTTACAGAGATTGCACAAATTTACAGATTATTAGAGAATTTGTTTTCATATAGCAATAACAAATCCTGGAACTATATGGTTTATTTTTTCTAATCGGCTGATCAGTTAAATGGCAAAAATATTTTATTATTGCTTTAATTTGAATTGGTTTATTAATATGCTTAATTTTCAATACTTATTGGTCAACTGCGTTTCTTCTTTTATGAATTACTTATTCATATCTTTACATTTCTTGGGAATTTTTCTTTTTCACACTGATTTTTAAGGACACAAATTTTTGCCTATTGTAAAATTGAATAAATAGTCCTCAGTTTATCATTTTAAAATATTTGCACTGTACAGAATTGTAATATTTATGTAACTTAAGTTAGAATAGTACTATTATTAATTATCTTTTTTTTCAGTCTTTTTGTCAGTTTTATAGTTAATTTTTCTAGCTCAAGATTTTCTAGGGCTTCCCTGGTGGCGCAGTGGTTGGGAGTCCGCCTGCCGATGCAGGGGACGCGGGTTCGTGCCCCAGTCCGGGAGGATCCCACGTGCCGCGGAGCGGCTGGGCCCGTGAGCCATGGCCGCTGAGCCTGCGCGTCCGGAGCCTGTGCTCCGCAACGGGAGAGGCCACAACAGTGAGAGGCCCACATACCGCAAAAAAAAAAAAAAAAAAAAAAAAAAGATTTTCTAATTCAATGGCAATTTATATGCAGGTATATTTCTGGATTCTTAATTACATTTATCAGTCTTGTACTGATACCAACCATTTAATTAAATTTATTATAATGTATTTTGGTAACTGATTGGAAATCTTCCCATAGTAGTCTTTATATTTAGGAATTTTTCATTTACCAATATTTTTCTTTCAAGGATGAACACTAAAATCATTTTTTAAATGATGATAAAAGTCACAAAATCATTTTAATATAAAACATTATTAGTGTAAAATATTAAAAATATTATTTAAAATATGATTTAGTGTAAAAATACTATTAACAAAATAATATCAATTAAGCTTCAACCAATATTTTTGGATAGAAACTGACAAACTAATTCAAAATTTTATGTGGAAATGCAAAGTACCTGGAAGAGCAAATATAATTTTGAAAAATAACAAAATTGGAAGACTTAAAATTGGTTAGCTAGTCTTAATATTGATAAGCTCTATTATAAACCAGAGTAACAAATGTAATATTTGTATGACATAGACAAATAGATCAATGGAACAAAATAGGGAGTCTAGATTGATCCATGCATATATGGTTAACTGATTTTTGACAATGGTGTTAAGATAAGCCAATGGAGAAAGATATGTTTTCAATAAATGATGCTGGATTTACCTAGATATTTTTTGGAAAAAATGAGACTTTACATTTACTTCATACCATGCACAAAATATTAATTTATGATAGATCATATACATGAACATAACACTTAGAAATGTAAAACCTCTTAAAACACATAGATGACTATATTTGCAAATTTAGGGTAGGCAAACATTTCTTGGAGAAGACATAAAAAGCTCAAAGAGAAAACAAAAAAGGTAACTTGAAATCCATCACAATTAACAACTTCTGTTCTTCAAGAGATACTGTTAAGAAACAAATGCAATGCCACATACAGTGCCATCCCCAATGCTCCTCACCTTTTCATATCCGTGTCCTCGTATAACACCCAGCCTTGAATGACTTCCTTCTAATCCATAGAATATGGCAACTTTGGAGTGTTGTAACGTCTATGGTTACATTTCAAGAAAAATTGTGACTTCTGTTTTGCTACCAGACCCTCTCTCTACCTCTGGTTTTGACTAGGTGAGCTGCTAGTTAAGAGAGGTCTACAGGGCATGGGACTGAGGACCGCCTCCAGGCAATAACCAGTGAGAAACTGACACCCTCAGTCCAACTGTCTCCAAGGAACTAGATCCTATGAAGAACAGCAAAAATTAGTTTAGAACTGGACCAATCCCATTTGAACACCAACACATATGGAGAAACTTTAACTTTCATATATTACCAGCATAAATGCAATATGATTTAGCCAATTTGGAAAACTGTTCAGCAGTTATTTATATAATGAAAGTGTATCCACCATATAATTAACAATTCTACTCCTATGTATTTATTGAAGAGAAATTTGAAGACAAATTACCATAAATTGAATGGCTTAAAACAACAAAAATTTATTTTCTTACATTTCTGGAGGCTAGGATTCTGAAATTACGATGTTGTCAGGGCCAAGCTCCCTCTGAAGACTCTAAGGGAGAATCTTTTCTTGCCTCTTAGCTTATGGTTGTTGTTGGCAATCCTTGGCATTCCTTGTCTTGTAGTTATATCACTCTGCCTCTGTCACCACATGGCCTTCTGGGGGGTATTTGTATTTCCAGATGACCCTCGATTTATAAGCTCACCAGTTACTAGATTTAAGGTCCACCCTAATCTAGTATGACCTTATCTTAAATTGATTCCAAAGACTCTGCAAGGACCCTATTTATGAATAGGGTCATATTCACCATTCACAAGTCCCAGGTGGTTATGAATTTTGCCAGGACACTATTCAACCTTGTACAGTTTTCTTCCTAAAAGTCTATCACCCCGGTCTCATAATGAAAAAAAACAAAAACAAAAACAAAAACAAAAACAAAAAACCCACAAACTGAAATTGAGGGACATTCTACAAAATATGTCACCAGTACTCCTCAAAACAGTCAAGGTAACAAAAAACTGTCACAGACCAGAGGAGAATTAAGGAAACATAATGACTAAATATAATGTGGTACCCTGGATTGGATCCTGGTACAGAAAAAAGATATTAGTGCAGACACTGACAGAATCCAAATAAAGTTTAAAGTTTAGTTAACAGTAACGTACCAAGGTAGTTTGATTATTTTTGACAACTGTACCATGGTTATCTAAGATATTAACAATAGGGGAAATCGGGTTACACGGGAACTCTCAGTATTCTGTTTACCACTTTTCAATACATCTAAAATTATTCCAAAATAATTTCGTTTTTAAAATGCAAACTCTGGGGTGTACTCAGGGGAAATTTAGCTTGGATGATTTGAGATAGTGTTTTTGAGGACTTTGTATTCAAGCTTCAAGTACAAACACAGGTACAACCAAGCCTGCAAATAGTGGGGAATGAGCCTTTGGGGCAGCACACTACAGCCAGTGAACAGGTAGTGGGAGGGAAATGTGCTTCGGGTATTGGAAGAAATGAAAAACAAGGAATTTTTCATGACAAGGAATTAGAATTTAACCAAAAAATAAAGGAAGGAAGTAAGAGATTAAAGAGAAAGAAGAAGAAGAGAGAAGAAAGAGGAGGAGGAAGGAGGAGAGAAAGAAGGGGAGAAAAGAGGGAGGGAGGAAGGAAGGACGAAAGGACAGTAGGAAGGAAGAACACTTCTCTAGTACTTTCTATGGGCCAGGTATCATTCTAAACACTTTGCACATATGAGCACCTTTAATCCTTGCCTCAACTGTATATGGTGTGTATTCTTGCTATCTCCCACTTTACTGCAAGAAAAACTGGCTCCGAAAGGTGGTAACTCACCCAGCCACTGCATGACTAGAAGGCAAAGCTGTGACAGTCTGGCTTCAGTCCACATTTACCTACCACATCATTGTCCTGAATGTAGTGGGAGCCTGAGTGCCACATCACTCCTTATAAGGCTAACACCTGAACTCAGAGGAAAGAGGATAGTGATTTGGGCAGGGAGAGAGTGAACTGGATGGGTTTGAGGTGACTTCTAGGAAAAATCAAATGGAACTGTTAGTAGATTAGATGCAGGTAATGAGGGGAAAGAAAATACCAAGAATGATTCTCCAACTTCTGGCTTGATTGGATTATTTACTAAAATAGGTAATAGCAAAGATGTTTGGTGGGAGATACCAAGATTTTAGTGTTTTTCTTAAAGTTTGAGATGCTAAAGAAACGTCCAAGTAGTTGTGTAAAAAGCTCAGTGTTTCAGTGTTTTCATCCCTCTTCCCCAAGATGAGAAGAGATATGTGAAGATCACCTGACTGCTGGTGAAAGGGAAGATGACTCCAGTGCCCAGTGCAGGTGCTCAGGCTTCCCTCCAGGTCACCACAGGTCACTGACTCAGGTGTGTTGTCTGAGAGCTCTGTCCACAGTGGATTATTTTCCGTGAGACTGAGCCATTCTTTCTTGCTGACTTGGCCCTTCTCCCTGTTATTTGTGCTGCAGACTCTCATGAATATGTAGTGGACATGTCGTTGGCTCACACATTGGCACTTTCTGTATCCTATGCAAGAACCAGCATCCCTTCCCTGTTGTGAGGGGATGGAATGGGGTCCACACATGATTCATCAGGCCCTCGCTTCACTTAACCCCAACACAACACCTTTTACTGTGATGTAGTGAGCCTAACTGCAGAGAACCAGAGCACAAGACAATTTTGCTGTCAGCTGCCCTCTCAATCTATTTGCATCCCAAAGAGGAAAGTCAGAACACAGGATGGCCCAAATCCCTTCTCTTCCTCTTCTCTTTCCCTTTCCTCTAGGGATCAGGAAATTTAGCTTTTTCTCATTGCTCAATGTCTGGAACTTCCCCTATATCATATGATTTTTCTTTCATAGCTGGTAACACTCATCCCTTTTTTATGGGATCATGAAGTTGGAACATCTTTGGGAGAACTTGGATAACTGGGAGAATGAAAATATAAATCTGTGAAAAAGTTTAATTCTTTCAAAATAATTCTCCCATTGTTCTCCTTTACACCAATGAATCTGCATTATCATCCCTTCACCAGTCAACAGGATTTTAGGTGCTAGATCGGGAAAGATGGTTTCTAACCATTGTCCTGCTCCCCCAATTTAGGTACAAATTAGGGAACTGGGCAGCCCCCTTCACTCCTCAGAGGACTGAAAGTTTGAAGGAGTTGAGTGAATTTTAGAGAGTAGATGCACTTAAGCAGCAAGGTCTGTGGTTTAGACTGAAGAAAAGACAAATGGTTCACATCACGGGATATTAAGAGAGATGTTAAATTAATTCAACACAAAATTTTGCTGCTTGAAAATGATTGTGTTTAACTGAGCACCCCACTGTGCTTTGATTGAGAGGCCCTGTCAGAACTGTTGTTTTCAAGTAGGAAATACATATTTAGAATCTATTTTGTATGTTTGTGAAACTTCAAAGCATGCGATGAATTGCAGAAATGAGATGTGTTTTCCAGTTTCCTTTTCCATACATGATTGTCAATAGAGGATCATAGCATCCATACAGTGATCAGTTCAATCTTGGCTTATGTTTTATTTCTTTTAAGTTATGTTTTACATTCAAACATTAGGACTTAGGATACCTTTCTAAATAATTTCCTAGGTTGTGCTTTCACGGATCTTTTTATGTGACCAAGTTCTTGAGACCTACATTAGTTACAATAGCCCACCTTTTAATTTCATGTTGTATTCATACATTTTTCAGCTTCATCCTCTTTCCTCATTTTTAGTAAAAATAATTCCTTCTTAGAATTACAATGTTATATTATTTTTTCACATGCATAGAATATTTCCATAAGAATCAAACAAACTAAAACGGGGAAAGTAGAAGATAGGTACTTGATTCATACTAATTCTGCAGTTTTAGTCTCGATTGCTTTCCCTGGATCCTTAAAGCTGCCATCCTATCTGACTACACGTCAAAAAATCTTAGCTCCTGAGGCAATCTCAATGGGATGACAGCCCCTGCCCCCCCAAACAAAACAAAAAGAGAAGGAATTTCAGACCAATTCACTGTGTCTGGATAGAGATTCCCACTGTCATGGGCTTGTTCCTACATTGCATCTTAGGTCTACCTTGCTGCCAATCATTTCAAGTTCCCTCTTAATCTCCTTTTCCAGTTTGTCAATGAAGTCAAATGGATAGAGTTTCAGTTTAGTCCCTACTCTGAAAATGATTAATGTACTTTCTATGATGACGCATGCACTAATGTGTACTTTAGGTAGTTTTATTCTCATTTTTAAAAAGATTTTAGAGACAGAAATGATGCCTCCTCTTTGTTTGAGTGTTTATGGTTATGAATGAGGTTGTATTTGAAGCAGTTTGATGTCCTTAGTCAATTATTTCTTTGACTCTTTCTCATTCATCTAATCCCAGCCATTTCTGGGAACTTTCCCAAGGGTTCTGTTGCACTCTGATCTTCACCGTTAGAGGATGCTTTGCTCCAGGTGATAATTGCTTGGCTTCCTGCAAAGTGAGTCCCCTTGAGGTCAGAGGCTGTGACATCAAATCTGAATGGTGAACCCTAGCAATTGGGGTCTCAGTAGGTGCTGAAACAATGAGCAATGGATAACATAATCTAAGACTTCTCTTTCCCTTCAGTGTATGCGTGATTTTTTCTTAACATTAGACATATAAATACAGTACCTTATTCAATGTCAGGCAGAAAGTAACTACCTTTAATTACAATTTGTAGTACTGAAATATAAACAAATAAATAGAGGATAAATATTTGGGACACAATGAATACCCTAGATCGATGTCAGAAAATAGACTAAATAATTCTTAAATAAGTGATTTATGTGGTGATTTGGAGTATATACTCAAGAGAGAGAGCAATGGAAGCCTCTATTATAGAGCTATTAATTTATTAATTACTGTGGTCAATAGTAAAATCACTTTTCATCTTCATTGATCTTCCCCTGTGGTTACTAATTGACATAGAATTCTTTGAGAAACAGAATTACATAAGATCTGTGATTGTTCACACAATTAATACATTTTTACAGAGGTGCTTTGAATATTGCTCCATAATTTAAGAGGAAATTAGAACTTTTCATGAGAAACCTGGAAAATAGCATAACAGGATATTTTCCTTATTAAATTTATTAAGTGGTAAGTTGGTAACTATTGATAAGATATGGTTTTTATAGTTGGGCCATAATATGATTTTTAAGCTTTAATTCTGCTTTGAAAACAGAATTGTGATTTGTGTTTTGGCTAAGTATGTACACTTTTTGCTTAATGTAAAATTTTTAGAAGGTTTTCTACTGTTTATCTTCCTGAGATAATTGCAGTCATTTGATATACAACTCTCTGACTTTAGTAATTATGTGCATAAGACATATGATATCATTCTATATATTCCCTTTTTTCCCATTTTTTAAATTAAATTTTTTATTAAAATTTTTAAATTAAATTTAAAGTTCTATTTGGTTTGTTTTTTAATTTTCTTTTTAAAAACTTTCTTTTTGAAATAATTTTAGCCTTACAGAAAACTTGGAAAAATAATGCAGCAAGTTTACATATAAACTTTACTCAGCTTCCTGTGGTGTTAACAACATATTATACCCAGGGTGTATTTATCAAAACAAGGACATTGGGCTTCCCTGGTGGCACAATGGTTGAGAGTCCGCCTGCCGATGCAGGGGACACGGGTTCGTGCCCTGGTCCAGGAAGATCCCGCATGCCACGGAACGGCTGGGTCTGTGAGCCATGGCCATGGCCGCTGAGCCTGCGCGACCGGAGCCTGGGCTCCGCAATGGGAGAGGCCACAGCAGTGAGAGGCCCGCGTACCACAAAAAAAAACACAAACAAATAAAAAAAACACAATGACATTAACATTGGTACAATGCTATTAACCAACTTATAAACCATATTCAAATTTGACTAGTTTTCCACTAATGTCCTTTAAAATTTTTTTTTAAACTAAAAAAAATTTGTTTATTGATTGATTGATTGATATTTAATATATTCTTTAGCTTTTACATTTTTTTCACTGTCAGCACAAACATGTCTACCTTTCAGTTTCAGTGCCTACTAAGTATTCCATTGAATGGAAACACTAAGTTCCTAACAAGCTCCCACATCTTGAATGCTTAGGTTGTTTTTAATTTTTCACTTTTAATTTATGTTGCATCAACTATCCTTAAAAGTACTTGCCCTTAGATAAATATTCTGAACATGATATCATGACACTGAAGCCTCAGCATGTTTCACAATTTTATATGCCCCTGATTACCCTCTAGACAGGTTTTCCTTTCAAACGTCAGCCTGAGGAGAAGGCGAGTACCTATTTCTCTTAGGAAAGCAAATTGAAATTCAGACCTGCAGATATTGCAGTTTGCACGCAAGTAGAAAAGCAACCAGCCTGACACATGCAGGAACAGTTTATTTTTTAACATGATAAAATTTGAAATAACTGAATTTAAGTACAGTACAGGTTCTCCCTAACTTATAAGGCATTTTTAAAATACCACTGTAAGGTATTGTTTGGGTAAGAAAGGGTGCAATTTATAGCCAAATTTCCCATAAATTCCATTATCTAAATTGTCCATATTTTATGTGCTGCTTATGTTTTCATATCAGCCTGCAGACACTACTTTACTAGTAATATACCTAAACCAGTGTATTTACATTACTAGACTGAATTTCTCAAAAGTGTATAGTATGAGGTGGAAAAGTCCCTTTTTCTATTCCTAGTCTATTCCTAAATAGACAATGTCCTAGATTTATTTCTGTAGTCCTTTCTGGTATTCTGGTCTTTCCTTTCCAATACCCCAAAGACTACATACAGTTCCATGCTCAAAATATATTTTCCTGTTCCTTAACCTAAAAAAAAAATGGCTAGTTCTGTTGATCCTAACTTGCTGCTGGGGGAAGGCAAGGCAGTTTAACTCATGTTCACTAAAACGTTATCAGACAGAGAAAGACAAATATCATTTGATATCACTTATATGTGGAATCTAAAAAAATGATACAAATGAACTTATTTACAAAACAGACTCACAGACATAGAAAACAAACATGGTTATGAAAGGGGATAGTAGGAGAGGGTAATTCAGGAGTTTGGGATTAACATATACAAACTACTATGTATAAAATAAATAAAAAGCAAAGACCTACTGTATAGCACAGGGAACTATATTCAATATCTTGTAATAATCTATAATGGAAAACAATCTGAAAAGAATATATATATATACTCGAATATATACATATATACACATATATGTATAGCTGAATCACTTTGCTGTACACCTGAAACTAACACAGCATTATAAATCAACTATGCTTCAATTTAAAAAATGATTAAAAAAGAGTAAATGACTTATGCCATACTAAGCTTATTTGGAGAGTTACTTTTGACAGTGACTTGAATATATGTAGGAACTGTAACAAAGTGAAGTGTGTTGAACTGAGTCATGAAATAAACATTTCAGGAAATTTGAGTAAATTATTTTTGATATTTTAAAATTGAGACACAACATGCATGAAATAGAGTACACCTAGTATATTAATCTGACATGTACAGCTTAATGATTTTGTATATGTACACATATTTAATCACTATCCAGATTAAGATATAGAACATACCTAGGGTTACATGAGAGTTCCTCACACACTTTCCCAGTCTATACAGGACACCCACAAACACACACACACGCACACCAAAAGTAACTGCTATTTTGACATTCTAACTTTCATTTTTCATTAGATTCGTCTGTACTTGAACAATTCTTATTGTGTAAATGTTCCATTTATCTCCTGATGGATGTTTGAGTCATCTAGCTTGGGCTGATAACAGTACTACTGCTATGAGTATGAGTTCTTGTGTAGATAGATATACTTGTTCATGTACAAGCCCTTGTGTAGACAGACTCATTCATGTACAAGTCTTTGTGTAGATAGATACACTCATTGCTTTAAGGGCAGGATTGCTAGGTCATAGAGCAGGAGTATGTTTCACTTTATCAGAACCCGCCAAACAATTTCAAATTTAGTGGTACCGCTTTACAACCTGACTAGATATGTAAGGGAGTTTTTATTGCCCTACATACTCACCACTAGTTGACACTGTTAGTTATTTTAGCTACTTTGTTGAGCTTAGTGAAAATGTGTTTTTTTTTTTTGCACACAGGAAGGCATAAAAACAAGAGTAGTTTATTACAGTCATGTAAAAGAAAAGATCTCTCAGAGTTCCTGAATTATGAAATGTTTTATAAACATATATTTTAAGGTTATCATTGTTTTTCCTGTTTTTCAACTATTCTAAGATTTTTTTCTACATTTTAACACTTGTGTTCTTGGGATTTTTCTTATGACTGAGGATATTCACTGTTGTTATTAGTTAGGTGGCCATTTTTTTATGGTTGTCATTGATTACATGTAATAATAAACTTGGTTCTACTGTCTGTGTTGTCATTTCTTCAGCTGCAGTTAAATTACATGCAGTGAGTTTAATTGCCTTTTGAAATATATTCAAAAGATTACACAATGACTTGGTACTAAAGAAAAGTTAGTATGTATAGAAAGCAGCACAGAAATAGAACAGTGGACACATATTTTTAGTGACACAAATATTTATTGTAAGAGGAATATCTTCAATTGACCAAACAATGTCTTCTGGGGGAGAGGCAATCTCTAATTCATTTAGTTTGTATTTTAATATTTGTCTATGAGTGAGAGAGGTAAATGATAAAAATCTTTGTGTAAATAATTCTAAAAGAGCTCTTTTGATAAGAACAAAATTACAACTCTAAAATTATTAGAAAACATTGTGTCCTGGTTGTCACCGTTTTTTCCTTCTTAATACTACATCAAATAATGGTGCTGGGTAAAATATATGGCATCTTAAATTCAATGAATTACAGTATTACTGTCTGTGCTCTTGTTTCTGCTTTTCAGTGCTTTGTACATTTCCCCACCCTCCTTTCTTCAGGGTCGACTCAGGCTGCTGTCTCAGCAGAGAAATGTAGCCTCTCTATCTGGGAATGAGATTGTCTTATCTGTTTTCTAGATAGAGGTCATTTAGTCAGTTGAGGACTGTCTGCAAACAGAATTTATGAAATTAAAAATTGGGAGAAAGGGGAAACCTAATGATAATCCTTCTTATTTGCTGCTTTTCGGGATTTACCCTGTCTTTTTCGGTAATTGGTTCAGTTACTATCCTAACCTCTTCTTACTGACTTCTTCAACTATATGCCAGCTGTTTTCTGCAGCCAGTATTTACACAACAGCAAGGGATCAATTCTGAAGTCAAGTTGCTAACATTTGCCAGTCAAGTTGCTAATATGTCTACTCTTTTACAATGAGTCTCATGAATTTTCTCCTTATGTCAGCCCACAGAGTGTACACGTCCCATGCGTTTGCACAGCTGACAACAAGACCTTTGGAAAGGTTTTTCTTATTGTTTGCCTGCATCCAGACCCATTTTGGTCATCATGTAGCCTTTTATTAATACCTCCCTCCATTTTTTAATTTGAAAATAATTCACAAAAATTGTTTTGATTGGCTGAAATTTACACAAAACTATTGAGAATGCATTTCCAGGCTTAGCATTTGATTGCTTCCTTGAAGACATTGACACATCAGTGCAGAAACTATGTTTCATGAAATTTCCTAAGAGGCCAAAGATACTTTTCATTTTCAGAAAAGCAAATTAGCATATAATGGACTTCATTATTGTTCTTTGATGAATATTTTATAATAAGATATATTTTGGTCTTTAATAACTATATGTTAAAGGATGCATTTTATCCATGAACTTCAAATGATCTATACATAATATACAGGGTTGAGACAGGCAAGGAAGGGAGATAAGAAAGAAGAGGAGAAATTATCTCTTTTTGTCCATCTTCTCCTCCTGAACAGTCTCATCTAAATGGGATTCTTTATATTAAGATGTCTAAATTTTGGATACCCCATATGCTCTTGATATTACATATTAGTTTGGATCATAATAAATTACTCTTCATGAGGTCAAGTTTGGTCACAAATGACAATTTTACATGGTTCAACATAATACATAGGAATGAAAGCTAAATTCCACAAAAGTGTACCATAAAGACATGATATATGCCAATGTTTTAACTATGATGATGGGGAACCAGAAATTAAGATATTATTTGATGCTCATGTTGATATATTATTATTAGATTTTATATTCATAATGTAAAAAAAGTGCATATAAAATAATTTATTAATAATTGGGTTAATACCTCTAAAGTAAAAAAATATATACTTATATGACCAAATAATTACTGACAGAGTTGCGTACTTGTAATGTTCGATAAATCACTTAACTCGCCAGGGCTTATTTTTCCTTTTTAGTAAAATGATGATAATAAAACCCTACTTTATTTATAGGGCTGTTGAGAGTGGATGATATCACAAAAAGAAATTAATCTAAAAAAGATTACATAATTAAATACATTATTATATTAGATTCTTCTTTACTTCTTATGTGAAGAAATTACATACATTTATGAGTTTTTTCTTTTTCTTTTTGTTTTTTGCTACCTAGAAAATCGTTGGATGCTGGAAAAAAAAGGAAACACAATCCCCTTAACATTGCTTTATGCTTCCACATACACCCTAGGCTGATTCTGGGGAGGAGAAAACATTTCTCTAAAATGAGTCTTCCCCTTCCAAATAGCTATTTTGAGCCTGGTTTTGTGTACAGGAGAGAACTGCCAAGGAGAGAAATCTACTTGAATAATGAGCCCATCATCTGGGGAGGAGGAAGCAGATTTCAAGGCAGAGAAGGCCAGGCAAACTAAGGATAGAGATTATCGCCCACCTATGTACTAATCTGAAGCACCAACTCCATTAGCTTTGGCAGGAGACCTCACACATGTACCAGACTTGTACTGTCAAAACCTGTGCTGGATTCTCAGAGCAAAATACTTAGACCACTCTGATACAACTGCACAGGAGAGCTGGCCTAGATTAAGCAACTGTGGAAAAGTCATTCTTCTGAATTAGATCACCGGACAGGAACAACCTCTATTATGAAGTGAAATACACTAAAAATGGGAGGTAGATGGTGCTTAATATGGAGGCTTGAAGGAGGTACAGCTGCAGAGATGACAGACTTGAGAAAGTTTAGCTTGGGCCATTGTAATTATAATTAGTGGTCGCTAAGATTTATCAATCACTGTGTATGTGCCAGATTTTGCTGTAAACAATTTCAATGTTTTATCCTCACAACAACTATATGATCATCTTGATTTTGGTACTATTAAGATTCCCCTTTCACAGATGAGTTAACTGAGTCTCAGTGCAATAAGTAAATTGCTTAAGACTACAGAGCTAAATAAGCACCAGAATTGGGTTCTAATCCTGGGCCTTCTGACTCCAGAAGAGGCCCCTTTGACCTTTATGGCAGGTGCTTTCTCTTTTCTGCTTCTCACGTCATTTCTCTCCATATCTTATAATTTTAGCATACAATCTTACAGTTTTCTTTCTTTAGTGTTTCCTTCCCTTCCTGTAAACCCTAATGACCCATGAATATTTGGATGCAGTTATCACCAAGGCAAGGGAGGTATGATGGGATAAATCTCCCAGTACTGTTAACACCAATGCATTAGCCAAAACTTGCTGTCAATAGTAGCATTCACCTAGGGTGCTGTGTTCTCTCTGGTCCATGTGGCAACCAGCAGCAAGGTGATTTTAAGCTCACAGTTGGGCAAAATTATGGGAGAAAATATGACAGACAAAAAGGATTGTGGGGTAAGTGGGAATGCTCCTTAACCCAACTGCCCTCTTCCCTGTCCCCCAAACTGATAACAGACATATAACTTTACATGGCCTGAAAGTTTCCTAATGAAAAAACATTTCAAGAAAGACAAAATGGCAAACTACCAAAAATAAGATCAGAGATGTATTATTGATTTTACTTCCTCATTTTAGATTACCTGATTAGCTTACCAACTTAACTGATGTAAAGTGTACATTTAGTGAGTAAAAATAATTATTTTCAGTACCGAATAATTATCAGGTCAAAAAATATATATAGCATAAAGGAAAATCCAGTTTACTATTAAATTTCACATCTTGTAACTTGTACTCCTTTCCTCCAGCAGCTTAGCAAGAGGTTTTCATAGCTTCCTTCTGCATGTGAAGCTTGTTCAGGATAACAAAAGCTACTGTCTAACACTCGACTATTCACAAAAAGGCATTACAAGATTGAGATCCTGTGTGTGAGAGTGTTTCAACTCGTTCTGAGAGAAGAATGAATTTCTTGTCTGTGATAGTTGTTCTCAGGAACTATCACTTTTCTTGCCTGTAAAAAGTACCTAACTGATTTGTCACCAAGTGCACATCATCCAAAGCCCTAACAAAGATAGCAGTACATGGCGTGCTTGAGTGGAGGTATTATCTTTCACCCCCTGGGGACAATCCCATAACAGGTATTTTGCTCCTGTGACATTTTCAGCAGGCCCCTGTTATGAGTAAGGTCACAGAATTTCATTTTATTTTTAGTATAATTTTCGGCAGGAAGGATTTTGATTCTTAATCTGCAGGGCCCTCAGGAATGTTCCCTTAGATTTCATTTTAGATTTTTTTTTCTCCATTGATTTTCTCAGGTCCTTTGTAACTTGTGCTGTACTTCTTTATTCATTGTGTAAAGTTTAGGTAATAGAAATACAGTATTAGAGCCACAACTTCCTGTATCAATTTATGTCTATAATTTCTCCTTTATTAACCTGTTCTTTCTAATATGGTACTCTAAATGGTAGTGAAGAGATTGCCTAGATTCAAGGGCTAGGTACTTATATGAGTATTACCTAGTTAAACTAAACTTCCCCTTAGTTCTCTCCAGTGCTAAAGGCAGCTGTGTTGTTAAGCATCCTTCGGGCTATCATTTAAGGATATTGTAAAGTTAACATAGGTATTAAGCCAACTTAAGACCCAGAGTCTTGTCTTTTCAATAGAATAAAAATGTCATTTGACTATATATCCAGTGATTAGATTCAAATTTTATTTAACATTTAAAATATTCAGTGAGCAGATTCTATGTCTCAGTGACCTATCTGGGAGAATCAGGATTCAACCATAAATACAAGAGATGAAAATCCTAGCTTTCACAGGGTTTAGTGACATAGTAATTGACTTTTCTAGAGGTAAATGGAACGTGTTAGATGTTTGTAATATACCTTCTCTGACAATAGACAAATACTGAACAGTAATTTAATTAAATTCTGGAGGGAGACATAATCTAATCAGACTTTTGACAATTATAGAACATATCAAAGAATGGTATTACTTATCTAAGATTATCACAATGTGACAGATTTATGGTCATTCATATTTGAGAATGTTTATTTTTTGTTAAAAATTAATTTAAATTTTAGATGAGATGCACATCCATTTTTAAAAGTTGCAATAAAATAGAGGAAGGGGTTGCACAATTATATTTTGAGATAATATTCAATAGCTTTGCATTCTCAGTAATTAATTTTAGCCCACAAAGACTCCACCTTCATAATTAGATTACAGAGTTGTATGTTGCTCTAGGAAAATGCTGGCTACTTAAATGCTATACCAAATTTGTGGCAGAACACATACATGACTCTAGGCTTACCTATTTGCAATACTGCTTGCTGAATGTATCTAGTAAAGATAGCTGAGTTATGTTAACTGGTTCATGTGGTACCAAAAGAATTGTATCTAGATGTAAGAATGGCTAACTATGAGACTTAATGGATAGGTTGGTTGCTGTATTATGAGGCTAAACCACCAAGCATTCTCCCTCTGGCAGTTTCAGGGAAAGGTGTGGTCTAGAAATTATACCTGATATTTTTCATGAGCTTCGGATGAAACTACTCTTTGAATGTGTGCTCTTTTTCATGCTTTGCCTCTTTTTCAAAAGTTAAATAAAACTATGTCTGGAACATATTGTATCACATAAACTTTTTCAATAATTTCGAACCAAGGACCAGTGGATACTGTCAGTGGTCATGTAGCTTGCATGTAACACTCCCCTGCAGCCTTCACCTTATCTACATACAGCCATTGTATCTGACCTAGAAGAACAAGATATTACAAAGCAAATGGAAAATGGCAGATGATATCTACAACAAGAAGACTACAGGATATGATAATTAGAACATCAGATCATAAAAATTGTCCACCAATACCAATCACTAAGAAGAAAAAATGTTGACACACTCTCTGAATCAGAATTAAGTATCCTTAAATAAGAAATTACAGGCATAATAAATTTCTTATTCAGAAATATTAAAAAAAAAACACTCAGAAAATGAATGAACAGAATCAAAACAAACAAAAAATTAGGAAGATATTAAATGAGAATTAAACTAATAAAATAATTAAAGAAAAAAATTTTTAACAATTGAAGAGAAATTTCAAGAAAAAGAAAAAAAATATTATTTTGGACTGAAATACAAAATGACCAGAGGGAAATTAGATTTGACCAAAAATATAATACAGTGAAAAAAAATAATGAAGGAAATAATGTTTTTAAATAATTTAAAATGGATCATAAAAGAAATGATCTATCTAGAAGACAGGAAAAGAAATCCATTATATTTTAATGGAATTTTGAAGAAGAAAAAATAATACTGCATAAAAATATTAATACTAATGTCCAAAAATTATGTCTGGAAACAAAAGAAAACCTGAATTTATTTTTAAAGGGGCCATCATATACCAGGAAAAATTAACGGAGTTTTCAAAATCAAGACATATTATGATAAAATAACGAGGTTAATAATAAATGAAAATAATTTTTTTTGTGGTATGCGGGCCTCTCAGTGTTGTGGCCTCTCCCATTGTGGAGCACAGGCTCAGCGGCCATGGCTCATGGGCCCAGCCACTCCACGGCATGTGGGATCCTCCCAGACCGGGGCATGAACCCGTGTCCCCTGCATCGGCAGGTGGACTCCCAACTACTGCACCACCAGGGAAGCCCCTGTTATGGATTTAGATACAACTCTGGGTTCATTGTAAGATTGAGCAAGTGGTAACTAAATGCAAAGTGTATGCAGTAAGGGGATACTTAACTAAATCCTGGGGTAAGACTAGGAAGTTATCAAAGGTATTACTGGGAAAACTGGGGACGTTTGGATACCGTTCAATGTTAAATTTCTTGTACTTGGTGATTTATTTTGGTTATGTAAAAGGATGACTTTATTTTTAGATACATCTTGAAATATTAACTTGTGAAATGATATGATGTCTGCAATATATTCTCAATTTTTCAGAATTGTGAATGAGAGAGAGAGTGGGAGAGAGAGAGAGAGAGAGAGAGAGAGAGAGAGAGAGAACACAAATTTGGCAGTGCTAATAATGCTAATAATTAGGTAAATCTAGGTAAATGTTGCTTATTGTATTATTCTTTTAACTCTTCTGTATGATTGAAATTTTCCAAAACTATAAGGTGGAGGAAAACTAACCACCCCAAAATAAGTTAGAAAATACATTCTAGACCAAACTGCTGAAATAATTATTTTCTAAAGTAAAATGACAAAAACAGTTTGTGCAGAGACTGTTATTCAAAGTTTGGTAAAACACAGGATAACAAAAAAAATAAATTAGTCTTTGAGCTGCAAAATAGGCTATTAAAATTCATAGGAGAGATTGTAGTTTTAAAGAAAAAGGCTTTGTATTGCTGGAGAGAATATTTTGATTTTGGAAAATTTGGCTTTGAGTTTTCCTACAGAACTTGATACATAAATGCTGTGCACCAAAGCACAAATGTCATATTTTGGATTGCCCAACTTTATTAATGCTTGGGGCATCAAAGATAATGTATGTATACCATTATTTATAAATTATATGTATATAATTCTGCAGTAATATATTGTATATCTTGGAAATTTCATACAAAAATACAATAAAAAGGAAGATAAAAAGGTAAATAGAAATAGATGTTCAAATGTGGATCACTTCAACTGCCCCCTGGGCAGTATACCTCACACTTCGGTGACCTATACTATGAGTGTTAGATTTGTGAATACTATGCAGCAATGAAGGATTTTGGTTTACAGCTCCAAAGGAGAAAAAATTAAATGGCTGGTGAAAGACTAAGGAATTGGAAGGAGCAGCAATAGATTTAACTACAGATGGAAGTTTCTAAAAAGTGACTCACATTCCTCAAGACAGAACTTTAATGTGGTGAAGCTGGGGAAGAAGCGCCAGATAATTTTGGCAGAATCCAGGAATACTTGGTCTCGTGCCTATCTTCCAAAGATGTAGCTAAAAGGCAACAGTGGACCTCTTTCAGAGGCTGCAAATCCCATCCTAAGCCAGAGAATAGAGTACCTATGACCAAGCGAAAAGCATGGTGTCAACAGCTTAGTGGCTCCAAGCGGATGAATGAAACTGAAGGTAGAATCACAGCACCCAGGGTCCAGTGACTGAAGGCAACAGACGGAGACATGTAGAAAGGACTGCCAGAGGAAGATGAAGATGTAGGAGTGTAATGAGTTGATTGAATTTTAATTTTCAATAGAAAGAGTTTCAATCTTGAAACAAATTTGGAAAAAAAATCAATTACCAGTTTTTCCTGGAATTAAATAGACAATTTTTCTGTTAGCAGGCAGAATGGAATCCAAAGTCAAAATAAATTGTTCTTAAAAAGTTACATTTTGGGGCTTCCCTGGTGGTGCAGTGGTCGAGAGTCTGCCTGTCGATGCATGGGACACGGGTTCGTGCCCCGGTCTGGGAAGATCCCACATGCCGTGGAGCGGCTGGGCCCGTGAGTCATGGCCACTGAGCCTGCACATCCGGAGCGTGTGCTCCGCAACGGGAGAGGCCACAACAGTGAGAGGCCCACATACCGCAAAAAAAATAAAATAAGAAGTTACATTTTGGATGGTTGAAGTTGCAATGTGAAAATTCCCATCTGCTACCTAAAGAAAATTAAATATTTCTTTACTCCTATCCTCAGAAATAATCACCAGTAATTTTATGAGAGTGTCTTTCCACTGGTTGGAATAACAAAAACAAATGTCTTAAACATACCTCAAATATGTAGTGTTTCATAAATATTTGTTGAGTGCTTATATATTCTTGACCCTGTTCTAGGTGTTGGGGATACTGTGATAACAAAATAAGGAAAAAAAAATGCCTGTTTTCTGTTCTAGCAGATTTGTTAAGAAAGCTTCAAGATTAGTGCATTAATTCAGGTCAATTGTTAATATGTTTCAGCAAATAAGGCAGCACAAACTTAAAAAATCATGTGACTTCTTAGTCCTAGTCAATTTCTTGTTACCCTTGCAGCTCTATTGCTCTCCTTGAAGTAGAATAATACGGTACATCTTCACTTTCACCTTGCACCTTAAAAAATGTTCTGGGATGTTTATGTTGGGCTCCTGTCAGCAGACACCAGTGCTCAAGGACACTTTTGCTCTGGTTACATATGGACTTGGAATGTCTGGGTTTGTTAAAGGTTTATTTTTATTTAAAACTTTTAAAATTTATTCTAAATGTATTGTTTTAAATTTACATTCTGATTTTCCAATGGTTGAGTCTATTTTAAAAATCATGGGCTAAAATAATTAGATGTAAATAATTTTTAAAGTGTGGAGTTAGGGAAAAAATTAAATAAAAGCCTTTTTGAGAATTCTATTATAAAACTTCTAATTTCTACACGATGAATTTGAAGAATTGAAATAAAAGCAAATATATTTAATTGAAGATTATATTGACTATGCAAAGAAAATAATTAACTTACAACTGTATAAATGGACCATCCTGGATATTTCATATAAGGCTTCTCTAAGACAACAAGATAGTATGAAAAGGAGAAAAGGGCCAAATGCAAATAAAACATCTGTATTTTCTAATGAAGGGATTATGTTCTCTAGTGAATAGATCAAGTTATAAATGTCAGTCAGTTTCAGGCAGAAGTTACCCCCTGGCTGTTAACACCCTTAGGAAACCTGTCAAATGAGTTTAAAATAATTTTAATATTGTGTTGATTTAAGTTCCTTTCAAATATGTATATTCTGTTCTCTGTTACTCCTAATTTCTTTTATGGATTTTTTTTTTTTTTTTTTTTTTTTTTTTTTGCTGTACGTGGGCCTCTCACTGTTGTGGCCTCTCCCGTTGCGGAGCACAGGCTCCGGCTGCGCAGGCTCAGTGGCCATGGCTCACGGGCCCAGCCGCTCCGCGGCATGTGGGATCTTCCCAGACCGGGGCACGAACCCGTGTCCCCTGCATCGGCAGGCGGACTCTCAACCACTGTGCCACCAGGGAAGCCCTCTTTTATGGATTTTTAATGTGAATTTCTATTTTTCTTGGCAAACAGTTCCGTTTTGCTCACTATCTACTCTTTGATCCTAATTTTAAGCTCTCAATTTATCGATTTATTACTTCATATTTTTAATAAGTTATATTTAGAAAACACCCAGGGGAGTTTTCTTCTGTTTCTTGGGGTAATTTCTTTCACTCTGGGTTACTTATCAGACATTTCATTCTGTGTTCCTTTGAAAAATATGTACACATGCATGTATGCATATTTGCATGCAGGCGTGAATTTATTGTAAGATTATGTGGTTAATTACTACCATTTCTTTTTGTCTTGATCATCCTTTAATTTAAGCATCTCATTAGACTTCTATTTGTCCTGTTATAGTATGAATGAATCTCACTTAATAATTTCCTGTCTTATTTTTGTCTTGTTTCTCTTTTATTAATTCATTCAGTTGTTCATTAAAGAGTGCAGATTTGAGCACCTACTGTGATCTGTGTGCCAGGAACCGTGATTGATTCCTGAGATTCAGCAGTAAAAAAAGAAGACAAAATCTTTGTTGTTGTAAAGGTTACCTTTCCGGGGGAGACAGAAAATGAAAAGACAAGTTAAACAGCTAATATACATAATAGATAGTGAAAATATCAAAGGAAAAAAAGTAAAGAAAGAAAATGAGTTTGAAAGTGTGGTGAATGTTATTGAAAGTTTAGAGAAGGTACACGGGATACCACTACTGAGGATGTGACTTTTGAGCAGTTCTTTTGTAACCTTACCTCTGGGCAATGATGAGAAGCTGGAAATGACCTCCGAGTAGTAGTGAGAGGCCTCAGCTGGGTCGGGACTGTCGTGTCTGGAGCAGTGGGCCTGGTTCTCTCTTTGGGGATCCTAATAATTAATCTGCCCAAAGGCCTCTCCACCCAGCCAGCAGTTTGTATCAGGTACATAACCTGACCTCGCTTTCCTACATTCCTTAGAACAGAACTTTTGAAAATGGTCTTGGTTTAGAAGCTATTCCTGGTAGATTATAAATTAAGAGTACTCCCCTTGGTGCTTTTTAGGTTCCTTAGTAATTTTTTTTACATTTAAATATTTCATCCATCTGGAATTTAGTTTTGTGTGAGGGAACACAACTTAAACTATGTGATTTTCTGCACTATATTAAAATACAGAAAAAAAATCTCTGCATAGGAAAGAAAATCTGCAAAATCTAAAACCAAATGACCAAATAAGAATCAATATTTGTAATATTACTAGAGAAAACTGGTTCTTTTAACCCATGTAGATGTTTTCTACACATTAATACAAAGAGAATACAAAAGAAACCAATTAACATCTGGAAAAATAGGCATCCATGAATAGACAGTCTACAAATAGATTTATTTCAATTAACTATGTAAAAAGATGTTATAACTCACATGGTTGAAGAAAAATGCCAATTCAAACCACAATTCGTTTTAATTTAAACCACCAGAGAGAGCACTGTTTTTTTAGCTTTCAGATTGTCAGCAATCAAAAACCCTAATAATGCGTCTGTCTGTTGGTTAGGGTGTGGAGTAACAGCACTCTCGCATATTTGATAGGATTCTAAGTTGGTCTATCATTGGTGGTAGAAGGACTCTGAGGTGCCCCTCATGAGCCCTGCCTCCAGGTAATCAGGCCCAAGAGTAGTCCCCTGGATTGTGGGTGTGACCTGTTAGTTTCCTTCTAGCCAAAAGAATACAACAAAGGGGACAAGATATACATGATTATATTATATGATCACATTATATAAGATGTAATGTCCATCTTGCTGACAGACTCTCTGGCTTGCTTGTTTTGATGATGCAAATGGCCATGTTGGGGAGCCCACATTGTAAAGAACCGGGGTTGACCTCCAAGAGCTGAGAGCAATCTGCAAGAAAGTGAGGCCCTCTATGGCAGGATATTGAATTCGGCCAACAACTTGAGTAATCTCTGAAGAGGATCCTTCCTCAGCTGAGCATTCAGTTAAGGTCCTACCTCCAGCTGAAACCTTGATTGTAATCTTACATGTACTCAACTAAGCCATGCCTAGACTTCAGTCCCATAGGAACTGTGAGAAAATAAATGTACATTATGTTAAGCCTGTAAGTTTTCATTTGTTATTTTAGTATGCAACAGTAGACACATAATAGAGCATCTATGCACTATTAACAACTTGATCCAGTAATTCCTATTTAAGGAATTTATATTCCAGTTTTACTATATATATGTCCAAAGATACATACACAAAAATAATTCATTATAGCAAGTTTTGGTAATAGCAGAGGAATGGAAAAATCTCTACAAGCCCTTCAATAAATGTCTAATCAAATGCTAACAGATTATGGCATAACCATTAAGGAACAATTTAGCCAAGGGAGAGAGCATGTATATTAAAAAAATCTCCAAGATGACTCTTCAGTGGAAAACAGGCTGCAGAATATTGTGTATAAGTAGGGTAGCATTTGTAAATTGACAAAAGGATACACACAACTAAACTTGTATATGTAAAGATTATCTCTGGAAAATATTGATATACTGAGTTGGTAAAATTGGTTGCTTTTTGGAATGACATAAAGACTGGAGGAGAGTGTTGAGAAAGTATTTTAGTATCCATTTTATTTTTATCTTTTGGGTTTTTAATTATGTGAATTATGTGTATGTATTTCATGTTCAAATAAATTGTTGCTTTTAAATGCTAAGAACTAGAAACAGATTTTTAGAAATAATGATGTTATCTTACTAAACTTCAAGAAACTATAGCTAACTATAGCTAACTAATCATACAACCAGAATGTATGATTACAGGAATAGTAAATTCTCTGATGGTTAATACATATTTTAAAGAGTTTTGATGTTTTCTTCACTTTTTATGTTCTTGCTGCATTATTCATTTATTCAAAAAATAAATATTTGAGTGCTTGCAAGATGTTCTGCTACTTACCAGAGTTTTAGGTTCTGAGAGGAATTCATAGATGAATAAGATAAGATCCCTAGTCTCAGTGCTTTATAATCGAGCAAAGGAAATCAAAGAAGCAAAAATTTAGCTAACAAGGCAAAATGTGGTCAGAAGCATAAATGAAGCCCATGGAAAGTTTGTGGGCTCTTACAGAAAGTTGTGTCCTTTTGTGTATGTTTAGAATAAAGGAGAGTGCATTTACTCTGATGTGGAAGTGCAGATAAAATATCAACATTTTTGATGCATTTAGGAAGGTATTTCAAACATATGGAAGAAGTGAGTCAAGCCATGGATCTGTGGAAAACTGTTGGACATTTCCAGGAAGAAGGCACATATGCTTTCTGCTGGAAGGCAGAGTTCTTGAAAGAGTAGTGTAAAGACAAATAAAAGAGTTTTAGGAATGACTTGTGAGTTCCTTGAAAGTAAGAAACTTAATTCACTAAGAAATTATGAGCAGTGTAAGATTTCTGAGCAGAGTAATAGAACTGTCAGAATTGTGAGCCAGGAATAGTATTCTGACAGTGAGGTAGAGACAGCTTAAGAGTGAGATCAATTTTGATTGTCCTGAATTTGGGGTTTTGTTGTTATGTATTAGTTAAAATTTCATCAGCCATATGGAAACATAAATGGGGGAACTCAGTAGAAAATTTTGGAATAGATAGGACTACTGGAAAAAAGAAAAAAAAAGAAAAACAAGGATGGGGGTTAATGCATTATATTTGTGAAAACTTATCTGAGGAACAAAATGAGTCATAAAGTCATATTTCTTTGGGGAAAAATATGAGGAAGAATTTGAGATTTTACAGCATTAAAAGGAGATGAAAAATTAACAAAGAAACATGCACACATCATAATGATTTAACATTTTGTGGCCTGTGGTTAATTTTTTGTTTTTGTGGTTAAATATTAATTTAAAATTAAATACATTATAAAAATGAAATAATCCCACTTAATTACCCTCATTTTATTTGATTTTTAAAAAGTGATCAATTTCCCATGGAACATTGCAAAACATCTAATATATGCCTCAAATTGTCTTATTTTGAAAACTATTACTTTGACACAAAGTATACAATGTCTAAATAGATTTCTCTTTAGGAGTCTATGTAGAGAAAATTATTTTTTAATTCAAAATTTAAGAATATATGGTGGTCCCACTGAAATTTTTCACACAGTTGATTTCTCTAATTTTTACTTAAAATGCAAATGTAATATAAATTAGTTGAATTTATTAGTTATATTATGGGAAAAATGAACTAAAGGAATATCAATTGTTAGCAATTTTAGAGCTTCTTCTAATAGTAAAGGAAAAAAAAGGGGAGATTAAAAAAATATCTCTCAGTCATCTGGGTTAACATTCAAAAGAGATTAAAGTTGAATTTTCAATGAATTTGGTACATTCATTTACATGTCGAGTTTTCACAGCATAAGGTGACTTCTTTTTTAACAAAAGATAAGCTGTACTTCAACCTCTATTACTATTATCAATGTGTCCTATCACAGTTGCCAATGCTTTCCTTTCAAGGCAAAATGCCACTGTACTTATTTTCCCTTTAGAGATTATTTCTGGTCCAGTCAGCTCTACACACTGTATAAATTCTACTATGTGAAAGAAACTCTAGTAAGCATTTATTTAGCAAAAGAGAATATAGACAACAACTATCAGTTCCAAGCGCTCTGATGGATGTTAGAAATACAGTGTTGGGAAGGCAGACATAGTTCTTGCCTCATAGAATTTACGGTGTACTTTGGTAGACAGACACTTCTCAAATAACTCCTAATAAATTAAGGTCTATGAGAATTAAAATCTCAATTTATTCTTGACTATTCTCAGTCAAGAATACCGGGGAGGAACTGAGGAATGCTGAAGTAAGACAAATCCTGACCTCAACAATGACATCTATCATTGGAAAGACTTCTGAAATAAGAGTTGTTTTTATGCATGTTGGTGCCATTTAGGGAGACAGAAAATATACAAGAAGAAATTGATGGGGGTGTTGGTATGGAAAATTATCTCTGTAGTCACCCAAGTATACTATTAAGCAAGCTATTCTAGACATGATGAAACAGAAGTGTTCACAGACTAGATTAAGATGCTAACATTTCATCCTTTATTTAATTCCCAGGAAGAGAATGTAGAGAGATCAAATAGCCTGTGACAAATTCTTGATGAATGCCAAGTTTTGTTGTCAAAAAAAAAAAAAAAGGCTACAGATTCAATGGGAAAGCAAGGCAACTAGTTCTATAAATACTAACAGAAGAAACAGAGAAGGTGGCCAACTTCAACACAAAGAAAGTGGGCCCTTATAGCAAAAGAGTAAACAATGGATGATGAAGAGGCTTGAACAGTGTCCACTGGTTTCATTGTCATGATGCTTATGTTTATGCTTAGAGCTTCTTTAGCAAAATGACAAGCCCCCAAATAAAACTGACACTCACAGTTGTCAACTATAAATTGGCACTTGCCATCTACCTCTACAAGGATTAAATCATGAGCCGCTGCAGTTGCTGACTTTCAACATCCCCTGAAAGACTTCAGGGTGGAGAACAGAAATGAGGTCCTCTGTGCTCTGGGAAAAACTGGCAGAACAGGTCTTCGGATAGTTAGATGTTTTCAGGAGACAATTTAATGAGCTCAATTCTTGTATCTCCTCATATCTAGAAAAGCACTAAAAGCTTTCATGGTGACGACTGCTCCTGGTGACTAGCAGTAACTTTCATGAGACTAGCAGAAACCTTCTGCAAAATATATGTGTTTGATTGAATGGACTCCCCCTTCACCAAAATCCCATATACACTGACTTTCCCCCCTACCTCTTTGGAGCAGTTTCTCAGAGCTCTCTGAAATGCTGTCTCCCAGGATATAGTCCTCATTTTGCCCCAAATAAAACTTAACTCACAACTCTCATGTTGTGCATTTTTTTAAGTCGACATAGTTTTCATGTTGTATGTTTTTATTTTAGTCCACATTTCATTAAATGGTTGATATAACTCACAACTGAAATTATATGTGTCTTGAGTTTCATTTGTAAGAAGATTAAAAAAAACATCAAATTCAATTTAAAAAATGTAAAACTATTTTGATTTTCTGTTCCATCTTCTGTCTGATTTGGTAAGCTGTCTTTTTAGATGTGTTTGTCCATTTCACCCAGCTTGTTCGATGTGTTATATTAGTCATTTATTATTTTCCTTTCCATGTCTATAGGATCTATAGTTATAATCTCCCTTTTCATTTCTCATATTTACAATTTGTTCTCTCTCTTTCTCTCTCGTTTAGAACAGCTAGGGTTTTTTATAGATTTTGCTGTTCTTTTCAAAGGATCTGTTTTGTCTTTTAAATTTTCTATATTTTTTGTTTTCTATTTTGCTGATCCCAGCTCTTATCATTATTATTTCTTTTCTTCTACTTAATTTGGTTTTGTTTTGCTCTCCTTTTCTGACTTCTTAAGATGGAAACTATGTCACAATTTAGAACTTCAATTCTAATATAAGTATTTAAAATGATCAGTTTCCTAATAATCATAATTTTAGCTGAATTTAACAACTTTCTATATGTTGTACTTGAATTTTCATTCAGTTTGTAATATTTTCTAATCCTCCTTGTTATGTGTCCTCAGAACAATGCATTACTTAGATGTAGGTTTTTGAATTTCCAAATTTTTGAGATTTTTCTAAATATTGTCAGTGTTTTTGTTCAGCGAGCATATTATTTCAGTCCTCTTAAATTTTTTAATTCTCATTTTATGGTGCCTTCAGTGGCCTATCTTTGTGAACATAACATGTAAATATGAAAAGAGAGTGTATTCTACTTTAGGGACGTATAGTATTCCATAAAGATTTCTCCCACATTCTTTTTTTCTTAATGCATCTTTATTGAAGTATAATTGCTTTACAATACTGTGTTAGTTTATGTTGTACAACAAAATGAATCAGCCATATGCATACATATATCCCCATATCCCCTCCCTCTTGAGCCTCCCTCCCACCCTCCCTATCCCACCCCTCTAGGTGGTCAAAAAGCACTGAGCTGATCTCCCTGTGCTATGCAACTTCTTCCCACTAGGTATCCATTTTACGTTTGGTAGTGTATATATGTCCATGTCATTCTCTCACTTCATCCCAGCTTCCCCCTGCCCTCATCATGTCCTCAAGCTTATTCTCTATGTCTATATCTTTATTCCTGTCTTGTAACTAGGTTCATCAGTACCATTTTTTTTTTTTTTTTTTTTTTTAGATTCCATATGTACGGGTTAGCATACAGTATTTGTTTTTCTCTTCCTGGCTTATTCACTCTGTATGATAGACAGAGGTCCATCCACCTCATTACAATTAACTCAGTTTCATTTCTTTTTATGGCTGAGTAATATTCCATTGTATATATGTGCCACATATTCTTTATGCATTCATCTGTTGATGGACATTTAACATTCAGAAAGTATAACACATCAACAAGGATAGCTCAGGCTAATATTTTTTTTTTCTCAAAGTGGATATCAAGATTTTGTTCAGAGAGAGTGGAAGAAGTATTGGATAACATTTTTTGCTTAGCACATATGTATTTAACTTTTACCACTGAAACTAAACAATTATTTACCTTAAAACTTTCTTTTAATAAGTATAATTTATTCTTTTTGTCAGAAAAATGTATTGTAAAGACTGCTATTAAAGTCCCAAAAATATCAATCAAAGTTCAGTGCAGGTTAATTCCCTTGGTTGTTCTCATCTTCCATTTGTCTTTCTTGTAACCATAATACATTCACCAAGGAGAACATACCAGGAATGGAAAAGTAACAAATCATGAATCAAGCCTGCTAAGCTTGATGAGATTAAGATATTCATGATATGTTCAGAGTTTTTTTCTTTATTTCACTGTCAAATCTCAATTTTACAAAATATATTTTTATTTCCCATCATCATGAAATTGTGTGTATACTGAAGCTACTTGGAATTTTTTTTTTCCTGTTAAATAAAGGTAAAAAATAATCTGTCTATTTTATATTTACACTGAGCCAAATAATGTAATTCAAAGCATACTCTGAATTTAGATGATGAAAATAATTTAGTCATTCCAATCTCTATAAAATAGAAACTTTCACTCTGAGTTGGGCTCTGTATGTATTATAGAGGAAAAAGGTTATCAGATAACCATAAATTAAAATCACATTCTGGCAGAGCATTCCAGTCTTTGAACAGCATCACATTTCTTTCTGAAATGGTTTTTAGTGTTGTCACTGAATTTGCATTTCTATACTATTGAAATAGCCTCCATATGATTTAGAGGAACAAAAGCTTGCTATGGGTAAATTTGCTATTTAAGGTTTCATTTGAATCTTTTAGCTTATCAACACTCAATAAAATGTATTTTTTCTAACTGTTGCAAATGATAAAAAAAAAATGTAGCCAACACGTTCATATCACATACAGATACGGTACAACTTGAATCTCACTGAGAAACATCCTACGCATACTGATAAATAGAAACTTATTAAAACTCCTTGGAAATTTCAGCTTTAATTGCTTTGCAGTCAGAAAATTCTAGATAAGAATGTCCTATGCACAAATTATTTATATTTATTTTAAGGTAAAGCTAATTAAAAAAATACATTCATAAAAGGAGTAACTATTTTAGCTGGATTTTTGAGTCTTGAAAAAGAGACACATTCAAACTCATCAATAAAATATAGAGTTAAAATCTGAATAATCAATAGTGTATCCAGATGGAAAATTAGAGTGTAAGGTTACATTTATTTGTATGTAAACTCATGGATTAAATAAGAATCAAATAAGTAGTGAAACAAAAACTAGAGCACATCCCAGTTTTTATTTTCTAGAATTTTGTTTTGGAATCATTTAGCCACTGTCTTGGTTACCACTGTCCATCCAAGACACGGTTACCTTCATATCATCAGTTTATGAGTCATCAGTAGACTTCCCTGGGTCCAGTCTTTCCTTAGAAGTTAATTCATTTCATTCAAATGTCTGTCCAAATTCACTTTAGCAGGACGAGCTTCCCTGACAATTCTCTCTAAAATATCAACCCACCACTTACTCATTTCACTTTATGTCTCATACTAGCATTTGTAACCACATTGCACATTATGTATGGATTTGCCCATTTAGTCATCATTGTCTCCCCACACTGGGATGCAAGCACTGGGAGAGTCAGGTTTTTGTTTGGTTATGTTCTAGCTCAGCACTGCAGGACCCAGTTAGATGCTCAATAGATATGAATGAATTCATCTGTGGTTGAATGAAGGATACAATTCTTTTCTCACCCAGATAGTAAGCTTCATTCTACTGGAGGACCATGTATAATTTAGCTTTTCCAAATTAGCAACACATTCTTCACTTCCTGGCAGCACTGACCCCATTGTTACAGCAGGTTTCCCACATCCTCACTCTCTTACTTCTGGTGACCTCACATTGACCAGAATTTTCTTTTCCTTGATAAGTTTCTTCTGTTTCAAATCTGCTTCCCTGCATATCCATTGAGATTTCACAGTGTCGTCCACTCCTGTCAGCTCACAGTCCTCTTCTAATCCTGCCCAACACTTCTGCATGTTGTTTAAAGCACCTCATGACTTCGCCCTGTTTGGTCTTGGAATTCCCTGCCAGTGTCTCCTCTGTGGTTCACAGTTTATTCTGCTCTTGTGTCAGATTTTTGGTGTGCTTCCAGCTTCTGTGTCTATGCCTCTCCACTAAAGTAAATAAATATAGTTTATGCCTTACTTTGGTATGGTACTCCATAGTTTGAAAATACTCATATATATTTTTTTTCTATTTAGTTAAAAATAATACATTTCATTAACTGGGAAATGACTCTTGTTATTCCTTATGACAATTCCTTTTGCAGTCATGTTTTGGGAAAAGACACCTATTTTCTGACCCTAATAGTAAACAATATTTCCCCTTCTTGTGACCTCAGGGAAAACCTCTTCTCAAAGGTGATAGATTCACCTTAAATTCCCTAAAACATCCCAAAGATTATCTTCCCCAATATCACATGCAAGTATCTCCTGCTATGGTTCCTATACCTCCTGAAATAGTCAATTATATTCTACCCCTAATTTAATTTAACCTACATTGCTTAGTCCCAGTCATGAATGGGCAACAATTTAATAATTAGAGACAATAATGGAATAACAATAATTAAACATATACTGTATGCTCAATAAATTGCATTCTTTATATGTCCATAAAGAATTTCACAAATGTTAACCTATTCACTTTCATTGTGCAGGTAATAATAACTTCACTGATAACTAGGGATAAAAGAATTAAATAATATCAAAGGTTGAGCAGTCCTTAAGTGGTTAATTGAGTCGAATTTCTCTTCTCCACTATGCTAATGAACCTTCCTTGCCCTGCTCCTGAAGTTCATTTAATCAGTGCAAATCTGAATGCCTTGCCCTTGTGTGTTCACATTCTAATGAGTTGCCCCAAGAATCAGAAGAGACTATGTATGTAAATAGGCAACCCGTGTATGGATGAGGACTAGCTTTGGCTTTAGACTTTGATCTGCTTCTCCATAGGAAAAAGACTTGCTCAAGCTTACTTTGCTCTTTTTGAGGGAGTTAGAGGGAGCAAAGCAAGTCCAACCGCCATTATTGTAAGTACTGGTTCTACTCATCTACAATGGTTCCAAATGGATGCATCTTGTCATTCAGATTCAGCTGGAATATTGTAAAATGCTCTGGGTAAATCTAAAGAACACACCAACTTCAACTTGAACTTGTGAGAAAGGGAAGCACTCATTATGAATATTTGCCACCTGAGGGCAGACTTTCTGAAAAATCTTGCTTTTCTTTTTTGTCTTGGCAAAACACTAGTTGCACCACAGCAAGAAAGTTTAGCTAAGCCAATGCTTTGAATGATATTACTGGAAAAAACTTATCGATAAGTATGTGTACTCGTTTTCTTTTTCAGATACCTTAAATTTGGACAGCAGGCACTAAAACTGATCATTTACAAACAAATCATCAATGGGGCATTCATAATAGCAAAAATAATTTAAATACAGTAAAGTCCAAAAACAAGTGTTGCTACTTTATTAATAGGTTAGACTAGCAGTTTGATTAAAATGAAAGAAACAAATCTATATTCAAGATCTTTTATCTAGCCTACAGGTTGTGAGTTATTCTCCAATAACTCCAACAATCAGTTTTCAAGAGTTTGAATAATTTACTTCTTTACAACCTGAATGTTAATAAATATATTTGATTAATGCAACTGACCTATTAAATAAACTCTTTTATTATTTATTCTATCTTTAGAATATTTTATATACATAAGTTTAGATGTAAGAATCACTTTGCTTCATTTGATTTGTAATTTAATTTGAATTTGTAATTTACTTAAAATTGTAATTTAAGAAAAAATTCAATGGCAATCTTTACTTATGGCAATGTGTCTGGTTTTATGTTCAATCATTAGAATACAAAGAATAGTAAGAAAATATACCTAAACTCAAAATGCTTGAATTTTGGACAGCAGGCACTAAAACTGATCATAGTGGGAAAGAGAGATGGAATTCAATGTGCCATATAAACTGTCGTGGGCGTATATCAGATTAGTCACGATAAACCTGCTTAAAGTTGAGTGTATTTGACTTACAGTTGTTTGGGACATCGTGAAAACAATCCATTAGACAGGAATATGCTTGGGTCTTGCATAATTGTGACTAGAGGAACTGACTGTTTTAGGGGTAGGTCTTGATATGGGGGCATTCTTCAATATCTATCTGTAGAGACTCAGCTTGTGTTAACACCCAGAGATTTACTCTTTTGTTTTGAATTTTATCTTATTTTTTTTTTATACAGCAGGTTCTTATTAGTTATCCGTTTTATACATATTGGTGTATATACTCTTGAAAAGAGCATGGTTCTGAAGAATACAGAGTAGGAGTGTTGTTTAAGTAACCAACATGCCCTTAACATTACTCTTACAGCCACTCAGTGTTACTTTATAGAGAGACAGGGGGTAGAACCTCAGTGTCACTCGAACTTGACACAGTGAAAGACCATCACATCCTTCATTCTGCACTATTTGGTGTATGTTGTATAGAAAAGCTCATTGTAGCAAAGTCTGCAGACAATCATCAGAAGTACCTCCTCATCACAGTGAAATAATGAGATGAAAGTGAAGACAGATGCTAGACAATGGAAAAAAAAAAAACATTTAGTTACTGGAAGCCATATGAGAAATGAGAAGTCAATTCTAGGGAGAAAGGAAGAGGTCAAGTCTGTAAGTATCATGGGAGCAGGAATAAAATTGTATACAATTTTAGTTTGGTGGTTTATGAAGATTAGAAATGTTATGCAGCTTCTGTGGTATTTGCATTAACAGTTGGATGTGGTCACAGACAATATATTGAGTTCTGATTGAGTTGATTTGGACCCTTGACCCACACATTCAGAGCACAGGGCTTGAAATTCTTTGAAGCATTTCAATAGAGGCTTAAAGCAGCTTCTTTAATACCAAGGCTCAATGGAACTATTAAAGGACTGATGTTATTAGAAAATATATGGTACTTTCATCCAAAGAAATTCAGTGCAGCTATTGATAATGATGTGGTAGAACATATTCACTTAATAATGAAAGTGCATGGACGATGAGCATAAATCATTATGATATAAAAAATTGGAGACCAGAGCCAATGCGAAGTGTGCTGAGATTTGTTTCAGCATGTACCAACTGTTCACATATAATGTGAAAAAAGACATGCCCCCCTGCCCCCCGCCAAAGATTGAAGCACTCCCTATGGGAGGATAACATGTTCTTTTAACATTTTAATTTTTGTTACTGTGCATTTTCTCATGCTTTTACAATGAACATTTATTAGATCAGAAGAAAGATACAGTGAAGTGAATCAGCTCTCTGTATCTGTCTGTTTTTTAATCTTCTGATCTAGTGTCTCCCAGGAGAGGGAAGCTACAGCCATTCTTTTATTTACTTATTTATTATTTATATTTCATTTAAAAATGTTTTATTGAAGTATAGTTGGTCTACAATGTTTCAGCTGTATAGCAAAGTGATTCAGTTATACATATATATTTATATATTCTTTCTCAGATTCTTTTCCATTATAGGTTGTTACAAGATAGTGAATCTAGTTCCCTGTGCTATGCAGCATGTCCTTGTTGTTTATCTCTTTTATATGTAGTAGTGTGTATCTGTTAGTCATTCTCTTTATAACAGCAAAGTGGTGTTAGCGTCATCAGCCAAGCTAATGCACAAGAATAGTAGACTTCCCCCTACCTTTTCCCTCTTTACTTATCCTCTTCAAGCCTGGTGCCACTTACATTCCCCTAGACCCTCCCCACCCTCTCATGCAATCACATAAACCAATCCATGATGCCAAGTATCATCAGTAGCCACCAAACTAGAGATACTAAGGAAAAGCAGTAATTAGTGAACCCTTTCCTACCTTTGCCTGGGGAGTGCCACATCCTGGAAAATGCTCCTGTAGAGTAGTGACCTGACCTATATATAGCTCTGGGGGTTCTATGCAGGCCTTGGCACAGTAAGAAGGAATCAAGCATTTTAAATGATAAGAAAGATCATGGAATATTTTAAGACCTTACTCATCTATAGAAATATTTAATTTCTCTTATGAGAAGGCAAGTGAAATTAGAAGCCAAGTTAAAGTGAAATAAAAGTGAGACTCCCTGTGAGGTAAAAACTAATCTAGGTATGAGGTTAATGCATTTGGTTTCTTCTCTGTTTTAATTATATTCACCTAGTCTTTATCCTCTATGGGGACCCAATATGTTTCTTTTAAGTGAGGATAAAGTCCCAAGTTTAATATGAAACACTGGTTTTATTACACATTAATCTTTTGCATTTTATTAGTGACACTGTGATAGGTCTTTGTTCTGAAAAATAGTAAGTCATTTTTTTCAAGGCACATGAATGTTTTTTAACTGATACAATAGGAATCAGTTTCTATGAAGACAAATGAATTCATTTTTTTCTAAGTCTAGGCTTTTTTTTTTTTTTTGCGGTACGAGGGCCTCTCACTGTTGTGGCCTCTCCTGTTGTGGAGCACAGGCTCCGGACACGCAGGCTCAGCAGCCATGGCTCATGGGCCCAGCTGCTCCACGGCATGTGGGATCTTCCCAGACTGGGGCACGAACCCGTGTGCCTTGCATCGGCAGGCGGACTCTCAACCACTGTGCCACCAGGGAAGCCCCTAAGTCTAGGCTTCTTAAAATTTTTATTCTCATCGCTTTATGTTCACAGAGGGGTTGCTGAGAAAAAAAAATTTCCTCAACTAAGTGCTGGTGGCATTTGGAGTATCTTGAGGATCCTATCTGGGATTTTAGTAAATGCTCTAGAGGAAGTTTCTAAACTGGGGAAGAAATGGGGAGACCATTGTCTATAGCAATTGTGTGGTCTTCTGGCTCTTCCTATCCCAGTATTAAGTTAAATATGGGTTAATGGATGACGTGCTTTTACACTAAAGTGTAGCATGCTTCCTCCTCTCTCACCCATGTGAGGTTCATATATTCTTAATTCAGTTTTTATTTTCAAATTCATGTCATTAATATATTAGCTAGTTAAAGCATGCAGATAATATAGAATACTGGATAATCCCCTCAACATAATTGGGACTACTGTTTGATAAATTTGATTTAAGTCTGGCATATTATCTCACTTAATCTTTATGCCCACTTATAGAGGAAAGAAGCTGGATCTGGTGAAATTAATTACTTTGTGATCTTGCACACTTAGTTTATGGAAGAACTAAAAATACAGTTCAGACATGCCTTACTTTGAACGTATTTTACCCCCACTCTATATGAGCTGCTTCAGTGTTATACCAAACTCACATTTTTGATCTGCATAATATTCTTGGAATATAAAACATTTCAAAGACAGCCATGAACTCTGAGTTAAAAGGGGAATGAAAAATTTGGGGATTTGAAATTGCTAACAGACATTCAGAAAAGCTTTTCCACGGGGTGGGGAGGTGGGGAAGGGGAATGGGGAGTTAGTGTTTAATGGGGACATAGTTTCAGTTTAAGAAGGTGAAAAATTCAGGAGATGGATGATGGTGAGAGTTGCACAACAGTGTGAATGTAGTTAATGCCACTGAACTGTACAGTTAAATATGGTTAAAATAGTATGTTTTATATTATGTGACTTTTACCACAATAAAGAAAAAAATTACATAAAGAAAGAAAAGAAAAACTTTTCCACATTCTAATTATTTATCTCTCTCCCCTTTTTTTATGCCCTGTATGGACTGTTATTTGTTTTCCATGTGACAATGAACAACTCTCATAATCTTCAACAAGAGAAAAGTTACATGCATGCATGTATGTGTGTGTATATATATATATATATATATATATATATATATATATGCACCTATATGTGTGTGTGTATGTACACACAGACATACACACACACTCACACACTCTTATAGAGACATGCATCTCACAGGCATTCACACGTTATCTCTATAAACTTGGTAGACCAGATAACTATTGCTGTCTAGCAAAACAACAATAGCAGGGATAGATTGTTGACTACAGTAGCTTTTACTTAAACAAAAATTTTATTAATTTTGCTTATGAATCTTCAGTTTGGCCAGGGCTCAGTAGCACTGGCTTATTTCTACTCTGTACCACGTTGGCTGGGGTAGCTCTGCTAGGGATGGAAGAGCCACTTCCTAGATGGCTGGCAACTCAGTGTTGAACGGGGATGACCAGGTCAATCATGGCTGGAGTTTGAAGGATGTAGTTCCTTTCCACGTGGGCCTCTCTACATGAGCATCTCCTAGGTTGCTTGGGCTTCTTCACAGCCTAGTGACTTAGTTCCAAGTGCGCAAAAATCAGGAAAACCAGACAGAAGGTTTATCAACCTTTAGACCCATCCTCAGATGGGGTTGTGATGACACTGTAGCTATAAGAACACCCAGATTCAAAGGGAGGGCGTATAGACCCCACTTCTCAGTGGAATGAGTGATACCAGTTGGGCGGCAGAAAGCATGTGCAAATAAAATTAAATAAGAGCTTTTGCCACCCATTCTGGCTGAGCTTTAAATAAGGAAATAAAAGCAGTAGTTGCCACAGACAATCTAAGATTGACTTTATGTTCCACTTGAGCTCTCTGTTATAAAATCAAAAAATCAAGTTCTCCCTGAGTATACATCTAGAAAGGTATATATTTTAAAGAATCTAGTTGTAAGTTGCAAGCCTTTATGTTCCCAACAGCACATGTGTTACTCTTTTAAGGAATATGCCTGGTGGACTGTAAGAATTTTATTTCTCCAAATGTTACTTAAAATTATATATTTTTTTCTCTTTAGGACAGCATTGAACTGATTTCATACTGATTTCATTATGCTCTGCTCAGCACCCGACACACTGCTTTGCACACCTGGGTGCTTAATAATGTGATTTGATGATGAATTCCTATTATAAACCCTTCATGGAATTCAAAAATATTTCCCTGTATGATTTGGGTTATGGCATTTGACTAAAGTCTTTTTTTCTTTTTTTATTTAATAAATATTTACTGAGTATTCTCAAGGTCAAAGTTTTTAATTATGGGCTTTGAGAATGGGATAGAGGGAACCTAATAAATAAGAGACTTTTTTTTGGAAATTATATAAGGTCCAGGTCAGATGATATAATTTAAATCTATTTATTCAGCTTAAGTATATACAAGGCTGTGCATAAAGGCCATACTCTTGGCCTTTGAGAGAGGGGCAATGTGTTTAGGTCACTTTGGAATATAAGACAATTACCCAAATGGTCAATTCAGCAAACATTGCTGCACAAATGGCCAGATGTCTCCTATGAATGTCCTTCCACCTCCATCTCAGGGAGTCTATTGTGTTTCTCTGGTCATAGTTCTGTTTTATGTGTGCACTTAAAAATTCTGAAATACATATTAAGCATATAAAGTTATTGTGATGCCTTGGACAACTTTAATTTTTCTTTCATTTACCTATTTAAAATGGATTTGGGCAGCAAACTGAAACTAAGATACTTAAGAGGAAAGTTTAAATGTATTAAAAAAACACTTTTGTCACTCTTTTAAATCCACATTTTTTCAATATCATATAGAGACCAGCCCTTATGAGGCCATAGATAGTGGTGTGACTGTTTAAATTATTCTCTCTTCAGTAGGTGATTTTCTAGGCCTCACACCTGGTTCCACATAGAGTGTAAAGCTGAAAGCAATCCTGCTACATTTCTTTGGCTATAAATTGAATATTTCCATTTTCACGATCTCACTCGGACACTCACTTTTTCTCTCCTCCCCAAGTCGGTGATATATTTTGAATTTCTAATGAAATTCAAGTGTTGACCTTACGTTTCTTCCCAGTAAGAAAGGTAAGGTCATTTCCAAGAGGAAGAGTGTGTCACAGGTCGACCCGAAGTTGTGGGTCTGTCAGCAGCTGGGCACACACACACACTCCTCCTTGTGGACAGGGTCCCGCTACCCTGGCCTCAGGACAGGGGCTATGGAGAGGCCATTCTGTCTCAGTGGTTCTAAGTGGATGGCCATTTATTTTACCTCAGCTGGTATGCTAAGAAAGATGTTCATTCCTCCTGTAAGCCTACTCATTTTATTCTCCAACTAAAAACTGTTAATAAACTATATTTTATTGTTTGTTTTCTCTCATTCTTGTATTAATGTATTGTACTAAAAGAATATTATTGTGCATATCGGAGCAGAACAGGTACTGTTTGGTGCAATTCTGTGTCCTCTGTTACGTGTGCATTGTTTTTTTATGGCCTCCGTGTCTTTTAGTGGGAGAACATTTATACAACTTGAGACGAAGTGAGCTTATTAATATTCCTTTTTCTGGGTTGAAATGAGTTCTCTCAGTTCAAATACACTTTCTTTTTTTATTGCAACTCACTTGAATTGCTCTTCAGACACAAGGAAGGTTCAAATCTGTTTGATTTTGTAATGATCCACTTTCATCTGAAATGATAAGAGGAGAGCCTGGATTTTTTTTTTTTTTTTTTTTTTTTTGCGATATGTGGGCCTCTCACTGTTGTGGCCTCTCCCGTTGTGGAGCACAGGCTCCGGACGCGCAGGCTCAGTGGCCATGGCTCACGGGCCCAGCTGCTCTGAGGCATGTGGGATCTTCCCGGACCGGGGCACAAACTCGTGTCCCCTGCATCGGCAGGTGGACTCTCAACCGCTGCACCACCAGGGAAGCCCAAGAGCCTGGATTTTATAGTTTAATTAATTTGTTCATAAAGCATGTTAGTTACTGAAATTTGTGTTGTGTTGTTGTATGTTGAATTGTCTACTGCTTTAGTAAACAACTTACATGAACTGACAAGGTCAATTGCCTTTGATGGAAACACATTGTCTCTGGAGAAATTAACCAGGTTAAAGGAGTTGTTATTAGGGTCATAATTAAATTTGGGTGAAATGGGTGTACTGACATTTAATACATGAAATATGGAATTTCTTGCAATGTTTATTCCTTTTAGTTAATAAATTATCATAATACTAAAAATCACTTGTAGAGCAGGAATTTGTTCATATCTTTCTTCCTTTTCTGGGTCCATGTGTCCATATACTTTCCCTAATCTTTCCAGTTGATGAGCTAATGATTTCAGGTTTCAGCCTTTCTTACTGTCTGGCAGCAATCACACAGCGCCAACATCTACCTGAATTTTGTACAGTCAACATGGACTGTTTTGAAATAATTGGCAATAAATTTACTAGACATTTAAATTACTTCTTAATGGTTTAGAATTGAAAAGGAAACTGTATTGACTCATTGACCTTGTATAACTCCTGGAGATCTTTAGAATGAGATATTTGAAAACCATTAATTCACTGTTACCTGGTAACATCAGACAAAGCAATTCATTTATCCCCAGAAGACCTGTCCTAAAATTAAAAAAATATATTTAAAACCCTACTCTTCTCTCCAAAGAGTAATTAATGTGTCAGAGTGTACGCTGATATTTGTTTTCACACAAGCTGTTTTCCTTAAACTGTTTAATGTTTCCTTATAAATAGTTATAACTTTTAGCAGATATGCTAATCAGTTTTTTGTGTCTGTATGAATGCTGTGTAAATAACTTATTGGATTAATTTTCCATTTCTAGCTTATAGACAGCAATTACATTTTTTACTTCATTTTTCAAGGTGTAAGTTAGTGGATTGCTTCAATTAAGGTTGTCATGAGGTGTGAATTCGGAGGAAATGTTCTAATTTGCTCTTAAAGAGTGATTAACAAGTCAAACAATATTTTGGGATGTTATGGGTTCATCATTTATTTCTAACTTAAAATTAGAATAGAAACTACAAAGCAGAAAAATTATGTTCAATAGTTTTGTTTTTAATAGCATAACATATCTTTTTAACACTGTAAGTTTCCCTAAGAATATTAATTTGGTAAAATAAGACCACCAGATGATGACTGAATAACTGATTTTATTCTTTCTACATGTTTTGCATTAGTATCTCAAATCACAATACAAAACCACCTAGCAAAATGAGTTGTAAAAAGAAGTGACCCCTGCTTTAGAGGAGTATTGCAACACCTTTGAGGTAATGCACATCTTTATCCTGACTTGGAAGTAGTCTTTTCAACTGGTGTTGATTCATACCCAAAATAATAATAAATGTTAGTGTGATTCATAATATTTGCATTTTAACTAGGGTTACAGTCATTAAGTTTGTTTATTTAGAGTTGTGAACATTGAACATAATAATAAATATATATTCCAATTTAATATTCTGAACTAAATGTAAGGGATCTAAGCTAAAGGAAATAGTTTTTTTTTGTTTGTTTGTTTTTGTTTTTTTTTGCGGTACGCGGGCCTCTCACTGTTGTGGCCTCTCCTGCTGCGGAGCACAGGCTCCGGACGCGCAGGCTCAGCGGCCATGGCTCACGGGCCCAGCCGCTCTGCGGCATGTGGGATCTTCCCGGACCGGGGCACGAACCCGTGTCCCCTGCATCGGCAGGCGGACTCTCAACCACTGCGCCACCAGGGAAGCCCAAGGAAATAGTTTTGATAAGGGATTTTCAAGCTAGGAAAGCAGAAAACAAAATGAATTGCTAGAATGCTCCATTTCACTTCACAGGACCATGCCTAGGTTTTTCTTTGTGCAATCAAAGATGAATGTGGATCAGAAATGTCATAATACTTATTCATAGCTGCTCTGAATAAAACCCAAACCAAAGAAAATGAAAAGTGAGAAAAAGCAGTGTAAACAAAGGGCAGATGAAAATATTCCTAAGAGGGGGATTTTACTAAGACATGCATAGGACTCAAGAGAAATGTCACTCCATAATTTTAGTGAAATGACAAACAACATATTTATTCTTAAAACAAACAAACAAGAAATCTGATTCAGATGTAAAGTTTTAAAAATATTATTATAGGAGATAGAAATTGGGAGATAAAAATTGGGCACCAACTTAAAAGGAAAAGGAGTAGTAAAACCTTCACAGAATAAAAGCACTTTAGAAACAACATAATAACATCATCAGGACAGATGAGAGACTCAAAGATATGACAACAAAGGAGATCAAGTTCCACTTACTGAGAAAGAAAAAGGTTGTGAAACAATTGTGGAGAACATTGTGCACAAACCAATGGTGATACTAAATTCCAGAGCATTAAAAAAATGCCATCAAGTAAATATTCAAACATATTATGGATGGAAACTTTCCTGAAGCAAAGACAGACTGGAATCTGAAGCTCAAAAGTCACATCGTGAGGTGCCGGTGGGTGTGTCAGGGAAAGGAAGATGGAAAATTCTGAAACCGACCTCCCAAAAAAAGCCAGATGCTGCTTAGATTATAAGGAATCCAAATATTGAGGAAACTATTAATATAGCCTCAGATTTTTTCCAATATAGCTTTTAATACTAAAAGAGTAGGAAACATCTACAAATTTCTGAGGAAAGTATGTCCAAAGAATTTTATATTCATCCAAATTATTCTTCAAATAGAAGTCCAAAGATATACCCTTTCAATTTTACAAGGTCTTAGAGGATACTTGTTAGTGAATATTGAGGCTAGAAATATAATAATAAGATGACTGATGGGAGACATTACATATTTTAATATAGAGAATTAAGGTTAAATAATTGTAAGAAATATTTTATGTAATAAAATGTAAATATTATAATGACAGGGAAATAATAATATAAAGTTTTGCAGTTAAGAAAGGTCAAAGGAAGTAGAAATGCAAACATTTCTCTGTTTATCACAGCAGGGGAATGATCACCAAATCGTGCTTAAAGCCAGAAAAGATTCCTACCTCTTGATTTTTTTTGTAATCATTTTTTTTTCTTAGCTCCAAAGGAGTCTCCCGGTAACTGATATTAGATTTCATTAACATTAGGAAACCATGAATTATAAGGTGCACCATTATTTTATGTAGCCCTAATGAAGAAAAATAAAGGATACAAATAAACTGTGACATATTGCTGACTTCCTCAACTATAAGAGCCATTCTGATTTCCAAGAGCTTAGAATGTGGAAACAAGTATCTTTAATTGATGCAACACCATGTGTCTTTTGGTGAAGAAGCATTTATCTGAACTTAAAAATTCCCTTTAACTTTAATATCTACATGTTATATTTAAGTAACCATAAGTTTAAGATCTTTATTCAAAAACATTATATAATACCATGTGCATTTATTCATATGTTCCTATATGTTAAATGTGTACATATATTCTCTCCTACATTCCCCTGTATCTCTATATCTATCTAGACATTCATCCATTCATACCCTTATATATATTTTTATCCATAGAAAGATGTATGTAAATGTCTCCATCACATAGTAACTAAGGTTTATTCATGTGGTTGAATTTAAAGCATATATATGTGTGTTTATAAATATATGGTTTTCTTTGTTGGTTAGTCCCTTCCTTGAAATTTTTGCAATAGACATCTATCAAATTTGCAAACAATCATTATTCTTAGAAAAATTGCTTTCTATCCAGGAATAACTATAAAAAAATGTCTTGCAATTTTTCTTGGAAGACACTGTTGTATGACCAGCCAAAAGCAGAGATTTGTTCTGATTTCAGTAGGTGTGATCCTGCATATCTAGTTTGGTGTCTGGGTAATTTCTTTAGTTCTTTTTGCCTCATAACGTTTTTGAGAAATCAAATACATACATACATATATATAATTTTTTCACTGTTCTACGTTTTGAAAATTACTGTGGAACAATTTTTAGAAGGCTGGAAAGAAGTTGCTGAATATAAATATAAATCATAGTGTTTTCAGGTGCTGAAATGCTGCTGGACATTTTTCTTTCTTTATGTCCTTGCTGATAGAATAGATTGGTTTGCTCAGTCATACGGAAGATCATAAGGATCTTGTTACATATACTATACATTATATATAACATGGTATATATTATATATACATATATATATGTATATATATAAACTTCTGTCTAAATGTATCAAAAGCAAGATAATTTTCTTCATTAAGAAAAGTAGCTCTAAGCACAGGGAAGGAGGGAAGGACAATAAAACTATACTAGGACCATTGATAGAAACAAGGGACTGCAGTGGAATCCCCATCTTGAAAAAGTGGAGCTGTGGAAAGAGCAGAAATTGCCCCCAGCTGGGAACCAGACCATGTACTCACTGTCTTGTGGACACATTTCCATCAGCCCTCCGGAATTTGTAGCCCCCAAGCTGCCAATTTAGAACCTGCTCAGAATGGTGAGACACAGGTGATCTGGAAAATATAATTACAAAACAGAGGAGAAATAATATCCTCAAAGTTGTCTTCAAATACAAATACAAAACTTTCCCCTTGTATTTGCTTGTATATAGAAAACTAATACTATGCAACATAGACAGCAAACACAACAAAGTTAATACAGAAAGGAATGTAAACAATGGAAAATATCAGGGAAAAATTGAAATGAGTATATTTCACAAATAGATAATGGAAAAATATTATCTAAAATGAAACAGTATCATGAAACTAAACCCGAATAATTGTATAGTAAATCTAGGCAACAATAAATGACAAGAAAAGTGAAACAACACATATAAGTACAACTCTGAAACAACATTTTTGTTCACAAATCTGCCCATGTGTAATAAAAACAACGTTCTTTGCACCTGATGAATATGGCATTATTTTACTAATATGTTAAGCTCATGGGAGGTGATTCCGAGGAGGTCTGGAAGCAAATTCTGGATCTTCATTTACATAACATATAGGTTTGGGAAATTTACTTAATCCCTACTACTTCAATTTCCTCATCTGAAGGTTAAAATATAGCAACTCAGTAGTGAACATTGAAGATTAATCAGCTGATGAAGTGTATTTCACACTAAGCCCATAATGTTAACTTTAGTTACTGATCGACAGTGTTTAGCCTTGAAATGGACTCTCTAAATTAGTCATTTAGTGAGTATTAATTATTTTGATGAACAATGAACCCATTATGTGTGGTTGCTTTGCTTGTTTTACCCATAATTAAGACATTTTTCCCTCATGAGAGAAAATAAAATCATTAAATGCCAGGTTTAAGATCCCTGACTGACACACTCTTCCAGGTAAGCTAGTGTGTATTTCAAGGGTTTCACAAATCATTCTTGATTACACAACAAAATTGTCAAAGTTGAAGCTTGCTTAAGCAATTGTACAGTGTTTTTTTAAATTTTTGTATTTGCTGCTTTATTTTCACATTGCATCCCTAACTCCTAACAGAGTAATTGATAGAAAAGGTGTGAAATCTTGTTGCTTTAATTAACAAATAAAAGAAACATCATGAGGAATATTGTATAAAATCCTTTCATAATCTGTGATATGCTGATATCTTTTTATTCTTTCCAGCTGCATTTGGAATTTTACATATTTCTTGGGCATAAAAATAGAACATGGTTCTTGGAAGCTCTACTTTCCAGACCATTATTGTGAAAGTCTAAAATTTGCAGAATATATATATATATATATTTTTTTTCATTTTCAGTTGATTCAGTAGTTCTTTATGCAAAGCTTTACACAATTGAAACAAATATATTTGTGGAATATTCTAGCCACGTCTATCTGGAGAATGTATTACTGTTTATCTGCCTCAAATATTATTATTTCTATATAAGTTGCCTCATCTATGCTTTAAAAGATTTTCATATTGTAGTTTTAGTTTTTTCACACCTATTATGGATATTCAAGGTGCTGATCATATTAACGCAAAGATATTTAAAACCAAATGGGAAGTTTTAATTTTAATCTCTCCAACAGGTTTGTGTAATTGCCTGACAAAGGGCTGCTTTGGATTTGGTTTGAATTGTGAATTACCATTTATATCTCAGTGGTCTTTAAAAACATGATTAACAAGAAGATTTATTTTGGAAACTATACACACATATATAGATATGAAAATGTTATATATATATATATATATATATATATATATATATAGTTTGTTTTTATTTTCTGCTTAAGTATGTGTATGTAACAGAGTACCACACAGTTGGTGGCTTAAAATGATAGACATTTATTTTCTCATATTTCTGGAGCCTAGAAGTCTAAAATCAAGGTGTCAGTACGGCTATGATTTCTCTGAATGTTCTAGGAGAGGAACCTTCCTTGCCTCTTCCAACATTTGGTGTTTGCTACCATTCGTTGGCATTCCTTGGCTTGGAGATACATCACTCCAGGCACATGGTCATCTTCTCCCTATGTGTTTTCATATCATTTTCTCTCTGTGTCTCTTTGTCTTTTTACCCCAAACTCTCCTTTTTTATAAGGACACCATATTGGATTAGGGCCCACACTAATGACCTCTTTGTAACTTGGTTACCTATGTAAAGACCCTATTTCCAAATAATGTCACATCTTGAGGTACTGGGGCTTTCTACTTCAACATATATTTGTAGGATGACACAATTCAACCAAAATAGTGTGTTTATTTAAAGAATTTAACTTTGAGTAGTTCTAGTTTTCTCCCTTTGATAAATGAAATTCGGAATCAAGATCAAAATAATTATCATCTTCCAACCAAATTTAATGATTAAAGAAATTTTCAGACAGACCCAAATCTTGAAAAAATGGCCTCATTCATATTTCTTTTAAAATAGGTCATAGTATTACTCTCATTAGATTTCTCTTTAAAATATAAGCTGAGCACAAAATTCGTTTCAGATTAGATTTTTGGTGATTGGTTCGGCAGATCAAATTATACAGACTTCATAGGGAAGGAACATTTTTATGCTTAAATTTTCATCACAAATTTACGAGAGTGGATTCCTTAAGGCAACATTGACAATATGTTAGTGCACTCAACTACAAACTTCTCAGAATAGGATATTCAAAGGCCAGCCTCTGGCATCTAGAGGTTTCACTCCCAAGGGAGAACAGTGTTAGTAGGGGACAGAGCATAGCACTGTTTCCATTAAAATGGAAAGTCTTTCTTCCAAAATGGTTTTCCTCACAAAAACATAAAACCTCAGTCTAATCATGATAAAAGCATCAGACAAATACATGTTGAGGAACAGTCTACAAAATACCTGTCCAGTATTCCTCAATACCAGTAAATGAGTCCTCAAGGTCATTAGAACAAAGTCTGAGAAATCATCTCGGCCAAGAGAGGGATTGGGAGACACGAAAGTTAATGCAATGTAGTATCGTGGATGGTGTCCTAGAACAGAAAAAGGACATGAGGGAAAATCTAAGGGCATTTGCATAAACTTTGTTTATAATAACTTATCAATATTGGTTCCTTAGTTGTTGTGTCAAATCATCCATACTAATGCAAGCTGCTAATACAGAAGAGATGGAATGGCATACAGAAACTCTCTAAATGATTTATACAGCTTTTCTACTGATGTAAAAGTATTCCATGATAAAAAGTTTATTTTAATAAAACATGGAAGATGAAACCAATACTTGGCAACATCGGGTCCTCACATCCGTGAAGGGGTTACTATCTTGGCTGCAGAAATTGATACTATCGTATCCAAGAAAAGTTGGGTTGCCACTCCACATTGAAGGGAAGGAGGTATGTCTGGAATATAAGATATCTTCTGGGATATCTCTTCGTATTCCCACGTGCTGGATGACAATCAATGAGAAACTACAGAAACATAAAGGAGCCAGGACTGGAGTGCTAATAGCTCAGAACCTTCAGAAAGCAAGAGGATTTGGGTCATCCCATCAGAAAAAGAACTGCACCAAGATGTTTGCAAGTGGGGAAGAAAATAAGGCATGGATAATGAGAGGGTGAGGTGGTAAAAGCTATGACCCTGTGACCAATGGTGGAAATGAGGATTTCTTCCTTATTTTGGTATTGATGTATTGCTATGTTCTACTATTTATGGAGTACTATACTATTAACCAGTTTTCCCCCTTTTCCCATTTACGTGTCATCTCACATAGAAGTGTGAGTGTTAGATATCTTATATTTTACTATTTAGGATAAAGCATGTTAAGAGAGGTGCAGCTCAGCTAAAAGAGGAGTGAACCTCACTCAAAGGTGGATAATGTAACTGTGTATCCTCTTTGGGGAGCAGCTGGAAAAGTTCTCAGTGTATGAGAAAAAGCAGAAACGTTGCAGGTGAAAGCACGATTCTATTTACTTGAAAATTAAGGATGGTTAAAAGAGATGTTCGTAGGTGCTGAGATAAGAGCTTGGCTGGTGGCGTTAAACTGTGTCAACTTAGCTCTGTTTCCCAGAGTTCTCTTTATGAGATGTGCTGGATTAGAGAACTGTGTGGAAGAGCCGAAGGCCAACCAGGGGCAGCAGTCCTTAAACCTGAAGATCACCGTGGGAGATGGAGGCACTGTCGCTCACACACATCCTCTCTGATCTCCTGGCTCATGAGATCTACCAGGTGCTCTTCCTTCAGGTTCTCTCCAGCCTGGGCCAGGTACCCGTGGAAAGGTCATCAGAGTCAGTGAGAGATACACACAAGCTTCCCTTTGTTCTTGAGGGTTTAGTTCATCCTCATGGATTTGAATTTCTTTCTGTGGTTCTCTGCCACATATCCAGTTTGTTTTTGAGTTCATGACGCTGACCCCAGGCTCATCATTGTAGCTAGATGCCTTCCAAAGACTTTGTGAGCTCCCACAAAGGACTGTGTAAAGATTAATCACCACAATCAATGCCTTATATCATGTCATTCATAGTGGTTCTGCTTCTCTGAACAAGCCCTTAGTAATATAAAACACAGAAAGGGAAGCTGTGGAAGTGGATGAACCAGAATGGGAAGCCAGGGGACAAACATCAGGGTCACTTAGCAAACAGAGAATTTGGAGAAGCAGCTGGTTTCTCCTTGCCCACCCCCCAGGACTGCTGGAAGAAGCTGAGGTTAGCAGGTATATCTGCATAAGAAATAAAGCAGCTAGCAGTCGCTGGAGAGGAGAGGGTTGTCCCAGGAAGAGAGTAGTATCTTGAGGATACAGGGAGCCCGAAGAAGCAGGAATCAAAACGCCAACTCACCCCAATAGGCAGCATGGCCTTTCCCAGTTAGCCTGCTCAATGACAAGAAACAAGATTCTGTAATCAATCACATCTGTACTCAAAGACAAATGAACACAGATTATCAAATTAAAAGAAAAGTAGAAAAATCAAAACTTACCAATTACTTGAAGAAAAGTGGTAACATGAATGAGCCATCAACCTTAACCAATAGAATAATTCATTAACACAGGACTGAACAGGGCAATCCCTAAGCATTTAGACATTTAAAATAAATGTGTTCAGAGACACTGGACATGATTTAATTCCCACAAAGAATAGTTGTATAAAATAGGGAAAAACATATGTTAAAACTTAAAATATTACTATAACAAATTAAGAATGAGAAGAACATAGTATAAAGGATTAGAAACAGAATGAAGAGACCTGGGTTATCTGTAAGCGAATATGAATTGGATGAATAATGAAAATTTCAATATGTACATTGAATGTGGGATGGCAAACAATATCTTAAATATACTGGGGGAAAATTAACTTGAAACTTGATTTCTTTGTCCAGTCATACTAGAAATTTTGGTAAAAGACAAAGGAAAACTTTTTTTTGGTACTCAAAGTCTCAGAAATTTTTAACAACTAGAGGATATATCTGAAATAATTATTTAGAAATAAATAGATTTAAGGAAATTCTAGGCTAAAAGAAATTGTAATACTAACTATAGCAGTAAAACTTAAGTATATGTCTAAATAATTGTTGCCATAATTAAAAAAAAAACCTAAATACGGAATCCTAGGAGATCTTAAAATGGGAATCGTGGTGGGTGGAAAAGTGAAAATATGCTGAGGTTCTTTTCTTATTCAGAGATAAGATATAAATACTGTTTAAATCCAGCCTGTACTGGAAAAATGTGAAACAAAAAAATTGTTCAAATCATGAAAAAAAAAAAGAGGTAAAGGTAAGATAGAAAGGAGAACTAGAAAACATGAAATACGATGAGAGATGCAATCAGGGAAATCAATCTAATGATAAGGATGAAGTGGAGATAATCTCAGTGGTTCAAACAACCCAGCAAACAGCCCATGCAATAGGCTATTCACAAAAGATGGTATTTATAGTAGAAAAATTAGAAAATCTGAAAATACTGGAATGGAAATGCCGGTTGTACAAAGAAAAAAAAAAAACACATATAGTAACCCTGATGTCAAGTGAAATTCCAAGCAAAAGGGTTTGCCAGGGTTGAGAGGATGCATCTGAGCACAGTGCCTAGGCTGTGGTGAATGAAGGGACATTCACTAGGTTTGTAAGAGAGATGTCAAGGACAGAAGGCTGGACAGCCTGTGGCAGCAGTGTGGACGGTACTGTTGGTATTATAAGAAAGTGGCTGAGAATAAGATGGACCCAGTGCGTAGTGAAAAGAAGCAGATTTCAGCTTCAAAGATTCTGGGGAGCTGTGTCTTCAGGGAAGAGTCACATTTCAGTTCAGGTACAGAGTGGAACAAATATTTCCAAATCCCATGATGACAGAAGTGAGTTGGCAGATTATCAAGGAAGAGATGATTCTGGAAGAAAGCATTCCAGCATGTGAGAAGAAACGAGGATAAAGAAGCATATAGCAGAATGGAGCACCGTCCAGGAGGGGACAGTCATCTGATGGGTTTGCCCTGGGTTGTGGACATGTTGGCCTCAGAGAAATCAGCTCTGATAAGTCCGGGCTTTCCTTTCCCTCCCAATGGCTGGACATCTGTCACAGAAGTAGAGGTGGGCAGAATGCCTTTAGGGAGGGCCATGAAGACAAGGTGGCTATTTCTTAGGGTTCTGAATTGACACTCTGGAGTTTTGGTGGCTCACACTCTCAAAAGGAGGGCAAGAGTGGGTGGCTGGTGAGACTGTGAGCCTCTTTCATTGAGGCTGCCCCTCAACAAATTTGCTTCAACAAAGTGTTCTTGAAATTTATCAGTTTGTAACAGCATCCTTTCTCTGTGCGACTGCAGAGAAATGTAAAGAATTATGAGATTCCACTACAAAACATAGATCTTGGTGAAATAAATGTTCAAAAGGGAGAAATTAAAATGCAAAAGGTTGAAGAAGATGTGTTCCTTGTAGAAATAAGGAATGAATTTTTATGCACCCACAGACACTTATGCACACTCATACATGTTGATAAACCTTGAAAGTGTCCTTACCACATCCTCTGGGAGGGCAGAGGTGGCTAGAAACAAACACAGCTACATGTATGGAGGTGGGAAGAGGGGGCATTGAGAGGTGAGGGATTTCCCCTTTGGGGATATCCTAATAGCTTTCATCTGGTATCTCAGACTCTGGATACAGCCTGCAGGATGGGAATCGTGGGTCTAATTTTCATTTTGTGATACTTGTATGCAAAATTATCATAATAATGGTATCTAATTCATAGAGTCATTGTGAGAATTAGCTCAGTCAATCTAAGCCATGTGTCTAGCCTTGCATCTGGCTCAGTGAATGTCCAATTACTGTTATTATTATAATCAGTCTTCTTTTTCCCTGTTGGATTATTTGCCAGAAGAGGAAATAACAAGTAAAAAAAACCCCATATATCCAAAATATGAAATCTGGCAAAAGAGTGAAACTTTATTAGGAACTTCTGTTAAACAAATGATAGATACATAAGATACATATGTAGGAGAGCAGGTAGGGAGATGGGTGGATCTATATATATAGACATATCTTCTAGGTAGAGGTGGCATATGTAGTCTCAGAAAGTTTTTCACTAGAAGGACACATTTATTTATCATTTCACCTCTTGTCAGGTATTAAAATACATTGTTTTTTTATATACCCTCCAGTGTGCCTGTTTGACCCCTCCTCCTCTCCCTCCTCCTACTACTAAGTATTTCAAAACAAATCTAAGTCTCAAAAATTTTACATTTATGCTGAAAAAAATCAACCTTCAGAAAGTCTAGTTTGTACCTCAAATTTGCCTAAAAAAAGGATAGTTTGGGAAACAAGGTTTTAAATATTTTGCTTATAAAGGTGATACTCAACAGCCAGATTATTTTTCCTTACTGGAGGTAAATATAATACACTTGGTTATTTTTCTATCAGAGGTATTATCTTATTCACTTTTTTCCTGGGATGACAAATATCAAATGGTTGTTTCTCTCTCTGTCTCTCTCTGTCTCTCTCTTTTTTTTCCCTTTACTCCTGCTAATTTCTGCCTCTCTCTTTACATTTATATATATATATACATATATATATTTATTTATTTATTTATTTATTTATTTATTTATTTATTTATTTATTTATTTATTTTGCTGTACGCGGGCCTCTCACTGTTGTGGCCTCTCCCGTCGCGGAGCACAGGCTCCGGACGCACAGGCTCAGCGGCCATGGCTCACGGGCCCAGCCGCTCCGCGGCATATGGGATCCTCCCAGACCGGGGCACGAACCCGTATCCCCTGCATCGGCAGGCGGACTCTCAACCACTGCGCCACCAGGGAGGCCCAATATATATATATATATATATATATATATATATATATATATATATATATATATATATATGTATATATATATGTATATATGTGTGTGTGTGTGTGTGTATATATATATATATATATATATATATATATATATATAAACTTCTTACAGAATTTTACATACTTTATTTTTCTACTAGAGGAAAGGGGTAGATGAACATCATGAGATATTTTAAAATGTGAGGTACAGACAATCTATTCTGAAACCAACAGTGAGGACATTTTTCCTTACTTTTTAAACTTTATTTGAAAATCTAACAAACATAAAGAGAAAAGTCCTTACTGAACAGCTCAATGAATTACCACAAAGTGATTAACCAAGTGCTGGCTATTACAGTGAACATATCAGCCCTCAGAGGGGGCTCTTGTGTCTCCCGTGTCATTCACCCTTCACTCTTTCAAAAGAAGATAACTATCATTGTTTCTTAAGATAGAGTTTTACCTGTTGATGGCTTGAAATAAATTGGATCATAAAATTGGAAAATTTCTGTGTCTGGCATTTCACACAAGAGTTTGACATTATTTAAATTGTTTTATGTAGCTACTGTTTCTTCTTCAAATGCTCACTAATAAGAAGTCCATTGCATCTCTGATTAGCATTTGAGTTATTTTCAATGCTCGGCTATGAAGAGTGTTTCAGCTCTGAACTTTCTTGTACACCCATGAATACATTTCTGCTGAAAATACACTAAAGAATGAAATTGCTGAGTCACGACATGTGTTTCCGTTCAACTTTAGGCTCCCCTGACTGCCACAGTCATTCAAAGTTGTTGTGCCAGTGTACCTTTGCACCAGCAGTGGTGGGGAATTTCATCCTTCTGCAGCCTTGCCAGCTCTAGGCATAGTGAATGGATTTTACCTTTAATCATTCTGGGGTGTGTGCAATGATAACGCTTACATAGTGTATTGATGACCTTTATGCTTACTCATTATAGGACACTTCCTTGAGTTAGTGAACTTTGGTGCACTGTCTGTTCGAAGTTCTCACCCTTATTCCCATTTGGTTGTTTGTCTGTCTTATTATCTGGCAGTGTTTTGATTATTCTGGATATGAGCTGTTTTTCAGTGCCTCCTGTAAATATCTCCTTTCACTCTGTGCTTGCTTTTTCAATCTGTTAAATGTAAATTTTGATGAGAGATGTTCCTATTTTAGATAGTCCAATATATCAATATTTTTCTCTGTAGTGTTAGTGTCCTTTGTATCTTAATTCTTTTTCTTTACCACGTTCATACATTTATGCCCCTATATTACTTAAAAGTGTGTGCACTCACATACTTTCTTTTCTTCTAATGAATTATCAGAATTTTGTATCAAATCTATGCTAGAAAAGAGCTATTTGTATTTTAATTTTTTTCTTATTTCTTGAAGAATTGTCTTAGATTGATATGATTTATTTCTTAAATGTTTGGTTGATTTCAGTAACAAAATCATCTAGATCTTGAATTTGTGGGAAGGTATTTAATTATATATTCTGTGTTTTTCAAAAATTCTTTTCTTCTTTAAGTTTTGATAAATTTTCTTAAATGTGTTTCTTTTCAGTTTTCAAATTTATTGGTCTATATTTGTGCGTAATATATTCTTATGTTAAGTTAATGTCCATAAGATCTGTAGTGAAGCCCTTATACATTCCTGACGTTGATTATTTGTACTCTTTTTATATTTTCTCTCAACTGGTCTTGCCAAGAATGTATCAAGTATATTAGTCTTTTTAAAAAAAGATATTTGTTTTTATTGATCTCAAACTATTTTCTTCTTTTACTTTTATTATTTTTCTTTTTGTTTTATGTGGATATAATTTGTTATCAATTTGCTTTCACACAAGGATGTTTAACTCATTTTCAGCCTTTTTCCTTTTTCAGTGTATGCAGTTAAGGCTGTAAAGTACTCTTTAAGGATGGCTTTGCTGCATCCTACAAGTTTTCATGATTATATTTTATTTATTATTCAGTTCAAAGAATGTTCTCAGTTTTCATTGTGATTTCTTCTTGAAAAATTGATTATTTTGATCTCTGTTTCTGAATTTTTTAACCTTTGAGTGTTTTATCTAGTTATTGACTTAACCTATGCCTAGCTTAACTGATGGTGATATGCTTATGAATGTAGTTAATATGATTTAAATCTTTTAAATGTGGTGACATTTTAGCTGAGCATATGATCAAATTTATAACAATTCTGTTTAACTATTTCTTATTGCCCAGACTAGGAATTCCACTAGGTGAACTGACTTTACTCCTTTTACAAAGGAGTTGTAAATCAGTTAACTATATTTGTGTGTCTCTTTCTGAACATTATATGTTGTTCCATTGACCTATTTGTCTGTTCTCTTGCCAATACCATGCTGTCTTGATTAATACAACCTTATAGTAAGTCTTCAATTTGGATCGTGTGAGTCCTCTGGATTTGTTTGCTTCTTCAGTATCATGTTGATAATTCTGGGTCTTTTAACTTCCTAAATAAAATTTAGGATTTATTTATTGATATCTACAAAATAACTTTCAGTGATTTTTTTGAGATGCATTTATTATTATGTAATGCCCCTCATTATTCCTGATAATTTTCTTTATTCTGAAGTAAGCTTTGTCTGTAATTAATATAGCTACTCCAGTTTTCTTTTGTTTAGTGCTGGCATGGTATAGATATAGATACAGATACAGATCTTTAAGGGATTTCTTTTACTGAAGGTGGTAAACTGACCACAAGTCCTCTGAGACTTATATGGGAACAATGGCAGTGTTTCAGAAAAAAAAATGATAGAAGCTTGGACTTTGGAGAGTGAAGTGAAGAAAGCAATCATAGAAGAATCTCAGGGATATCTACCCAGAAAAATAAATGAGATTTGGTGATGTTTGCTTATTCAGTTATTCATTCATTCAATGCATTCAACAATATTTGTTGAACAGTTATTAAGTGAACAAGAGAAGCTGGAAGTTATAGAGTGGTTTAGATCTGTTACTATATGTTACTAGAAATTACACATGTAATTAGAATTAGAATTATTAATATATGTTAATGATCGATATAATTAATAATAATCACTATAGTTTGTGTTACCCTAAATTCTAAAAATAATATTTTTTAGGAAGTGTTTTAATACAGCATAATAGAGAGTGAGAGGATAAGAGTCCCCTGTAGTATTAATTAGAATTCAAAGTTGGTGCTTTAGCCAATGCACAAATTTCTGGTGTAGCTGCCTTAAATCTGTCATTGGAATCATGGAAGTGGTAATTGCTTCAGGGGGAGAGGGAAGATTCCTGAGTAGAGAAGAAGCACTAAAATGACCATAATGATATCTGACAAAGGTTCCTTTCTTTCCCCTGGAATTCCTTCATCTCACTAGTAAATCGAGGGAAGTTTTCTGAGAAATACTTTTATTTACCTGTTAGTGAAAGAGATTTAAATTCTCATTTGCCTTAACATCTCCAATAACAGAAGAACACTGGAACCATGGCTCAACAGTGGAGAGAATCAATACAACTGACCAGAAATGGAGCTGAACCTGGACGCTGTTCAGAATACAAATCCCTTTTTATGGTTTTCAGCCATTTCTCTCTTGTTGTGGTGACTCATCCACCATCTTCCCCTCAAATCCACCCACACCCGCCCCCCAGCTTGGCCCAAACTGTTTTCAGTGCTCTGTGTCCAACCCCCATGGAAACAATAATATCCCCTCCCCCCTGGGGCAAATTTGTAGAAATGCTCGAAAATCAGTATGCTTTTATTCCGAGACCAAGAATCATTATACATCATGTTCTTTTACTTTGATGGCCTGAAGACGTTGTGTTAGCCTTACTTACTCAAAAAGAGGAAATTGTTTAAAAATTATTATTGCTCTGGAGCCTTGAGAAGCACTGTTTACCAAATATTAAGTACCACCTTGCCTAAACTGTTGCAGAGGCAGAAGATATTTATTTAAAAGAATGTGTTTTAGAGATTACATAAAATGAGTAAAATGATTTTCTAGAAAATTCAACATATGCCATTTTTCTCAGCTGAAGCTAGCAGGATGTTGGAAGGATGCTGGACTTTGAAACCAGAGGGCCCTGTTCAACTCTCAGCCTGGCTACTCCCAGTTGTGTGAAATACGTGAAGTTGCTTAAATGCTCTGGGAATCGTTTTTCCCATCTGCATAACCCATAGTGGTGCTAGGATGATGAGGAGGATGAGGCAAAATATACACAAGGAGTGATGGTGATTATTATTGTACAATAGGAAGTGCTGTTACCTTTAATCAGGATCATTTTTTCCCCTTTCTCGTAGCTTTAATGTTTTTCTTCATTTCTTTAAAATTTTTTTTTTTTGTTTTATATTGGTGTATAGTTGATTTACAATGTTGTGTTAGTTTCAGGTGTAAAGCAAAGTGACTCAGTAAACATATATCTATTCTTTTTCAGATTCTTTTCCCATATGGGTTATTATAGAGTACTGAGTAAAATTATCTGTGCTATACAGTATGTCCTTTTTGATTATCTATTTTATATATAGTAATGTGTATATGCTAATCCTAACCTCCTAATTTAGTCAGGATGATTTTTAATGTAAAATAATGCTACAACTCTAGAACACAGTTGGCCAATGTTTTAGGAATTTTTTATGCCATTGATAGGTTTTTGGTCCGTCAAGATGAATTTGTTGGAAAAAGAATGTCACACGTCTGTGAGATCATTGACTGAGGATACTGATTTAGCCTGGGATTGTGGAAGGCAGGTAAAATACAGTTGTTTTATAAAGAAATATACTGGAACATACTGCTATTGCCTTTACCTAGTAAGTTTATTAAATAGACGTGATAAAAGAAAATGATCCAAACAAACAAACAACAAAAAAGAAAATGATCTATTCTTATGTAAGCAATTAATGTCAATGAATATCATATATATTAAATATTCAACCAGTAAAGACATTTTTACAAGCAGAAACAAGAAAAGCATATCTTAACACTTAAGCTATAAACTTTGTAAAAATTTCCTATAAAAAAATGCATGAGTATCAATTACTTAAGGATATATATATTTTTTACATCTTTATTGGAGTATAATTGCTTCACAATGGTGGGTTGATTTCTGCTTTATAACAAAGTGAATCAGTTATACATATACATATGTTCCCATATCTCTTCCCTCTTGCATATCCCTCTCTCTCACACCCCCATCCCACCCCTCTAGGTGGTCACAAAGCACCAAGCTGATCTCCCTGTGTTATGTGGCTGCTTCCCACTAGCTATTTATTTTACGTTTGGTAGTGTATATATGTCCATGCCACTCTCTCACTTTGAAGGATAGATTATTTTTTTATATGTAATGGGAAAGTTGATGCTAGCAGTAAACAGTTTCTACAAAAAATATGCTTAGAATAACAATGTTCATAGATTTACAAAAATATACTTAGTGTTATATCTAAATGCTGCAGTAAAAAATGAAAATCCATACTTGTGAAAACTTGTCAATGCAGACTTTTCATCCATAAACATTAAAAACAAAACATGACTTGAATTACACAAATATAATCATTCTCTTCAATATCCAAAAAAGTAAATAGTAAATGAATGATCTAGGATTCCTCATTCCAAGTTCTGCTAAATAAAATGTGATTTCATACACGTACTAAACCCACTGCAGAAATAGATACTCCCTTTAATAGCTTCCTGCTTGCCAATTCCAGATTTGGTCCCCAAATTACTATGAAAAGAAATAACACATTTACAATGTGATTGTCATATATTATGGCAGATGAGTGAAAAACTTCCCATAAAAATGAAACATTTGGCATTATGAACATAATTTTATGTCTTAGATAAAAATTTAATAATAGATAATTATGTTCATATACATGATATTTTCATGCTTTATCTCCACTCTGATTAGTAAATTCCTCCAACAATTATGAGTTTATTCAATTTCCTCTTAGTTTCCACTGTTCAGGATGGGTTCAGGTTATGTACTCTGGTTGGTCTTCTAGTTATTTTCAGTGGGCTCAAATTAGTCTGGTTCAGTGGAGGAAATGCTTATTCAATCTTCATGTAGTACATATTAGGGGTTTGGGAATAAAAATAACGTATTTTCAAACTTAGCCCTTCATTTACTGGCATGTGTAATTTAAGACAATATGTCCTTTCTAAGCCTCATTTTATTTTTATGTAAAACGATTGCAGAGTAATTTTCTCTCTGAAGATTAACTAAGATAGCATATGTGGACTGTCCTACAAGATATAAACTACACTTCCTTCCTCTTTCTTTGTTTAAAATGTGTTTTAGACTCTGTCTGAGGCTCTGAGAATTCATAAGAAACAGCTCTACTCTTCCTGAAGCTCACATGCTCTGTACAAAAAAATAGGTGATGTGTCTTGTTTTACTCCTATAGCCATGGATTCTTTCCCTGAGTCCCTGTTGGTTCATGCTTTTCTTCTCTCTGTCTTATATGTTGGAGTCCTCAAAGCCCATTTCTAGTCTCTGGCTCTTCCCTCTCTGCATCCTCACAAGCCTTTACATTCTCAAGGCTTTAATTAACCCGGGAATGTAATAGACTCAATATCTACTCATACCCCAGAATTTTCTTTCAAAATCTGGTGTTATCCAACCAACACCCTATGTGACATTTGAACTTAGGTAAATCACAGAGAGCTCAGAGCTACATTTTCAGAAGCCTTGATACTGGCTCCTCAGTTGAGTTTTCCCTCATGCTTCCCTGTTTCAGTAAATGAAACTGCTACCCTCCAAGTGAATTGGTCCAGAAAATTTGCCCCTTTCTCATTTCTTGTCTTTCTATTAGCATCCACCTCACAACTACCAGTCAATCTTCTCCTGAAATTATATATGGAATATCTTCATTTATCACCACTTTTGCTGCTATAACTTGAATGCAAACTGTTGTCATTTTTCGCCTTTAGTATTGTGAGAGCTTCCTGCTCTTTTATTGGTCCTCTCAACTCTAAAACCCTCTAAATAACAAGAGTAATCTTTTCAAAATGTAAGTTAGATCAGGCACCTGCCTCTATTCAAATGGATGTCCTAAATTTACATAAAATTCTGGCGATATTACATGACACACACAAATGTGTATAACTCGGTCCCTATTTTCTTCTGCAAACTCATTATATAACACTTATTCATGTAATCAGTATTCTTCAGTTGCTTGGGTCCTCTGTCTTTTACTTCTTCAATTTTATGACTCTGTCTCATTCTTTGATTTTATCATAAGCATTTCCGTATGGAAATCTACAAATGAAGTATCTTCAGTGGATTTAGGGTAGATCGATTGAGCATGTTTTTCAACCTTCTTTTAGTGTCCTTTCATATAAGGCAGAAAAAAGAAAACCACAAATAATATTTTTCAAACTCTGTGTATCTAAGTGTGGCCACTAGATAAGTCTTAGCTAAGTGGAAAGGCTATTTGAGGCTTCTGGGTGGAACATGCATGCTGGAATTAAGATGTGGTAATGTATCATTTTGGAAAATGTGGGTGAAATGAATCCCCTAGGGATGGTGGAATAACAAATGAAGGGATTTGTTCTCTGAAAATGTGTGGCTGGTACCTATCTTCTCCTAGACTGTATGTGAGAAAGGAATAGGTGTACTTTTTTTTTCTCACTAAAACCACAGTTACATGGGGGTCTCTGTTATAGCATTTGGTCCTAAGCCTTATTAATACAGACTTACCATTCTCTATCTGAGTCCTGTTTACTTCCTTCACATTTCGTACTTATTTATTTATTTACTTGTCAAATATCTGTCACCTCTACTAGACTGACTACCAGAGAGAGGAGGGCCGGAGCTTTGGTTGCTTTGCTGATTGTTGGATATTCATGTCTATTCAGTCTTTAGTTCACAGTAGGCTTGAAATACATATTTGTGTATGTATAGATGAATTAGACTTGAAAAAGTATTGAGTAAATGCTTTGAAACTATCCTTCCTATAGTTCCTTTATGTTAAAATCCCAGGCATCACCGAGGGAGATTGAATTCTGACATAATTGATTGGGCCATGGATAGCTGCAGCTTGGCATCAGGAGATCCTCAAAGGATTCCAAGGCATGGCCAAAGTTAGAAAAGACTATTATGACATTTATCTTAGAAAAACACAATCACTCGTCAAAAATGATAAGGCATTGTCAGCTGAGATATTTTGAAATTTAGCATGAAATCATCCATCAGATATTTTGCATGGGCAGCAGGACCCAGGGAAGAAAAATTAATCAACAGAGAGATAATGTCATATTTATAGATAGTAAGTCAGACATAAAAAGAAAGCCTGGAAAATAACTCAGAGAAATAACACAGGTCACAGGACTCTACAACTTGTAATCTTGGGGGTTCTATTTGGCTGACCTTGACATTATGTCAAAGCTTCTGTTCTGATCACCTCCGCAACCTTCATACTGCTTACTGCCTTGTCTGTTACTGGCCAGCACATTAAGATACTTATCAGTCACTACACAAAAGGTTCTTGAGTTTTGTTTTTTTTTATTTGAAGTATATTTTACTTACACTATTATGTTAGTTACAGTTTGACACAGAATTATGGATCACATCATACAATGCATGATATAAATTTTCTAAGTAGTTAATAAGCAACCACACATAGACATACAATATATAACAGATCGTCATCTTTAGGGTTCCTTGAATATAGAGATTTGTTGGAACTTCAGGGTAGATTTGACTATGGAAATAATTTCTACCTGGACCATTTTAGATTTTCCCGTACTTTCACATTTATGAGTCAATAAAATGCCAATATTTCTCTGTCTTCAAAGCTAGTTTCCTGACTACATTCATCTGCACAAAATAATTGTATCAGCACTTTTAACTAACTGCTACTCTGTGCTTATAATACAGGGCTACTTTTTTTTTCTCCTGTACCTTTGCATGTGATATCACAACTCAAGGAGGGTGACCACCTTCCAACGTGTGTTCTACAAAATTCTTGCTGTGACTCGTTACAATAGCTTCTTTCTCCTATTCTTTGGATTAATAAGAGTAGTTGAAAAGACAGTTGTGCCTTTTTGAGAGAAGAGAATCCCCTCTTGCCTGTCAGTTAGCAGGAAAACATACTCTATACTTTATAGAACTCAGTGATGATGTTCCTCTGTATGTAGCACTATTATTTCCTCCTTCAGCAATAACCTAATACTAGCTCTTATTACTGTTCTGATTATATGAGTAAGAGAATTAAATTATATATGTTGCATCACAGAACTAGAGATATTTTAGTATTTCACAATAGTTAAAGGTTATCAATATTAATTCAATTATATTAGCCAACAACACAGTTATGGATATTAAAGTTTTATGTAAAAACTTTACATATTTTCAATATGATTATACAAACATAAGCACACAAGTTACTTCCCCCCTATCTTCTAAAATGAAATAATAAATCCTTTCCTAGGAAAAAGAATTAATTAACTGCTAAAGGAGTTGGAATTCGATATTTGTCAATTATATGTAAAATGAATCTTATAGCTACTCAGTAGTAGGTGGCCCAAGCATGCTTTGTACCAAAGAAAAAATGGCACCATCTCTATAGATGTAACAAACAGTTGATTCTCATTCATGTTTGTAGTCTACTAAATATGTATAATATACATAATATATTTATTAAAATACATATGCATATACATATATGATACATGTATACTTTTTGTAAACATAAATTATTATCTTACATAAAGAAATTTTTGAATATCAAAATTTTAAGAATCTTGGACAACTTTATAAACACTCCAAATAAGAATTTGATGTTTATAATATTATAATTATGTATATGCATATAATATATTAATACTAAAATTAAAATCATATATTTAATACATGCTAAACCATACATTCAAATTCAGTCATTGGGTGATTGGAATCATGGAATAAATACATAAGAATTTACAATCCTAAATTCAGTGAGTGTATACCATATCTTTAATTCTGGTAAGATAAATGTAAAGTACATGAATCTTGGAGTCACAATGATGAATCAAATCCAGACATTGTTTTGCAGATTTCAAGAATAAAGTATATAAACTGAATTTGGGAGCATGCATTAAGCTTTCAACAGAATACACTGTGATTTTTACATATTAAGAAAAAAATTCTTAATTCTTAATTTCATGGACATTTGACACATGACTCCATAAATGCTATATACACAGAGATACATAAAATTTGTATTGATGTAATGGGCCATGTATGTGTTTACTGAAATATAATTTTGTAAGACTCAGTGAAAATATTTATTGCATTGAATTTGATGGTGAGAAGTCAAGGGAAATGTATGGATCCGTAGTATAAAGATTAAATTCATTAAGTACTCATCATGCAACCAAACATACACATGAAAACCAAGTATTTACAACTAGACCATGAGCCTTGGTATCACTGCTTCAGGCTGTGGAAAAGATATAACTTCAACCTTCAGTAAAACTTTCATTTTCAATGCTATGCAGACTAATTATCATATAAATTTTGAAGAGAAATCCCCGTAGCCCTCCTAAAAATAGTTCTGGGTTTTCAAAAGTGAAGCATTTGTGAAGGTTCTCACCTCTTAATATGTCTAATTAGCTTTCCTTGTGCACTGAGACCTACAAGCTTCTTTCAAGATTCAAAGCTAAAGTTAGAAACTTAATTTCAAGTGATATCAGAACCTGGTCTGTTAGCACTTTGATTTTCAATATAAAATGAAATACTTGAGAAACTATAGACAAATTATCATGTTAAATCATAGGCATCTGTCAATGTTTCAGCCCTTTTAAAACATTTTTATTGCAAGTTATTGAAATGTAGCAGAGCACTATGAATTTTCATTTTCATATGTTTTTAATTTTGTATTACTTACATTAAAATATTACATTATTACTTACAGCATTTTAACTTGATATATTTGAACTAAATACATATACATTAAAGTTGAAGCTATGTAGAGAGACAGCTACAAAAATTTATATCTGATTTTGCTTTAAAATAAGACTTATTCTTGACATTAAAAGAAGACTGTTTCTGTACCTAGTATCATTTATTCATAACCCAAAAAATCTTCTTAACACATTCTCAACTTCTGGTAATTTCAGAAAAAAATATTACTGAGGTTATAATTACACAAAATATTCTTCTTTGTCTGAAGTTCTAATTTAACTGGGCATCCTGCAATTTTCTTTGCTAAATCTGTCAAAATCTATGATAGAGAAACTTTGGAAGCAACTTAAATATTCATCAGTGGTATATTTTCATATAGCAAATAATTATATAACACATGTCAGGAACTATTCCAAGTACTTTCCAAATTTCTCTGATAAATTTCTTGTACATTTAATCCTATTTTGGTGTCTGCTTCTTGGGTGATCCAAACAAGCACAGAGAGTATACTGGTTCAGGTGGTGTGGAATGTTACTGGTGACAGATGTGATGTTAGTGACCCTTCTTAAGCTATGAAATGACCATGGCTCTATAGCTATGCCTTAGGATTCTTGAACAAGACAAACGTGTCTTCAAAGATAGTGTTTTTTTTTTTTTTTTTTTTGCGGTACGCGGGCCTCTCACTGCTGTGGCCTCTCCCGCTGTGGAGCACAGCCTCCGGACGCGCAGGCTCAGTGGCCATGGCTCACGGGCCCAGCCACTCCACAGCATGCGGGATCCTCCTGGGCCAGGGCACGAACCCACGTCCCCTGCATCGGCAGGCGGACTCTCAAACACTGCGCCACCAGGGAAGACCGACAGTGGTATTTTTTAAATCTTTTCTTCCTGTGATAATGATTTCTCCTTCAGGGAAATAAACTGGAATTAGCAGAGCAAATTTTCACATGGCTTGGGCATTCTACCAGTGATTTATAAATTACATATCACATGCCTTGAGATTCATGTCATGAGATTTTATGTTGTCATCACTGCTAATCAACTCACATGTAAAATAAGGAAGCAGGAAGGCAGAATACATGGGAAAGGCAAAAGCAGCCACCGGGGCTTCCCTGGTGGCGCAGTGGTTGAGAGTCTGCCTGCCGATGCAGGAGACGCGGGTTCGTGCCCCGGTCCGGGAGGATCCCACGTGCCGCTCAGCGGCTGGACTCGTGAGCCATGGCCGCTGGGCCTGCGTGTCTGAAGCCTGTGCTCCGCAGCGGGAGATGCCACGACAGTGGGAGGCCCGTATACCGCAAAAAAAAAAAAAAAAAAAAAAAGCAGCCACCAGGTTTTCTTCTCTGCCTTGGGTATGGATAAACTTCCAACACTAGGGGTCAATAAGATGGAGTTAGACGTTTCAAACAGCTCAAGCCAGGGATGAAACCTTGCCATTTGTGACAACATGGATGGATCTAGAGGATATTATGCTAAATGAAATAACTCAGAAAAAGAAAGATAAATACCATATGATCTCAAACAAAGAAAACAAACAAAACAAAATGAAAATAGACTCATAAATAAAAAGAACAGATGGGTGTCTGCTGGAAGAGAGGGAAGTGTGTGGAGGGAGTATGTGAAATAGATGAATGGGATTAAGTGATACAGACCTCCCGTTATAAAATAAATAAACCATGGAGATGAAATATACAGCATAAAGAATACGGTCAATAGTATATAACTCTATATGGGGACAGATGATTATTAGACTTATCATGGTGATCATTTTATAATACAACTAAGTGTCAAATCACTATGTTGTACAACTGAAACTAACATAATATTGTACATCAACTACATTTTAATTAAAGAAAAAGATTTCACCAAAATATGGCCAAGAAAACTATTTTTATAATGTTTAGTTTAATTATTATTTGATGCTATCTGGTGTTGACAACTTTTAAAAAGTTTGAAAAAATTAGAAGTACACTTGTGAGTGGTTCTATCATTTGGAATTATGGAAATTTATTTGATAATTTAAAAAATAATTTATTAATTGATTTGAAACTTTGAAAGCAGGAATTTCTTTGATCTTTGACAGGTTTATTTTCAAAAAAATAATCTTTTCTTTAATTAAAAATTATAATTAAAAATTCAATTATATGACTTTTTATAAAGGCAAAATGATTAGGATAGAGGACAGATATGGTTTTTATCGAATGGAGGGAGGAGAATCTTTGTGGATGATGAAACTGTTCTGTATTCTGACTGTGATGGTGAATGCACACTATGAATTTTTCAAACCTTTAGAATGAACACTAGAAAGAGTAGATTTTACTCTATGCAAGTTAAAAAGTAAGTAGATGCATTTATGCTGTTTATTGCCTGGTATTTTTTAATATTTATTGAAATATTACTACTAAATTATTGAAGAATTTATTGACAAAAGAACCACAGTTACTAGGTAGCTTTCTGTGTAATAATATACACAAGGAATTTCATGCTCAAGAAACAAAATATGACAAAGCAATATGAAAAGAGTTTAAAATAATTAAGGTATTATTTGTATAAGAGAGAATTTTTCAAAAACAAAAAGAGGTAAACTTAAAAATAATCATACAGAAGTCTTGGAAATGAAAATATAGCATTTGAAATAAAAAATAAAGTGCTTACTTTTCAGTCACTGTGCATTGAAATATCACTACTAAGTTATTGAATTTAAGGACAATTAAATTCCAGGTGCTGTGTAGCACATTATGTAACATTTATTTAAAAAAATAATTTGGCTTCATAAACTTGTGGACTTGGTCAGAAGTCATAGCAAATCCATTTCATCGTGATGACACAAGAAGTCAGGAGTAATTGAAATTACCATGGAAGGTAATTCTTGCTGAATATATGGTCACTTATAAAAGTATAAAGCACCTAAAAAAGTCCAGAGTGATGTGACACAGAAGACAAAACATGGAATATTTCATGCTCCTAAAATAAAATGTAATAGTGTAATATGGAAAGGAGTTTGAAATAGTTAAAACATTTATTTGTATAATGTTATTAAAAGTAAAAGCAGGTAAACTTGACAAATAGCCACACAGAAATCTTGGCTGTGAATATATAGTATTTGAAATAAATATATTCTGTGGACTAAAACATAAAGAATAAACACAGTTGAATAGACAATCAGTGAACTGGAAGACAGATATGAAGAATTCATGCAATAAAGCACTGAAATATAAAGAGAAAAAAGTTAAAAAAAAAGATTAAGTACACTGTAGACTGAGAAGTTACAAAACATTTTCCAAAATAAATGACTCAGAGAATGTGGATATGTGCTGCTCATCAGGGCTGTTAGGAACTATTCTGGTCCTCCTTTTTCCTAGAATCTAGTAAGTCTTGCTGCTGTTGATTTGCTTTGACTTATGTGATAAAAATTTAACGCTTTTATTTCCAGCTATGATAGAATGCTTTGTGTCAGAACAAGCTCCCTCTGAGAACAAGAAGCAAATCTGGGTATGTTTAGAAGCCTTATAACATTGCCAAGTCATCCAGGACTTGAGGAGCTATGATCCTGGAATGCACAGAGAGGTGAGGTTCAAATTTAGCTCTAATTTGCTTTTTGACACATTTATGAATTCCAAGCAGTTATTGAAAGGCTGAGAAACTGAGTAGAGTTCTTGAGAGTATCATGTGTTTGGGAAGAATAATCTATGAGGTCAGGGAAAGCAAATAAGGGAGGTCCCTGGCAAAAAAGCCAGGGTTCCTGCTGGGAATTTTGTAGGTTTACAACATAAGAGGAAGGAAAAATAAAAATAAAACAACCCCCCAAAATGTGAATCCCAGCTACCAGTTCAGCTCAATTTCTGATCTAATTAAAGTAACCTAGCACAGTATTAATCATCTGCCAGAAGAAAAATAGTTCCTCTTTACAGAAATGTAATATGATCCACACCTTTAGTTTTTTTAATTAAATACTTCCTTTTGAAATATTTTTAGATTTACATTTTGTTGTAAAAAAATAAAACAGAGAGATCTTATGTACTCCTTACTCAGTTTTTTCAAAAGTAACATTTTGCAAGGCTATTGTACAATAGCATGACCAGAGCATATCCATCACCACAAGGATCTCTCATGTGCCCTGAGACATCCACAAACATATTCTACCTGTCCCCACCTACACCTTAACCACAACAACTACTAATCTGTTTTCCATTTCTATAATTTTGTCATTCCATGGATGTTATGTACGTGGAAACATACAGTAGTTGTCTTTTGCGATTGCCTTTTTACTTGACATAATTTTCTGAAGATTCATGTAAGTTGTTGTATGTACTGTCAGCTTGTTCATTTCTATTGCTTTGCATTTTCCAAGGTATAGATATACTACAGTTTGTATAACCATTCACAAATTAAAAGATATCTAAGTTGTTTCCAGATTTTGGCTATGATAAATAAAGCAGCTATACAAATTCATGTACAGAATTTTGTACATGAACATGTTTTAAATTATCTAGGTAAAAGGCCTAAGAGTTTATTTAAATTACTGGGTCATATTAGAGTTGTGTTTTGAATTAGTTAAGAAACTGCCAAACTATTTTCCAACGGGACTGTACCATTTTATATTCCCACAAGAAATGTATAAGTGATCCAGTTATCCACATCTTTGCCAGCATTTGGTCTTATTATTTTTTGTTATAGATATTCTGTGATGATATCTCGTGATATTAATTTACATTTCTGTAATGTCTAATGAGGTTGAGCATCTTTCCATGTGCTTATTTGCCATTTATCTATCTATCTATTGCCATCTATATATATTCTTCAGTAAAATGTCTATTCACATCTTCTGTCCATTTTCTAATTGGACTTTTTTTTTTTTTTACTGTTGTATTTTGAGTGTTCTTTCTATATTCTAGACACTTGTCCTCAGTTAGAGATGTGGTTTGCAAATATTTTCTCATACTGTATACTTTGTGTTTTCATTCTCTTAATAGGGTTTTCTATGAGCAAAAGCTTAAATCTTTCTTGGGTGATTCTATCCTCTCTGTCATTTCAGTGCTGGTATTTATTGACCGTCCCTTTTCATTGGGTTTGTTACCTCCCTTGTTCTTAGTATGACAAGTGGGTTTCAGTTGAGATCTGGACATTTTGGGTATAATGTTGTGAGACTCAGCATCTCATTAAATCTTCTATATTATCTGGCTTTTTCTGACACTGCTCCCCCAGGGAAAACGGTAGAGGTGTTGGCTTGTTACTGCAAGTCTAGGTTCACCACTCAGCTCCTGTTTATGCCTCAAGTGGGTCACTCTTCATCACTGCTGGGCAGACATGAGAGGTCTGGCTCCCTACTAGACCTCCAACAGATACCTCCCTGGCTTGGAGGGGTAGACATACCTCATTACTATTTCACATATGGCTTCCTTTAATGTCACAGTATTGGGTGGCTTTGTTACTGCTGGGCTATAGTGAAAGTCAGCTTTCCACTAGGCCCCTTTGTACATCAACCCTGAGGGGATGGGAAAGGGTGTCCAGTGGCAGTGAAAATCCAAGCTTTGTGTGTGGTTTCCATTGACACCACTGGGGGACCTAGTGAACACCTGGTATGAATAAAAATCCTAGCTCCCCCTATATGGCCTTCTCTGACACCAAGCGGCCTCTGGAGGATAGAAATGTAGGATCACCTCTCAGCAATTTTTGGTGTAGGCATAACTATACTTTTTCTGTGGTGTTTGGCTGGAATAGATCTGTTACTGTCTTAAAGTTTTCTGTCTTGCTGGTTTGACTTTTTGCTGTTTTTTGGCTGGAGCCAGGCCTCTTTTCTGGGGCCTTTTCTTTGTGTCCATTGGCATCTCCATGTTGCCAACTTCTTTAATTTCAGGTCTAGGATATATAAGGCAAAGAGGAAATGCAGGGAACTCACTTCCATGCCACTCCTTGGGTTCTGAGGTCCCTAGCCAATCTGTTTCTTCTCTCACCTTTGGATTCTTCCTATATTTGTTTTCTATATAATGCCTAGGGGTTTTAACTGTTTTTGGATGAATAGGAAAATGTATGTCTATTTAATCTTCTTGGAAGTACTCTCCTAAACTTTCATTTTATACAAAAAGTTTAACATACAGTAAAAAAAAAAAAAATACTAGGTGTATTAGGAAACAGAAACAAATTTAAAAAAAAAAAAGGATTTTCAAGGTAATAGAAACAAATCCTCAGGAGTTCCAGATACTGGAATTTTGATATACACATTTTTAATATAACTGTGAAGTAAGTATTATACATACAAGTAAATAGATTATAGAAGGAGAATATCAGCAAGAATATCTATGAAAAAGAAAAACTGGATACATGGGAACTGAAAAATAACATATTTATTTAAATGGAAATAAGTAGAATTAATTAAAAATTTGAGATTCATTACAAGACTCTGAACATTTGGAATAATACAAAATATCAACATTTTGGAAGATGAAACAGAGCTAAAAAAAAAAAAAGGAGAGAGATAAAAATATCCCAATAAAATGAACTCAAGACTGAAACACAGACACCTATGCACACACACAAACATACTGACAATTAAGATAATAATAATCAGAGCTACATGCAAAAAAAATTGAATTAAGAAAATGGAAAACTTTCTAGAATATTATAATTAAAAATTACTAAAATTACCCAGATTAAAGACTAAACATGGTTAGACCACTAACAATACACAAATTTGATTGTTACTCAAGTCTCAACACTTTCCAGGCATAAGATCTAGATAATTTACAAGCATGGTTAATAGAAATTCAAAAACTATATATATATATATATATATATATAGCATCAAAAAATTCTCTTCTAGAAATTGGGAAAAGCAGTAATTCTTTCTAATTCATTTTCTAAAGATAGTTATGTAAAAATGAAAGCCACACTATTAAATTCAGTTAAAATGAATATTATAAGGTAACACCATTTCTGCTTGTACATAAAAAAATTCTAAATAAAATTTGAGCAAACCAAATAAGGTATTTCTAAAACAAAATATCATGAGCATTATGGTTTATTTTAGCCTTGCAAGTATGCTTTAATGTTAGATAATCATAACAGTATCAGACTAAAGAAGCAAAATCAAATGATCATTTCTACGGATCTATAAAAAAGGTATTTCATGAGTTAATGTTAAAAAAATCTTAGCTAACTTGGAACAGAATTAAACTTCATTAAATTGGTAAAATTTATCTCTCAAAATCTTACAGCAAATGGTGTACCTACTCATTCATAAAAAATAACCAAATATTGGAAATAAAGCAAGAGGATAGCTACAAATCCTTACAATTCCATTGGCTCACACTAATATTATTTTATTATCAAGAAGAATGCACCTGTATTTGTTATTTATTTATGAATTAGAGTCTAGATGCTGTGAAATTACATTTTCACTTATAAGTTACTATCTATAGAAAAGGTAGTCCCACAAATTATACTGTTTTGACCATAGTATGTTAACCAGTTTTGTTTTCACTTGTAAATTCATTTTAATCTTCCTTGATTATATATATTTACCTAGGATGCTGACTTACCATTTGACAGTTTTTCTCATTAATTAATGAATAAAATTTTTGACACATATTAGTTTATATTTATATGAGTGTTGTGTTTTTAATTTTGAAAATTATACTTTATCAGTACTTAAATAGAAACCTTAGAGACATCCACAATAATGTATGGAGTAATTCATGCTCATTACCATCACTTGTATTATACAAGATTAATCTGTAAGTTTACAGTTTTGTTCATTTACAAAGAAACACATATAAGAAAAAAAAACAGAAATGTAAACTGGAAAAGAGGATATGGAAGTGTCTATTTTGCAATATACTGTCCTCCTAGCACACATGAAAAAAAATGCATTAATCAATGGATAATTATTATGCCTTCATAATATGCAAGCTACAACCATTAGTTTTCATCCAAAGGGTATTTCTCTGTGCACAGTGACTTTAACAAATGGAATAGCTTCCATGTTTTATAATATGTTCTGAAACAAGAGATGATACAATTTCACTCATCCTCTTTAATAAAAAAGGACCCATTATATGTGGATGTTTTTATCATTCCTTAATTCATGTTACGGGTATTTATTAACCAGTCTCTGAACCAGGTACTTACTATCAACGTGGCGGTCAACCATAGTTGGTTCATCTAAGAAGGTCACTGTCCAGTTGATCATCCAGGGAAAGATTACCAGATCGATTAATGTTTCAAAAAGACATGAAAACCACTGAATGTCTCCATGTGTCCTAAAAACTTTACTTGTAGTGTTTCCTATCCAAAAAATAATTGGTGAAATCGCCAACACAGGACCACAGACCTGGAACCTAGGAATCGTGTTTGACTCATCCATCTCCATTCTTCCTCATGATCATTCCACCTTCTCAATGTTTCTCATATTTTTTCACTTTCCTACCATCCTGGCTTCTTCAACTGTAATCAGGACTACACATTGGGTTCTAACAAAAAACTGAACACAGAGCCATTGGAAGGTCTTTCAAAAAATAAATTTCTCATATTATTACCTTACCAAAAAACAAACAGCAGCAAAACAAATCAAGCAGAAAAAACAAAAACAAAAATCCGGAAAAGGTAGCAATATGTACAATAGTAATAATAAATTAAAACTTGTAGTTTTCTCATAATTATATCTTTCTCATACTACTCAAGGTGTGGACCATGGACTATTTCTTGTCCTCACAATATTTATTAATCATATAAACTGCATAGGTAAACAGAAATTAGGGGTAAGATTTTAGAAATTATAGAGCAATTTGATATTACCAGGACAATCTATTTTATTTTATCAAAGTATCTTCCTGGACAGATTAGAAAAAAGTTTAAAAGGAAACAGTATTTCACCACAAGTATTTTAAGAAACATTGTCTAGCTAGTAGAACTTCTAAAATTATTAAGTTAGAATATATGAAAAATTGCCAGTTTGATAGTTTAATATGTTTTACAAACTAGCAATTCAATAAATATTTATTGTGACTCATATTGCATGTGGTATTATTAACAGCCTTGAGTATCCCATTTTTGGAAATAGGAGAAAACTAGATAAACACTAATTGAGTAAGAATTCTCAAAGTGTACTGGAGGTAGGCTTATACAATCTCTGTGTTTCCTTCCAATTCAGTCTTTCTATGTATCAAAAGATCAGGTCTAGGCAGTATTTTCACTGTTTTCCTAACACTTCTTTCCAAATGTTAAACTTTTCTTTTCCTATAACTTAGATTCATATACATGCTGACTGCATATTTAGGCTTTAGTGAAAGCACACAGTTGGGTTTTCTTTGTTTGCTTTTTTTGCCAGTAAGGGCATTAATGGTTTAACATCATTTCTGCGAGTTCTCAATATAGAGACCCAATTGTTTTCACTCTTCTGATGAGAAAACTCTCAGGTGAAATTGTTAGGTTAGTTTGATTTGTAATATAGATGCCTGTTCACTGGGAAGAAGACTAAGCATGGGTCAGGGAACCAATTTTTTCACCCTTTCCTCTTCCTAACCGCCAAAACCCAGAAATCTCTGACTTCTAATAAGTAAATATACATTTACCCAGTGTTTGTTGGGGAGAATTTATGATAGATTTCACCTTTGGCTTATCATTTTTCAGAGGTTTATATCTTATTACATTTTTCTAATTTTATTCTGAACTACTATTGTTGTTTCAAGCTTGAACGTATTTGTATTTTCTTACTGCTCTGAAAATGAATCTAGCTTTTGCCCTCCGTACCAGGAACAAGAAAAAAATACATAATCAGTGTAGTGCTTTTTATTGCCCCAGTTGGATTTCTTTCCTGATTAAAAATTAAAAGTGGCAATAAGATTTTTAAGTTTCCTTTTAATTGAAAATATTTTTCTGTATTTGATCACCATCATAATGAGTAAGTATGATCATTAACGATTATAAATGAACTGCTTTAAAATAATTGAAATAGTAGTGAGATTTAGAGGGCTAAGTTCATGTCACATGTTCTGAGGGAAGTCAAATTTTACATGCAAAGTTTTTTGATATGGACTTATACTGATATCTGTGTATATCTGTGAATTAATCAGGAAAAGTTTATGGGAATCCATTATGTGCACAGAACCATGGAAGGCGCACTGGAAGACATGAATTATGCAAGGCATCACCTAACACTCTTATATGTAAAATGAAAAATATTTTTATTCAAATGAAAATGGATTTTACAGGGAGTCTGCTAGCACTGTGCATGGAAAAAGCACAAAATCAGATTTTATAGAAGATAGAAATCAAGGATGAGGATGGTTAGGAAAGTTTCTGTAAACGCTTTGAAGAAAGAATAAAATTATAAAGTAAGTTATTTTTAGTTAAATAAAACTTTGGGAATAATGCTATCAAAAAAGGAAATCCTAACGTATAATGTATAACAGTGATTAAACTTGGTGATGTTTATACATATTAGAGATGCCTGAAGATCCCATTTTTGATTAATACCTACATTGCTTCAATAGACTCATTCTACCCTTTAAATAAAGCAAGATATGTACAAATAAAAATATGACAAAAATGTGTCAAAGTTAGCCTTGCAGATTACCAATTTGACTTCCAATTTTGCTCGGTAAATTTGGTCAGTATAATAAAAACAACTATAATTTATTGAGCGTTTACATGAAGTTTGCAGCAAAATCTTATTTGTTCATCACCAAATCTCCAGGTTTGATGTTGTTTCATCTATTATGCTCTTTCCCTCCTCTTGCATATTTTATATAGTTAGGGAAGTGATCAGTTTTGTTGCATGTAAGAAAATGGTCACTGAAAGTAACTTTTTAATCTTTTTGCAAAATGCTGAGTATTTTTTTAACACAATAAGTTAGCATAGTGATAGAGTCAGTATACATGGTACTGTGGCGTTGAGGGAGATTGTTAAAGAGAAGGCTGACAGGAATATCTTTGAACAAACCAAGAGAAATTTTCTCCCATGTATCCCTGACATGAAGAATCTCAGCATCACTGAGAAATAATGGTTTGTAGAAAACAGGTCATAGAAAATCCATTAATATCTGTCATTAGATCTTAGGCCACTGGTTAGAAGTTTGTTTTTCATCTAGAATAATGTCATATAATTTTCCTCTTGGGAGACGAATAATGACTCAATAATTTAGTATGTATTATTACATGTTGGTAAATAGGTATGGCTGAATCTCTTGTCACTTAAAGTCAGCAGAAGAGTACTATTCTTAAAAATCTTGCTCACAAATTACACAATAAACAATACCTTGAGGAATATGTAGTATCGACCTACATTCATAAAAATCAATATATTCCTAGGTCTCTCATGTTCTTGTGTTATATTTTAAACATATGAGCATATAAGAGTATTTGTTTGGAACCTTCTCAAGAATAAAACCAGATAAGAAAATTATGAGTTTCCAAATATGTGGAATATATTGAGCCTGGCACATACATGTAAAATGAGAAATAACACTACATCTAAATAAGGGCTCTCATAATTTTGGTTTTATGAGTCAAGTGCAATGAACTGGCCATGTCTCTTTAACTATGATGCTGACACTTTTACCAAAAAGAGCTGTTATTTGCTCTAAAATCACAAATTGTATTTCAGTTTCCTAATTTAAAAATCATCTTATTTTGCATGGACTTAGCTATTTTCTGGACTTCTTCTAACTCGAATTTTCTGTAATATAAAGCCATATAGTTCATGTCTAAATGTCATAAAGAGATGTATTAATAGTATTCTATATGCCTAGTACTTTTATATACATTGTATCATATTTAATTATTAAAGAATTCAGCAATGTAATTTTGCCTTTGTTTCTGTTTTTGAGTTGCTCTGCATGAGATATGTTGTTGTTAAGAGAAATATAGCATGTGCAGATTTAATTATGATTATGTGTCATTTGTTGAATGGCTTTAGGGCAACCGTTTGTACAAAACTGAAGTCTTACATTCCCATTTTGCAGCTCAAGCAAGCCAAGAATCAAAGAATGAATTACACACGTAGGTTGTGATTCTATGCTATAAATTGTCCCATAATCCGGTTAGTGAAGGTACATAAGTGCAAGGAGAAGCAAACACTTACATTTGTTCTGGAAGTCATTATATGGGTTTTCAGCAGCATATTTGCCTATCACATAATGTTTACCATATTTTGCATTTCCTCCCTACTTACTCACTTGATGAAATCAGGAAAGTCTCTAAGTAGACTTCAGAGAAGCTAAAAGAATCCAAACTTGGATTCTAAGTTTGCTACAGATCATGGGAAAGAAGAAAAATGTAGATGAGTAATTGTATAAGTGAGAATTTCCCATATCTGTATATTATAATGCATGATTTGCCAGACATTCATCTTCTAGTTTTGTAGAAGAGCCAAGAATACTTTTCAAATTCTCATCCACTCCTCCACCTTGTATCCTTCTTGAATTTTCTCCCTGAAAATAATGGAATAATTTTAGTAGTTAATATTAAGTTTTGAAAATGGTCACATTGGGATTCCAGTCACTTGTGGGCAAGGTATTAGAGTGAATCTTTCATTTCTCTAAAGAGCAGTTCATGCAACTTCTGCTGTCAGAAATTTAGTTTCTCTGAAAGCTATCATTTTGTGTTGTGCTAATATTTCAAAAATACAACATTTTCGAAGCAGTCTTCCTTGCTGACAGACAAATACAGCTCCAAGAGCATTTATTTATCAGGGCCATGACTCCAATTTAACTAACAGAATTGCGGTTCTCACTTTTTTCGGAACCATAGTAATATCCCTTTGAATGTTTACAGCCTTAATCTAACTTTGAAATATTTTAAAGTTATTTTGGCTTATGATAAAGCGAGAGGAATATAAACAAGGGCCTGACAACCTTGGTTCAACTCTAGTCTCTACTTCTTATTAAATTTATAACTTGTGGGAAGCCATTTAGTTTCTCAAAGAGTATGTTGAGATTTTTATCAAATGAGATTCAAATGACTTTTGACTGGCCCTCATGACTGTAAACTGTATCACAATATATGATAATGCCTATACAAGTCTGCTCAAACCTGTAAGCTATATTGTAAATTTAAGATAATTTCAGTTCCAGTGAGTACATATGAAGTTTACAGGATGCATGACAAAAGATTTATAACCAAAGTCACAGTTTCTGCTCTAAAAAGTAATGTGTCTGTTAGAATTTATTAATCAGAAAAATATAATTGTGATAATTTTCTAGATGCTTTAGTGGACTAAACAGGAAACAAACACATTTGTGCACACACATACACACACGCACACTACATGGTAATGGCCAAGAAGCAATTTACATTCCAGTCACAGGTGAAAGACGAACACTCAAATGTACAAAATCCTATATATTTAAATGTTAATTTGAGTGGTATATTCAAACTACATGTGGTATGAGATTTCAAGGTAGAGGCAATTTCTGTGGGTAGTAGAGTGTCTTGGGTAACGTGAGAGAAATCTTTAAGCAACCGTCAGAGTGGTTTAGGTTTGCAAATCAGTTTGGGCCTCTATATACTTACCCCTCACCTCACCTGTCTCCTCCTTTCTCTCTGACCTCCAAGCTCTCTATCCCAAGGTTACTCTTGCCTGGAGCATCTTCCTTCTGTCTAAAATACTCTTTCTCAAGAAGGCCCCATGACTCACTTCCTGGCTTTATTCAGGTCTCTGTTCATCTGTCCCTTGTGCATAGGTCTGCTCTGGACTTCCCTGGATGAAACAGCTGCCCTGTCAGGAGTCAACTCACTCTCTGCCCTTCCCCCCCCCATGGTTCTCATAGCACTGATCACTCACTTACTATGTGCTGTGCAGTTTTGCAAGCATTTGAGATATAGGTGCTATGATATGCAGATCCATGTACTGAGAAATAGAGACATCAAATGAATTTCTGAGGGTGGCACGTTTGGCAGTGGAGCTAGGATTTGAACACTTTTAGACATATTTCAGAGTTTTGTAATTTATCCACCTCTTCTAGCTGAGAGCAATGAGCACATAGGCCTGACTTGACCTATTTTCACATACAAGCAGACACTTCTAATAGCATATTATATTTAAGCGAGGAAAATCACTTCTGAGCTAATATTTGTAATTCTTTAAAACTCATGTTTGGGAAGAGCAGCTCAAATTTTTACCTCACATCTCAAAAATTTCTGTTCCTCCTTATATTGACTTGCTCAAACCTGTCATTTAGCAGTCAGGAGAAAAGTTCAATGGTTGAAAGAATGGACTATGGAACCAGAAGGCAGCATTTAAAGTCTTAATGTTCCCTTTGGGGTGAGCACCTTGGGAAATTCACTTATTCCCTGGGCCTGAATTTCATCTGTGGGAGAATAGCAACTCTATTAGATGGTTGTGAAGGTACTGTAAGCGACATATGTAAGCCCTTAGAACAGGCTGTATAAGACGTTCCAGTTATATAACAATTATACAATAGTATTGCTTTGTACTGTATGTATTTGAGGTACTTTTTAATTGTTTTTGTTTCAGAATAATTTTAGATTTACATAAAAGTGGCGAAGAGAGTAAGGGAATTTTCTGTATACCCATCACCCAGTTGCCCTTAGTGTTAACACTGCATGTAACCATGAGAATGTGGATTAGTGACTGCTAGGGGGTATGGGATATCTGAGAATTTAAGGGGTTGATAATTAAACCATACAAGGTTTCTTTCTGTGGTGATGAAAATACTCTAATATTGACTATGGTGATATTTTCCCACATCTGTGAACATACTAAAAAAATTTAACTGTAAATTTATGAAGGTGAATTGTATCTCAATAACACTGCTTAAAAATTTTTCCTTCAAAAATGACTTTAAATATGGAGATATATGATCAGATCAGTTTAATCATATCTTGGAACTGGATAAAGCCGCAGGGCTGTTGCATCACACAGAAACAGAACACGCCTACTTAAAGTGAGTAGAAGAGAAAATAAGGATACTTATAGATGCTCACAGTTTAGGAAAGTGATTATGTAACATTACCCAATAGTATCACAACATGAGCAAAAGGGCATATAGGGTGGTGGACTTTCTGAATCTCTACCACCAGACAGGTGATTTCAGCCATATGCTTGCCACAGGCTGGGGGTTCAAGGAAGAACCTTTGTCTTCAGGTAGAAGAAGCAAGGAAAAGGTGAAGAAGGAGGGATCTTTTGTAAAGGAAATATTTAATTTTAGCAGTGACTTAGAATGAGAAAAGAAAAGTTGATCCTCAGGCTAAAATCGAGTTATATATACAGGTTTTTCAGGTGAGAAGAGCCCTAATATTTACTGTGTGCTTACTTTGTTTACACATGGGCTCACAGAAAAGAGGAGAAGAGTAAGGTCAAGCATGGCTGTTTTAGGTTCCAGAAAATTGCCATCACAAATAGGTATTGAAAAAGGAAAGATGTCAAGGAATTAGCAGTGTGAAATCCTCTCCTTACAATTAGATGTAAACTACTTAAGACTTACTAGCAGTTAGAGGAAGTGTCAAGGGAACAAAGGGATCAGTTAGTGGTTTGCTTACAAACACACTTGAAATAGTTGGAATGTATTATTTTAGAAAATCACTTTTAAGTCATTCAAAAAATCATTTATTTGTGGTTATCATCTCTTTTAAGTTCTTGGACCCAATTCCAATGTGTGTGTATGGGAGAGGGTGGTGCTTCCTCACTCCAGCAGCAAGCAATTCTGGGACACCAGCTGGGTGTCCTACATTTCAACTCATTCTGACACTCTCTACCCAAAGATAGTCCCAGATTCATGTTAATGGTTCAGTCCAAAAGATTGGTGAAGAGTTCAGTCCTACTAGATTGCCCCCACCCCACCCCACTTCAAATGCCAGTTGCAAGCTGAGTTGTTACCTGTACTTCTGACCGACTGGCTATGAATCAGAGGTTCCCATGACCCCTTCCTTGGATCCTATTAATTTGCTAGACAGCTCACAGAACTCAGAGAAATATTTTTATTACTGGGTTATTAGCTTATTATAAACAGATATGATAAAGGATACAGATGAACATCAAGATGGAAGAGATGCAGAGGGGAAGGTATGGAGAAAAGGTGCCAGGCTTCCATGGTTCTTGGAGGGCACACTCTCCCCCAAATTTCCACGTGTTCATCAGCCTGGAAGCTCTCCAAACTCAGTCCTTTTGAGTTTTTAAGGAGGTTTCATTACACAGACATAATTTATTAAATTATTGGTCATTGGCAATTGATTCAGCCTCTAGTCCCTCTCCCTTCCCTGGAGGTCAGGGAATGGTACTGAAAGTTCCAACCCTCTAATCACGTGGTTGAATCTCCTGGCAACCAGTTCCCATCCTTTGGTGTGTTCCAAAAGTTACCACATTAACTTAACAAAAGACACCTTTATGGCTCTCATCACCTAGAAAATTCCAAAAGTTTTAAAAGCTCTGTGTCAGAAACAGGGATAAAAGTCAAATATATATTTCTTATTATAAATTACAATATCAAATGATCTCACTACTAAAGTAGTATTTTTTAAACAGTTAGTTATAGCCACGTCATATTTATACTCTTAAAATTTATTGATGACAGTGAGTTATCATCCAAAATATAAAAATGGTTAAACAATTCTGAAAACTAAATTTTTGAGTCACATTGTTGTTGGAAGGAATATACTACATATGGTTGGTGCATTTTCTTATGGAAAATAGAAACATTAGTGGTAGAATAAAATTTGATATAGAATTAAAAGAGCTGTTCCAATACATTTTTAATTATTTACTTTTTATTGTGGTATAGTTGATTTACAATATAATATTAGTTTCAGGTGTACAACACTGTGATTCAACATTTCTATAGGTTTTATTCCATTTATAGTTATTATTAAATATTGGACATATTCCCTATGTTGTACAATACATCCTTGTAGCTTACTCATTTTATAAATAGTAGTTTGTACCTCTTAAACCCTACCCTTATCTTGCCCCTCCCTCTTTTCCTTTCCCTGCTGGTAACCATTAGTTTGTTTTTTATGTCAGTGAGCTTGTTTCTTTTTTGTTTTATTAGTTAGTTTGTTTTATTTTTTAGATTTTACATATAAGTGATAACATACAACATATGTCTTTCTCTGTCTGATTTATTTCACTTAGCATAACACCCTCCAGCATATCCATGTTGTTGCAAATGTCGAAATTTAATTCTTTTTCAGGTTGAGTAATATTCCATTATATATAATGGAATATTATATATATATATATATATATATATATATATATATATATATATATATATATATATATATGGAATATATATATGGAATATATATCTATCACATTTTCTTTATCTATCTGTTGATAGACACTTAGGTTGCTTCCATACCTTGGCTATTGTAAATAATGCTGCTATGAACACTGGGGTACAAGTACTTTTTCTAATTAGTGTTTTTGTTTTCTTCGGATATATATACAGGGGTGGAATTGTTGGATCACATGGTGGTTCTATTTTTATTTTTTTAAGAACCGCCATATAGTTTTCCACAGTGACTGCACCAATTTACATTCCCAGCAACAGTGTGTTAGGATTCCCTTTTCTCTATATCCTTGTAAACATTTGCTTTTTGTGGTCTTTTTTTCTTTATTTTCTTTATGTTTTTTTTAACATCTTTATTGGAATATAATTGCTCTATAATGATGTGTTAGTTTCTGCTTTATAACAAAGTGAATCAGCTATACATATACATATATCACCATATCTCCTCCCTCTTGCCTCTTCCTCCCACCCTCCTTATCCCACCCCTGGTGGTCAAAAAGCACTGAGCTGATCTCCCTGTGCTATGCAGCTGCTTCCATTAGCTATCTATTTTACATTTGGTAGTGTATATATGTCCATGCCACTCTCTCACTTCGTCCCAGCTTACCCTTTCCCCTCCCCGTGTCCTCAAGTCCATTCTCTACGTCTGCGTCTTTATGTGGTCTTTTTGATGATAGCCATTCTGACAGGTGTGAGGTGATATCTCATTTTTTTTTTGATTTATATTTCTCTGGTGATTAGTGATGTTGAGCATCTTTTCATGTGTCTGTTGACCATCTGTATGTCTTCCTTGGAAAAAAAAATCTCTCTTCAAGTCTTCTGCCCATTTATTAATTGGGTTGTTTGTTTGTTTGTTTTTTATATTGAGTTGTATGAACTGTTTATATATTTTTGATATGAACCCTTTAACCAATAGGTCATATCATTTGCAAACATTTTTTCCCATTCAGTGGGTCAATGATAATAAAACATTGTTTCAACACCTGATAATGGCCAACACCTGATGAGGTTTTCCGTGCACAAGTATTTAACATAACATTTTTCACAAAAAGTGAGCAAAGCAAATGGATCCTCAGGAACGAAATACTACCATTTTAATATTTATTTAGCGGGGCACTTTTGAATCCCCCAAGGAACAGTTTACATTCAAACAAACCCATGAATTTGTCCTTCTGATTTTCAGCATTTTTCCCCTCATTTGAGGCAAGATAATTTCTCTTGAGAAAAGTCAATTTTAGTGTTAGAATTCTTACCTAAACTCAATTATACAGAATATTATAAGAAGGTTAGAAAGATGGAAAATATCAAAATTTGCTTCATTTTCAATTGCTTTAATATCCCAGCATGTCATATATGTAAAGCACACATTATTTTCTGTGTGTTAAGATGATGATATTTGTAATCTGATATATTAAAAGATATTTTTAGACATTTAACCTCTGGATATCTAAACAATCTTGGCTGTTTAACTAATTAACTGGGTGACATAAGACAACTAACTTAATCTTAATTATGGGTTAAGGCTTTCTTCTTATGCCTGTCAGCTGTGAACAGCAGAATTATAAAACGTGTAGGTATGGTGAAAAGGAAAAATAGAAACTCATTGGCATATTTGAGGAGAATAAGTTATGTAGGGTTGCTTTAAGGTGAGGTGTAAAATTGGAGAAATATACAGACACAGGAAACTTAATGATACATATATGTGAAATATGCACAGCTAAAATGTTATTTTGTTGAGTAAAATAATGTATTTGAAGCCGGTGTTCTGTAAACAAGAATAGAAAGAAAGATTGAGTTATTTACCATATGCCCTCTGGTACATGGTGTAAGCTATTTAAATGAAAAATATCATGTCCGACGCCAGTTATATCTCTATCTCGTAGATTTAACTTCCTATATTTCATATATTATAAGTTTGAAAATAACATAAGACTTGATTGGAGTTTGCATCCTTTTTTGTATTGTCTATGCTATCCAAGCTAATTCTGCTTGGGACATTGGTGATACAGTATTATTTGCCATATTTCTTATTTTAAAGAGAAAAAATAATTTTATTTCTTTGGCTTCTTTAAAAACTGACCTCATATTAATAATTATACATTGTTAAAATTTTTCTGGTGCATCTGTGCCAAAATGTTATACTCGTTCTCTGATATCTGTCCTATCTCTGTTTACATACGTTCCTTTACAAGAATTATATTGACAGCAGCATTATTACATGCTTCAAATGCACAGAAGAGCCCGGAGTGAATAATCATGACATGAACACAACCTTGTGATCTCCCCTGCACCCTACCCCCATTCAGGCTGTGTAAGTCTGGGCTTCCTGAAAGCAGATAGGGGTGCAAGGATTTGAGTGCACATTGTTCATCAAGAAGTGCTCTTCAGGAAAATCTGTGAGGGAAGGAGTGAAGTGTGAGAGGGACTTAATCAAGGTCACCTCTTAGGAAAAGTTGAGCCGTGGCTTTATCAATAGGAAAAGGCTTTAGAGCACATACTGCCCCCCATGTTTTCCTCTTTGAAGTTGGGTGCCTGGTTGTAAATAAAGGGGAAATGTTTCTTTTGTGGTTGGATGGCTCCTTTCAGGTGAAAGCATGTTTCTATGTAGCTGGGAGAAATAAGAAGCCAAGATTTCCAGCAACTGAGGGATAAGTGAGCCAGGATCTGGGTGGGACACCACAAAGTCCTATCCAGAGGTTAATAGGTAGAATTATTCCTGGAAGTGGTGTTGGTCTTCACAACATAGTGATCTCTGGGTAGCTGAAGCTGACGTCTTTTAAGGGAAGTAGAAGCTCCAGACATCTTTAGTTTAAGTCCTGTATTGATAGTGTTACTTTCAATACACTCTATTAATCAAAGAAAGTCACAAGGCCAGCCTTGATTTAAGATAAGTTGCATCCATATCAGAGCTGGGAGGGAGAAATAACTGCAACTCTTTACTGTTCTATCTGAAATATTAAGTGTGGTCTTTATTGCAAATGTTTGGTAAGTAAGCTTTTTTTTTTCTTTTTTTTTCAGGTAAAAAAAGCAAACACAATACATTGAATTGTCCCACAAAGCTTTACCCAAAAGATAATGGTAGCTTCCTTTCCCAGCTGTGAATCTTGGTCAAACCCCATCAGTTGAATCAAAGTCCTCCTTCCCTCCATAGGGCTGGGTAGGATAGTTCCTCAAGGGCCTGTATCATGTGATAGTTTGATTCTCATCCCTCCCCAAGATTCCTCAACATACTGTGCAGATTCTTGTGACTTTTAGTTTCCTTTTGGGACAAAGAGACTTCATTCCTACCCCTGATCATTTGTCTCCTTAAGAAAGCTCACGTCAGGGTAAAGAGGTGGAGGTATCGGGGGTGAGTCAGTAAGCAAATACTTTCAGATTTGAATGGCATGGAGGCTGTATGTTGCTAGAACAAATGAACATTCATTTAACCCATGAAAACTCTCTATCAAGTAGGAAGATCATTACTGTTTCTATTTCAGCTTTGGGGGTCCTTTTCTTCAACAATCACATCATGTTACTTTCTGGTTGGGCTTTGGGGCATACTTTTTGACTAACTCAGGCTCAAGTCATATAGCAGGAATATCTTTTAAAAGAAGTGCACCTTAATTGGAGTCTTTTTCATTCAATTTGTATAATAACATCTCATATTTTCCCCATTTTAGTATAAGAGTGAAGGAAGTTTTCTAAAGCAGTGAAGTTGACCACAAGTATTTATCTAGATAGCTTGACTCAATTTCTCATTTTCCAGTAGGTAACCTTTGTTAGCATTGTAATCCTAATATGAGCCAGTAAGATCCAACTATCAGTCAATGTCTCACTGTTGTTTCCCACAGGAGTCTGTCTGTCCTAGGGAAATCTCCCCGACAAGGTCAAAGCTCCTTTAAAATAGCTAGGACAATCTGAAAAAAGAAAAAAAAAAAACTGAGAACTTTTCATTTTGTCTATGAATAGATCTAAGATTAGCATGTGGACTGCAGAAGGGATGGAGATGCATGTTGACCTGTTTCCATTCTTTCTTAACAAACATTATATTCCCTGGCCTCTCATTTCTAGGCTCACCAGGCAATGTTCTAATGATTCACAAGGGGTGAACTGTAGCTGCCATGAAATGAGTTGCTCAGGTTTCCCATTGTAAGAAGCATGATCGACTAATAATCCCAGCTGCTGCTTCTGTGAATCAACCACTGCATTCAGGCTGGTGCCACACTTCCAGGACTGCTCCAGGTAATGCCTGATCATTGTTGTGGTACTAAAACAGACCCATTGGTGTGAGGAGAAGTCTTCTTTTTATGTGCACCCTTGGCTCAAAGTCTCCCCATCAGCCTGCACAAACCTTTCTCTGCATTGTTCTGCAGTCATACACTCTTCTACCCAAGTCTCTTTCCTCCCCTTTCTTTACCCACAGATGTTAATTTGCATTGCATTCTGAAGGCTCTCCACACCTCTTCATACTCTGTCCCTAATAATTCTCTTGCACATTTAATACAGTCTTGAAAAAAAACTTCTCAGACCCATGAGATAGAGCTTTAAAAAGTTTTTTTTGTTTGTTTTTTGGGGGTTATATATATATATATATATATATATATATATATATATATGATGTAGAATGAAAGTAAAGAAACCAAAATCAGTATTTTGGAGGTGCTGAGTGGAGAATCAAAGCCAATGAATCCATGAATCTCAGTGCCTTAACAAAATCAAAATGTTCTTTTGCTCTTAAATCTGTTCAATCTGTCCAATATGGGACTTCTTGGTTGGGTGATAGGTTCCAAGTGTTGATCCAGAAATCGGATCTCTTCTATCTTTTTACTTCTTCATATTATTTAATGGAACCACGTGACATTTCTATTTTACTAAGTCAAACAATTGCCACTATCATTGTGTCTACCAAGGTAGCCCTGGTATTCATATCTAGTCCTAAGGATGATAAACATGGAGAATTACAGATGCGAGATTTTCATGTGTTAAGCCTGTCAGTAGCTCACATAATTTCTCTTTGTTTATTGGCCTGTTACCCAATTATAACTGCAAAAGAAGCTGGGAAATATAGTCTGTCTCATTGTGCAGGAAGGATAAATAGGTTTGGTCTATCAGGCATCAGTGATAGTCACAATCTGGTAACAAACACCATTTCATCCTGCTTCCCACTCCCAGTCATTATACCTAAGTCCTCTCCATCATTCCCAGATATGGAACTTTCAAATCTAGTGACCTATAACCTAAAGAGTTATGTGTCCTTTCCCGCCTTTATCCGTATTAACCCAACATGGAATATTAAACAAAAAACAGTGTAATTTAGTTAAAAAACGTTTATTTCTTGTATTCCCTGGCGAAATAGTTTTATCTCAACTTAGTGGCTGCTGTCTTGAGGCTACTGGAAATAATGGCATTAGGTAAGAAGGGTGCCACAGGGTGAATATTAATAAGACTTTATCACTCAAAGCTCCCTGTGCCTTATTCCATACTTTTGAAATATAGAGGCAATCAGTTTTTGCAACACTTCAAAGCCCTAAATTACTATTTCTGTTCACTTTTATATCTTCATACAAATAGACTGATTCTAAGTTTATATTTTCTTGTACCCCTTGCTAAAAGCAGAGAGTAAAAGCTAAAACACATTATTATTCTGAATCTCTGTAGCCCTTTCACCTACATTTAGGCTTAAGGGTCTGCCTTCCATAAGCATTTATTCTGATAAACATTTTTGTGCTAATGTGTAAAGTCCTCCCTTATATTTCTATCCATCGATATCTTTTAAATTATTCTCCTAGTGTAACTTGGTAAAGTCTCTTAAGCAGGGACCAAGAAATTTGCTAGAAATTTCAATATATCTTGAGTCTTGAAAATTTCCCTGTAAAAATACGGTTTACCATCACCTTTTCTGAATACCTGAATTATTCCCATGTCAGTGATCACTGGAAGCATCCAGAGGAGGCCACAACTTTATAGAAGGGGATTTGGCTTCCAGTCCTTGAAGTCTGAGAATTGTATGCAGGTAGTGTCCCTCGGATAGCTGAGAGAAGCCAAAGCATCTCTATTCAGGATCCTGCATGACATCAGAAAGTGTTGGCATCCTGTTTTGTGCTGGTCTCAGCCTATTGACAGTGATGCCTGGGAGCTAGAAATCCCTGGGGGCATTCACCTGAGGCCCTGTTTCCTTCCTCAGAAAAAGTGTTATGGCTGGACTGGCCTTGTGGTTCCTATTGTGAATGCAAAATGCCCTTAGCAATAAGCAACAAACCTTATTAAACTAATACACGTGTATTTCTATAATTGTTTGATGAACTTAAGAGAAATGGAGGAAAAAAAGTGGTTTTCTTTCTTTTTTCTCTTATATATATATATATATTTTTTCACCTCTTGCCTATACCAGAGTACAATGTAGTATATATATTATCTTCTTCAGTCATTGGACAGGTAAGAAAATTCGTGTGAAATAATCTTAACTTCCCTGCCTTCTTCTCAAATGGGCCAGGACTCCCTTGCAGGTCTCTGACCTCATGGGGTCTCCCAGTGTAGAGCAAAGAGAGAAGGGCCTCTGGCCCCAATGACAGGTGGTGCTGCCTCAGCAGACTCCCTGACTTTTGGGCCTCTAGGCACAGATTGCTTCCTTTGAACTGCATTATCTGTTTCTTTTTTTTTTTTTTTTTTGTATCAAAAAGAAATTTATATTTCCAATGTGGGGTTTGGGAATAAGTAAGTAATGGGTACACAGGAAAAAAAATCAAACCCAAAATGTAAGGCAATTATCAAGTGCAGGAAAAAAAAGAAGTTGTACAAGAAAGGAGAAGTAACTTACAATACATTTCTCAGCTCTGAACAGTATGTACAAAGAAAGAATAACACACTGAATTCTGATTCAATGAAAATGTGTGGAAGGAAAATGTGTGTGTGTGTGTGTGTGTGTGTGTTTGAGTGAGAGGCTATGTGTGAGGGAACAAACTCTCAACCCCCATAGCAGAAAGTAAGGCCTCTGAAACTCCTGGCCCTTTGGGTTATCATTGATATAAAACCTTAAATCTTACAAGTAAACTATGGAGTGGTATCTTCAAAGAATATATAGTCAAAAGCAAAGTCAATGAAATTTAAATAGCCAAAAAATAATATTGCCACTCTTTTTTTTTTTTAATGTTACTACTCTTGTATGTTAAATTTCATGCAAGGTAAAGGCCTTAGTTGTCACCACAATTAAAAAATAATGTCTTTTTTTAAAATGTTTTTTTTTTATTGATAAATGCAACACATAGTTTTTTCTGTTATGGAAGAGGAAAAATTAAGACCCAAGTTAAAAGTTACCCCTTTATCACTGTATACAGGTTACTGCCTACCCTGTGCAGTCTTTGATTTGAATAAATTATAAAGCAGACATTTAAAAAAAAGCTAAAATCTGGATTTCACCTTGAAGTATTATAACTTTCTTGTTTACATATTTTAATAATTTTGGATATTAGGTATCTCTATGTCCCCTTTACATATAAAACTCTAGAGTTATTTATTTTGTTTGAGCACAATTAAGAGGGAAAACTTTACAATCCAAATAGGAATTAAATACATTGCTTAACATCGTTACTCAGAAAGAGTTGATTAGTCTTTAAATTAAAGAAAAAAATCATAAACTATCTCTAGAAATTTTAAATTAGAATAATAATGATGTTAAGGAAGGTGCACCCAACTGGAATAAATTTCTTTTTGGAAAGTGGAAAGGTGAGAATCTGAGTAATCGCTGGAGGAAAAACAACACTGCTGGAGAAATAGCTGTATTTTAGAAAGCACGAGTCTTAGAGACAGTGAAATGAAATTATGCTATGCATTTTTATTTCCAGTTTTATACTGGGTATTAAAAACGTAAAGTAGAAAGTTATTCTAACATACTACTTATTGTTTCCTGTGGAGGGTCGGGGTCCTGTTTATTTAATACCTCAAGTAGAACTATATGAATTTCCAATCTGAATTCAAAAGTATGAAAAAAAGATTAATATTTCTTAGTATTGGAAACAACTTTACTCTCAGTTTTGTTAGCAAGTGTTAGGGAAGGATAAAAATAAATGAATTGCTCCTCTTATTAAATCCCTGAAGACATTAGATTCATAGTAAATCGATTATTTCTTATGTATCAGACCATCTTACTTCTGCCACTTAAGACACTATTTTAATGTGGTGTGAAAGTGACCTAGATTATTAAATTACATAGTTTAAATAATTCTAGGTGTTTTTTTTGTTTTTTTTTTTTTTTACTTAACATCTTTAGTGGAGTATAATTTCTTTACATTGTTATGTTAGTTTCTGCTGTATAACAAAGTGAATCAGCTATATGTATACATATATCCCCATATCCTCTCCCTTTTGCATCTCCCTCCCACACTCCCTATCCCACCCCTCTAGGTGGTCACAAAGCACTGAGCTGATCTCCCTGTGGTATGCAGCTGCTTCCCAGTAGCTATCTATTTTACATTTGGTAGTGTATATATGTCCAAGGCACTCTCTCACTTCATCACAGCTTGCCCTTCCCCTTCCCCATGTCCTCAAGTCCATTCTCTACATCTGTGTCTTTATTCCTGTCCTGCCCCTAGGTACGTCAGAACCATTTTTTTTTCTTTTAGATTCCATATATATGTGTTAGCAAAGGGTATTTGTTTTTCTCTTTCTGACTTACTTTACTCTGTATGACAGACTCTAGGTCCATCCACCTCACTACAAATAACTCAGTTTTGTTTCTTTTTATGGCTGAGTAATATTCCATTGTATATATGTGCCACATCTTCTTTATCCATTCATCTGTCAATGGACACTTAGGTTGTTCCTATGTCCTGGCTACTGGAAATAGTGCTGCAATGAACATTGTGGTACATATGACCCTTTTTAAATTATGGTTTTCTCAGGGTATATGCCCAGTAGTGGGATTGCTGGGTCATATGATAATTCTACTTTTAGTTGTTAAGGAACCTCCATATTGTTCTCCATGGTGGCTGTATCTATTCACATTCCCACCAACCTTGCAGGAAGATTCCCTTTTCTTCACACCCTCTCCAGCATTTACTGTTTGTAGATTTTTTGATGACGGCCATTCTGACTGGTGTGAGGTGATACCTCATCAAAGTTTTGATTTGTATTTCTCTAATGGTTAGTGATATTGAGCATCCTTTCATGTGTTTGCTGGCAATCAGTATGTCTTCTTTGGAGAAATGTCTATTTAGGTCTTCTGCCCATTTTTGGATAGGGTGTTTGTTTTTTTGATATTGAACTTCATGAGCTGTTTGTATATTTTGGAGATTAATCCTTTGTCAGTTGCTTCATTTGCAAACATTTTCTCCCATTCTAAGGGTTGTCTTTTCGTCTTGTTTATAGTTTCCTTTGTTGTGCAAAAGTTTTGGAGTTTCATTATGTCCCATTTGTTTATTTTTGGTTTTGTTTCCATTTCTCTAGGAGGTGGGTCCAAAAGGATCTTGCTGTGATTTATGTCATAGAGTGTTCTGCCTATATTTTCCTCTAAGTGTTTTATAGTGTCTGGCCTTACATTTAGGTCTCTAATGCATTTTGAGATTATTTTTGTGTATGGTGTTAGGGAGTGTTCTAATTTCATCATTTTACATGTAGCTGTCCAGTTTCCCCAGCAACACTTATTAAAGAGGCTGTCTTTCCTCCATTGTATATTCTTGCCTCCTTTATCAAAGATAAGGTGACCATATGTGCATGGGTTTATCTCTGGGCTTTCTATCCTGTTCCATTGATCTATCTTTCTGTTTTTGTGCCAGTACCATACTGTCTTGATTATTGTAGCTTTGTAGTATAGTCTGAAATCAGGTAGCCTGATTCCTCTAGCTCCAATTTTTGTTCTCAAGATTGCTTTCACTCTTTGGGGTCTTCTGTGTTTCCATACAAATTGTGAACTCTTTTGTTCTAGTTTTGTGAAAAATGCCATTGGTAGTTTGATAGGGATTGCACTGAATCTGTAGATTGCTTTGGGTAGTATTCTCATTTTCACAATGTTGATTCTTCCAATCCAAGAACATGGTATATCTCTACATCTGTTTGTATCATCTTTAATTTCTTTCATCAGTGTCTTAGAGTTTTCTGCATATGGGTCTTTTGTCTCCTTAGGTAGATTTATTCCTAGATATTTTATTCTTTTTGTTGCAATGGTAAATGGGAGTGTTTCCTTAATTTCTCTTTCAGTTTTTTCATCATTAGTGTATAGGAATGCAAGAGATTTCTGTGCATTACTTTCATATCCTGCTGCTTTACCAAATTCATTGATTAGCTCTAGTAGTTTTCTGGTGTCATCTTTAGGATGCTCTTTGTGTAGTATCATGTCATCTGCAAAGTGTGACAGCTTTACTTCTCGTTTTCCGATTTGTATTCCTTTTATTTCCTCTTCGTCTCTGATTGCTATGGCTAAAAGTATGCTGAATAATAGTGGTGAGAGTGGGCAACCTTGTCTTTTTCCTGATCTTAGTGGAAATGGTTTCAGTGTTGCACCATTGAGAACAATGTTGGCTGTGGGTTTGTCATATATGACCTTTATCATATTGAGGTAAGTTCCCTCTATGCCCACTTTCTGGAGAGCTTTTATCATAAATGGGTGTTGAATTTTGTCAAAAGATTTTTCTGCATCTATTGAGATTATCATATGGTTCTTCTCCTTCAGTTTGTTAATATGATTTATCACATTGATTTGCATATATTGAAGAATCATTGCATTCCTGGGATAAACTCATCTTGATCATGATGTATGATCCCATTAATGTGCTTTTGGATTCTGTTTGCTAGTATTTTATTGAGGATTTTTGCACCTATGTTCATCAGTGATATTGGCCTGTAGTTTTCTTTTTTTTGCACCTTCTTTGTCTAGTTTGGGTATCAGGGTGATGATGGCCTCATATAATGAGTTTGGTGGTGTTCCTCCCTCTGATATACTTTGGAAGAGTTTGAGAAGGATAGATGTTAGCTCTTCTCTAAATGTTTGATAGAATTCACCTGTGAAGCCATCTGCTCCTGGGCTTTTATTTGTTGGAAGATTTTTAATCACAGTTTCAATTTCAGTGCTTGTGATTGGTCTTTTTTATATTTTCTATTTCTTCCTGGTTCAGACTTGTGAGGTTGTGCTTTTCTAAACATTTGTCCATTTCTTCCAGATTGTATAGTTTATTGGGATATAATTGCTTTAGTAATCTCTCATGATCCTTTGTCTTTCTGCAGTGTCAGTTGTTATTTCTGCTTTTTCATTTCTAATTCTGTTGATTTGAGTCTTCTCCCTTTTTTTCTTGATGAGTCTGGCTAATGGTTTATCAATTTTGTTTATCTTCTCAAAGATCAGTTTTTATTTTTATTGATCTTTGCTATTGTTTCCTTCATTACTTTTTAATTTTTCTGATCTGATCTTTATGATTTCTTTCCTTCTGCTAACTCTCAGGTTTTATATTCTTCTTTCTCTAATTCTTTAGGTGTAAAGTTAGGTTGTTTATTTGAGATGTTTCTTGTTTCTTGTTTCTTGAGGTAGGATTATATTGCTATCAACTTCTCCCTTAGCACTGCTTTTGCTGAATCCCATAGGTTTTGGGTCATCATGTTTTCATTGTCATTTGTTTCTAGGTAATTTTTGATTTCCTCTTTGGTTTCTTTAGTGATCTCTTGGTTGTTTAGTATCGTATTATTTACCCTCCATGTGTTTGATTTTTTTACCATTTTTTTCCTGTAACTGATATCTAGTCTCATAGCACTGTGGTCAGGAAAGATACTTGATATAATTTCAACTTTCTTAAATTTACCAAAGCTTGGTTTTTGACCCAAGAAATGATCTATCCTGTAGAATGTTCCATGAGCACTTGAGAAGAAAGTGTACTCGGTTGTTTTTGGATAGAATGTCCTATAATTATCAGTTAAGTCCATCTTATTTAATGTGTCACTTAAAGCTTGTGTTTCCTTATTTATTTTCATTTTGGTTGATCTGTCCATTGGTGAAAGTGGGGTGTTAAAGTCCCCTACTATTACTGTGTTACTGTCGGTTTCCCCTTTTATGGCTGTTAGCATTTGCCTTCTGTATTGATGTGCTCCTATGTTGGGTGCATAACTATTTACAATTGTTATATCTTTTTCTTGGATTGATCCCTTGATCATTATGTAGTATCCTTGTCTCTTGTAATTCGCTATTTTAAAGTCTATTTTGTGTGAAATGAGAATTTCTACCCCAGCTTACTTTTGATTTCCAGTTGCATGGAATATCTTTTTCATCCCCTCACTTTCAGTCTGTATGTGTCCCTAGGTCTGAAGTGGGTCTCTTGCAGGCATCATGTGTACAGGTCTTGTTTCTGTATCCATTCAGCCAGTCTATGTCTTTTGGTTGGGACATTTAATCCATTTACATCTAAAGTAATTATTGACATGTATGTTCTTATTACTATTTTCTTAACTGTTTTGGGTTTGTTATTGTAGATCTTTTCCTTCTCTTGTGTTTCCTGATTAGAAAAGTTTCTCTAGCATTTGTTGTAAAGCTGGTTTGGTAGTGCTGAATTCTCATAGCTTTTGCTTGTCTGTAAAGGTTTTAATTTCTCCATAAAATCTGAGTAAGATCCTTGCTGGGTAGAGTATCTTGGTTGTAGGTTTTTCCCTTTCACCACTTTAAATATATCCTGCCACTCCCTTATTGCTTTCAGAATTTCTGCTGAAAGATCAGCTTTTAACCTTATGGGGATTCCCATGTGTGTCATTTGTTGCTTTTCCCTTGCTGCTTTTAATATCTTTTCTTTGTATTTAATTTTTGGTAGTTTGATTAATATGTGTCTTGGTGCGTTTCTCCTTGGATTTATCCTGTATAGGACTCTGTTCTTCCTGGACTTGATTGACTACTTCCTTTCCCAAATTAGGGAAGTTTTCAACTGTCATGTCTTTGAATATTTTCTCAGTCCCTTTGTTTTTCTCTTCTTCTTCTGGGACCCATATAATTCGAATGTTGGTTTGTTTAATGTTGTTCCAGAGGTCTCTGAGACTGTCCTCAATTCTTTTCATTCTTTTTTGTTTATTCTTCTCTGTGATAGTTAGTTCCACTATTTTATCTTCCAAGTCACTTTTCCGTTCTTCTGCCTTAGTTATTCTTCTGAGAATTTTTCATTTCATTTACTGTGTTATTCATCATTGTTTGCTCTTTAGTTCTTCTAGGTCCTTGTTAAACATTTCTTATATTTTCTCTCTTTGATTTCCAAGATTTTGAATCATTTTTACTATCATTATTCTGAATTATTTTTCAGGTGGACTGACGGTTTCCTCTTCATTATTTTGGTCTGGTGGGTTTTTACCTTGCTCTTTCATCTGCTGTATGTTTCTCTGTCTTCTCTTTTGCTTAACTTACTGTGTTTGGGGTCTGCTTTTCAAAGAGTGCAGGTTCGTAGTTCCTGTTGTTTTTGGTGTCTGTCCCTAGTGGCTAAGGTTTGTCCAGTGGGTTGTGTAGGCTTCCTGGTGGATAGGACTAGTGCCTGTGTTCTGGTGGATGAGGCTGCATCTTGTCTTTCTGGTGGGCAGGACTGAGTCTGGTGGTGTGTTTTGGGGTGTCTGCAAACTTATTATAATTTTAGGCAGCCTCTCTGCTAATGGATGGTGTTGTGTTCCTGTCTTGCTAGTTGTTTGGCATGGGGCATCCAGCACTGGAGCTTGCTGGTTGTTGAGTGGAGCTGGGTCTTAACATTGAGATGGAGATCTCTGCGAGAGCTCTCACTGATTGATATTATGTGGAGCTGGGAGATCTCTGGTGGCCCAATGTGCTGAACTCAGCTCTCCCACCTCAGAAGCTCAGGCCTGACACCAGGCCAGAGCACCAAGACCCTGTCAGCCACACGGTTCAGAAGCAAAGGGAGAAAAAGTAAGTAAAGAAAGAACAATGAAATAACATAACATAAAATAAAAGTTATCAAAATAAAATTTAAAAAATATATCAATATAAATTTAAAAAGGAATAAAAAAAAGAAAGAGAGCAACCATACCAATAAATGAATCCACCAGTGATAACAAGCGCTAAAAACTAAACTAAGATAAATATATAAATCAGAAACTAGTCAGTTGCATACAGCAAACCCCAAGTCTACAGTTGCTCCCAAAGTCCACCGACTCAATTTTGGAATGATTCATTGTCTATTCAGGTATTCCACAGGTGCAGTGTACATCAAATTGATTGTAGAGATTTAATCTGCTGCTCCTGAGGCTGCACAAAGAGATTTCCCTTTCTCTTCTTTGTTCACACAGCTCCTGGGGTTCAGCTTTGGATTTGGCGCTGCCTCTGCATGTTGCTTGCCCTCTGGTATCTGTTTTTCGTCCAGACAGGAGAGGGTTAAAGGAGAGGCTGATTAAGGGGCCCCTCTTGCTCACTTAGGCTGGGGTTAGAGAGGGGTATGGAATACGGGGCGAGCCTGTAGCAGCAGAGGCCGGTGTGACATTGCAACAGCCTGAGGCATGCCATGTGTTCTCCCGGGAAAGTTGTCCCTGGGTCACGGGACCCTGGCAGTGGCGGGCTGCACAGGCTTCTGGGGTGGATGGGGGTGTGGATAGTGACCTGTGCTTTCACACAGTCTTCTTGATGGGGCTACAGCAGCATCCTTAGTGTCTCATGCCCATCTCTGGGGTACGCACTGATAGCCGCAGCTCACGCCCGTCTCTGGAGCTCATTTAGGTGGTGATCTGAATCCCCTCTCCTTGCACACCCTGAAAGAATGGTCTCGTCTCTTAGCCTGGGCCAGAGCTTTTCCCAGACTCCCTCCTGGCTAGTTGTGGCTCACTAGCCCTCTTCAGCTTGTGTTCACGCAGCCAACTCCAGTCCTCTCCCTGGGATCTCACCTCTGAAGCCAGAGCCTCAGCTCCCAGCCACCACCCACCGTGGTGGGTGAGCAGACAAACCCCTCAGGCTTGTGAGTGCTGGTCAGCACCAATCCTCTGTGCAGGAATTTCTCTGCCTTGCCCTCTGTACCCCTGTTGCTGTGCTCTCCTCTGTGGCTCCAAAGCTTCCCCTGAACCCACACCCCATCTCCACCAGTGAAGGGGCTTCCTAGTGTGTGGAAACTTTCCCTCCTTCACAGCTCCCTCCCAGAGGTGCAGGTCCAGTCCCTCTTCTTTTGTCTCTCTTTTTTTTTTTCTTTTGCCCTACCCATGTACTTGGGGAGTTTCTTGCCTTTTGGGAAGTCTGATGTCTCCTGCCAGCATCCAGTAGGTCTTCTGTAGGAGTTGTTCCACATGTAGATGTATTTTTGATGTATTTGTGGGGAGGAATTTGATCTCCATGTCTTACTGCTCCGCCATCTTGAAGGTCCTCTCCTATTCTAGGTTTTTAAGACCTGTGACATTATACTGATTTTCCTATGCCTCATTTTACCTCTCTGTCCCATCTTCAACTAAATTCACATCCACATACACACATGCATGCATATGCACACACAAACACTATTTGTTGAGTTGGGAAAAAAATCACTGGTTAATTAGATAGTTTTGAGAACCATAATACATTGTTCTTTGGTATCATTTTGATTTCGGGTTTAGATATTGTGTTCTGGGTCAGAATAATCAGCAATAATTTCACTGGAATGACATAGAAAAATTTAAAGGCTATAAAGTCAAAGAGCACCAACTTTTAAATTTGTAAAATACACCAGTCTTATTTTAGCTCTGCTAAAATAAGCTGATTAGGAAAATATATTAAAATAGAGGATTCCTTTTTTACAGTTAATGACAAAAATATGGACAAATGTTGTATGTACTTAGAGAGGGAGTGGGCAGATTAGCGTCCCTGACACTGTGTCTATTGCATGGTTAATATTTTCAATAAAATCATCAAATATAAAAATATTTTGAAAGAGCTTTTGCTGTAAATGTCAGCATAATGGGTCAGCAGAAGTATAATTTTCATGAAGGCAAAGTGCTGCAGAACTCCAAGTTGACAGCTGTCAACACTATGAAAGCCCAAAGATCTCTTTATCTATATAATAGCCTCTCCTGTCTGACTTTAGTTCCAAATTGTGCACAGACGATAGAAACTTAAATTCCTCTAAGTCAGCATAGTGAGTTTTCTCTAGAAATGACATGTTTGGATAAGGACAAATTAGAGACACTTGTTCTTTAAAATTGAACAACACAGAGGATGGTATCATATATATTAGCATTTCTTAGATTTAATATTGAACATAATAGGATCCAATGTGCCATTAGTGACAAGGGCCCATGGCAAGTTGAGGTTTTGATGCTCTTCTCACATGTACTAAATAGGTTTTAAAAAATCTCCAGTATGATAATTATTGGTGTTGCAAGCATTGGTTAAGACAAATCTTTTTTTTTTCTGAGTTTAGATTCACAGATGAAAATAATCCTCAGCTTGCAGTTTTAATTCTTAATACCTAGATCATTGACATCTAACTGATCAATTCATTTGCAGTTTTATTTGTTTTAGATTTCTTACTCTTAATTTATGTTAGAGTACAAAATATCAGACTGAACAGTTAAGTTATTGCCCTTTCATAGGTCTAAACACTTGATCAGAAATTCTCTGCTATTCAAACTAATACAGCTTAAAATCAGGATGAAATGATGACATTTGCATACTTCATTATTGGTACTCTATGTGTTTAAAATTAAATGTTTGATTTCTTATGGAATATCTACATTCCATTAAAACCTTTGGGCCATATATCCACAGTGGCCAAAAACCTGAGTGTTTGACAAGTAATATAAAATGTATAGAAAAATATATTTTTTTCAAAATATTCCATAGAAATATTTTAATATTAATATTGGTCAGTCTGTTTTAAAAGGATTCTTCCACACTCACATGAATCGAAAAAATTATGGAATGACTTCTGTGGACAAATCATCCTTCTCAATCTTATATTCCTTGTGTTATCTTATAATATAATCTAATAATTATGTACAGTTAGAGCAATTTTTGGTATGGAATTGCATATTGTTTGCTCTGCATGAATGTACATATGCCCTTTTTGTATTTTTAATAATCAATGAAATGCTGCTGAAATTCTGCAATGAAATATAATTTAAAAGACTTTAAAGAATAGTATAATGACTCAAAATGACTATTCTAACAATGATACCCATTAGATTTATGCTGCTAATAAGATTTTTTTTTAATTTAGGACACTTTTATCAATATTTTTCTTTTTTAAATCTCTTTCTTTTCTATATTTATCAACATGTTGATATACATACAAATGTATATCAACATTTGTATTTGTATCTATCTATGTGTCTATATATTTAGCCATTATATGTGGAATAGCTATGTACCATTAGCTATGATAATAGCTCATATTGATAAATCAATGCACTCATCTTTGTAGGATTATAATGTTATTCACTCACACGCTTTATCTCCTTACCTTTTCCTTTTTGATATTTTGTTGTCATATTTCCTTACAATGTTTTAAACATAAGGGAAAGGAAAAGAAGTATTTAATTTATCAGTGAAAGTATACCTCTTTATTAAGTAGAGCAATGTCATAATTTGAAGTATGGAGAACAGTATTTTGTCACTCTATTTAATTTCTGGAAATATTGAAAATATTTAAAATTTATTTAATTAGCTTAATATTCTATATTCTCTTGTTAAGTGTCATATAGAAGAGTATCAAGTTTCAGGTTGTTAGGATTTTTACCCCCCGAGGTCTATCCCATGATTTCTCACTTTTTTTTACTGAGAAGCTAATAGAGACACCTGCGTTACTTTATATTTTCCCCCCTGAGATTTGTATTTTCTAATGGCATTGGAAATGCCACTTATGTTTTAATTAGAGAAACTATTGTAATCACAGCATTTAGCATTGAAATATACTTGAAATTTACTGACAACTGGATATTGAGATGCATGTCCTCTGCCTGTTAGTGCTGAACATTCCTCTTAATTATTAGTTTTCCATTTTGCTTATTTGTCTTAACTTTCTCTTTTTTGTCCAAGTCAAATTTTAGATACTAAATTCATTATCTACACTTTCACTTGAAGACAGTCATATCTGCTTTGTAAGAGAAGTGTCTGTTACTTTTACAAAGCCCAGTGAAGGAGTCCATTCATTCACGCAGTTGTGGATTAACCCAGGAAGGACCATGCCTTGTCTGTGACTCCTTCCCTCAAGCTTCCTACCCAGTGCTGGTCCTCTTCCAGCAATCTAAAGGGAGAAGAGGACACACATTTGCTGAATAATGTCTAAAGACATGTGGGAGGTGGGCTGACCCAATGCAGTCTTAAAATGTCAGAGCATTCCTTTCCCTAATGTCACCAAATTACGCTCTTGACTTTGGAAAAGACTGGTCCCAATTTCACCTTTGGAGACTAGAATAGGATTTCCAGTAAGAGAGCTATAATTTCTTCTAGAAGTAGATGTGCTGCCAATGATAGTATCATATCAGAAACTGGCTGTGGAGGGCATTACAATCTATATTTAGTAATGAAAGAAGAGAGAAGATATGAAATTATGTGTCCTACTCTTGGGTATATGATTAAATGTTTGAAAGTGTCTCTTCTTCTTCTAATCACTCATCTGAACAAGAACTAGCTTTGTCTCTGGGATTATTTATTGAAAACTGAGATAGATTTCAATTCTAGATTTCAGTTATATCAAAATAATTTATTTTATATATATGGCAGTTAAAGTTATCTATTCAAATGACGATAGCAATTTTCCTCCAACATGTTAATGAAGTGAAGTATCGACTTTGAATAGACTCTTCAGGATAATAAAATATCGGATGATATTCCAAAGACTGAATTCATACTTTAAAGTTTGATTTTTGTTGTTTTACCATGAAAACAAGGGTGATTCACAGTGGACAAGTGTCTCCATGTAACTCTTTGTGTGATTCACCCCTTTTACTCTGCAAGATAGTGGCTAAAATTTTCTTCTGACTTGCTTTCTAGTTTACTTATTCTCTTTAGTTTTTCTACTCTACTTTTAAACGTATCTATTTCTTAAACTTCTAATTTTAATCCTTGCCTTAATCACTTCCAGAGTTCCCATTTTATTCTGTATGGCATCACATTTTCCACTGAAATTCTTGTTATTTAACTTCTTGAAAGTATTAAGCCCTGTTACTTTATTTTTATTTTTTATTTTTTTAACAGAAGTTTGACTCATTTTTTGCGGGCCTCTCACTGTTGTGGCCTCTCCTGTTGTGGAGCACAGGCTCCAGACGCGCAGGCTCAGTGGCCATGGCTCACGGGCCCAGCCACTCTGGGGCATGTGGAGTCCTCCCGGACCAGGGCATGAACCCGTGTCCCCTGCATCGGCAGGCGGACTCTCAACCACTGCACCACCAGGGAAGCCCTGTTACTTTATTTTTTAAAACATTTTTAAAAAAAATTAATTTATTTAATTTTATTTATTTTTGGCTGCGTTGGGTCTTTGTTGCTGTGCGTGGGCTTTCTTTAGTTGCAACGAGTGGGGGCTACTCTTCATTGCGGTGTGCAGGTTTCTCATTGCTGTGGCTTCTCTTGTTGTGGAGCACGGGCTCTAGACAGGAGGGCTTCAGTAGTTGTGGCTCGTGGGCCCTAGAGCGCAGGCTCAGTAGTTGTGGCCTAAGGGCTTAGTTGCTCCACAGCATGTGAAATCTTCCCGGACCAGAGCTTGAACCCGCATCCCCTGCATTGACAGGCAGATTCTTAACTATTGCACCACCAGGGCAGCTCAGCCCCGTTACTTTAAAGTCCTTTCCTGAGAACTCCAGTATTTGGACTTCCTCTTAGTCTGTTTACATTGTCTCTTTTCCCCTTATCATTTCTCAGCCAATCTAGTCTTTCAAATGTCCATTATTTTTCCCCTATGTATTGAGCATTGTGTAAAAAAATTTAAAAGTGATACGATGATTTGTATGATATGTCCATTTCGAAGAAAGGGTTTACCATTGCTTTAGGTAGGCAGTTACATAGAGGCAGGTCCCCTAATCCAATCTAAGATTAGGCAGGTCCAGAAAGACTAATTTATTTTTGTTTTCTCTTTACTTTTAGTATATAGTGTTTTGCTATTTCCAAATAACATCATGAAATACGGACTAGCTCACCATTCTAAACTGATCTCCCTTCCCTGTGAGACTGCCAAAAACTTGAGGTGAGAATGTGATATCAAATTCTGGGTTTACCCTGCTGGACTCCTCTCCTCTTCTCTCTGAGATCTTCAAATCTTTTGTGACTTGCAAGCTCATCAATGTCTTTAAACAAGTGTGCATGTGTGTGTGTGCACATTTGCACATGTATGTGTATATTTTGTATTTCGTCCACCTTTTCTACTTTTTCTCTTTCAGAAGTTTAGTTTGTAATAAACTAGTCTGCATAACTAGGAAGACTTTCCTTATGAGAAATTAAGTTGTATTAAAGACAGTATGCCTGGAATTGTGCATAAACCTCAGAGAATTGATATGCAGTTATATGATATTTTATCTATAATATCCTCTATATTGTTCAGCTTACCGCAGTCAGGCTATTTTTCTTCACATTGAAGATATGAGCAGAGGCTGTTTTCTCCTTGTCTCAGATAATGGAACAGAGTTTCTGAAATGATGCAACGAATTCTTATATATAATGTATGTGAGAGAGAAAAAATAGTTTTCTTATCTATAATGTGATGTCACAATTATTATTACTTAAGATTATATTAAATTTGGGAATAACCCTATTCAATGTGAAATAAAAATACATTTCTATAAATACAGTCTATATCTAGGTAGGAATTGTGAAGATTTTAGGTTGAAGACTAAACTGTGTGATAGGAATTCTGGTTTTTCTACTGCTAAAGATTGGGTCTCTGGCTAATTGGTCATCAGTGTACATTGATTCACAAAAGAGCTTTTGCTGGGAGGAATAAATTATGGAGCTGACATTAGGAGCAGCTTTGGGAGTGGGGGAAATCTGCTATAGTAAATATTATTGGACGATGCACAGAGATCCCTGGTCTAAATTTCTAAGAGAGTGGTTCCCGGAAAGGAGGAGCTTTGTTTTTGGAAGTTTCTTAAAATGAGCTGAGGGCAGGAGCTGAGAGAGAGTACTAGCTAAACACATAATAGTGACGTTAGATTAGACTCCCTGCCACCTTGAATTGCAGTCTAGAAAATGAGGACCTCACATGCCCCTGCAGGAGTGGGCATGCCAGGAGACCCTCTGTGCTAGGAGAAATACCTGCTCCTTCTGACATGGAGTCTTAGCAATGGACCATCCTGGGGGGGGGAGTGGCTGGCTGCTCTAGGAGATGTGGCTGACCCTGTTCTACAGCCTTATGTGGAAATATTTCCTCAATACATTGAGGCCCTAGTATGTCCCAAAGGATCAGCTGGAGCTTCCAGTTGTGAGGTGCCTTGGGCTAAGCAAGCTGAGGATCTCTATGAAAATCCACATTCAATTACACATGGGTGAATTCATAAGGAAAATGCTAGGCTATAGGAAGAAGCCTACATGGGCAGTACATAGATATATACACTGCGTATTAGTATCATCTATGACTATTTCTGCATGTCATCAAGTATTTATTAATATGAAACTAAAAAGAGACAAAATGGACAAATTGATGATTATAGTAATGCTAAAATATATGTTTCTATTTTGTCATTAATAAAACAATGTATTTAGGTTATTTACCAATAAATACCACTGTATCTAATTTACTATCACCAATAGAGAGGTGCTCTGGAATAAAATAAGAATAATTTATAAAGTTACAGCTAACTATGCAGGAACGAATGATTTAGGTTTAAAAAAATCAAATTTAATTATTTTATCAGCACTGGTAATAGAAAGAAACAAATGCACTCCAGTGAGTGCATATAGCAATTTTAAAAGCTACTCAATTGATATAAAACCAGGTTTTCCATTTGTATCTTTTAAATCCTGAAAAGCATCATTAAAATACATTAGAAATAATATGGACTGGCCAAAAAGTTCGTTCGGGTTTTTTCTGTAATGTCTTATGGAAAAACCCGAACAAACTTTTTGGCCAGTCCAATATTTTTTGATGACTTCATTTACTACATATTTATTTAGTGAGTACCTATTATGTATTCTAGAGAGAGAGGATATAGTAATGAATAAAATAGATAAAATACCTGCCTAAGTGAAGCTTATGAAGCTTACATTCTGGTGTGGGGAAATTGTAAACACATACACACGCACACACTTTATAGAATTAACACTCATTTTTTGAAAACAGTAGGTAACATGAAGTTATATGTCCATTTAAATAAAGGAAGGGTAGACAAGGAAAGCAGAAGAATAGAAGGGGTGTACTAAAATTGACAAGGAAATGAACTTAGTTATATTACCTGGATTCTTTAAATTCATGGTCACGAACCTCAAATAGTCTGCTCATACTACTCAGCAAACGTGCCTCTTTTCTTCATGGTCCCATATTCTATGACTATTTCATACCCTCCCCTCTTTTCACAAAGCTGCAACATCTTTTTTCCCCATCCTCACGCTTATCTGTTCTTCTACTATTGCTTCTTCACTAAGTAAATTAAAGTTATCAGAAAATAAACTTTGTAGACTCAAATGATCCCCCTCCAGGTGTATCCACATCCACATATAACATCCTCCTACTTGATACTCCAAATCTATGTTTTCCAATCCAGTAGCCACTAGCTACATGTGGCGTGGAGCATGTGAAATGAGGCTAGTCCAAACTGAAAAGTACTGTTAGTGCAAAATCCACATCGGATTTTCAAAGAGTGTATGAAAGATTTAATGCAGAATATCACATTTAATTTGTTATACTGATTAAATGTTGAAATAATCGTTTGGATCTATTGGGTTAAATAAGATTAAAGTGAATTTCACCTGCCTCTTTTTACTTTTTTCAAATGTGGTTATTAGAAAATCTGAAGCCCCCTGTGCTGCTCACAGCATAATTCTGTTAGGCAGACCTGCTCTAGAAGAACTTGGACTTCTGTCTTAGCTGATCACTCCCCTTTCATAGAGAACACGTATATACATGAGAGCGTGTCTCCCATCTCTTCCTTACATCGCCAGTTTGTTTCCCTCCTTGTTCTGTATCATTTTTAGTAGCAGGTACCTATGGGGTTACTCTCCCGTCTTTAAAAAAGATGTTCACAGAACTCCTCTTCCCCTGCCAATTAGTGCACCATTTCTCAGGTCTCCTTTTCAGCAAAAGTTTTCCAGAGTATCCTATAGGCTGAGTCTCCATCTTCTCCTTTTCCCACACTCTATCCCCCCGTCCTCACACCTTCCCAATGACAGCAACAAACATCAAGGACAACCAACTGCTTTTCTGATGGTCATGATTAACTTTCTTACGATAAAAATCCAGTGGTTAATTCCAAGCACGCATCTTCCATCATCATTGGCAGAGCTGGTTCTCTCTCTTTCTTGACGGAGTTCATTGACTAGTTTCCAGAGCACTCCAGTCGCATGACTTCCCTCCATCCTCTTACGTTACTCCTTCTCAGTCTATATCTGGACAATTCTTTTTCCTCTCAGCACTTACGTATGATGTGTAATGACTTTGTCTTCTGTTTACACTTATTTTCTTGGTGGTCTTATGCAGCCCCAGGAACTTTCAGCTTTTATCTCCTGCCAGACCTCTGTAGGAATTCCAGAAGAAACTCTGTGAGAGCCTATTAGCTTTTCATTTTTATGCTTCTAATTAGCTTATCAAATTTGACATTTTCAAACCTGATATTCTGACCCCCTCAACTCCAAACCTGCTCCAGTTGCTGTTTTTCTCATCTCAGCTGATGGCAACTCTCCTCCTGCTGTTCAGACTAAAAAATCTATAAGAAGGCATTTTTTAAGTCCTCTTTCTCACTCCTCACATTCTATCAGGCAGCAAATCTGGTTGTCTCCAATTTCAAACCATAATAAACATCCCAGCCACTTCTCATCACCTCCCCTGCCATCACTGGGAAGGTACCATTCTCCTCTCTGCCCCCAGCCCTCAAATAGCCTCTGAACTGTACTCTCTGGTCCTACTCTTGCTCATTGCTGTGTGTTTTCAACAGGGAAGGCAGAGTCACTCTTTTTGAACATGAATTAGATTGTGTTGTTCTTTTTATTTGAAGCCCTGCAGTGTATCTCCATCACATTGAAATAAAATCCAATGAGCTTGCAATGATATGCCTGCAAAACCCTACCTAATCCTCTCCCCCCACCCACCCCGCAACAAACCCTTTCCCATCATTTCTCTCTGTACTAATTTTCTACTAACGATTCTTCTTCCAAAGTCTGCTGAAGCCACGCTGGTCTCTTTTCCGTTCCTCAAAAAGAAACCGGCACATTTCTGCTTTAAAAGTTGGCACTGGTTGTTTGCTCTGCTTGAAAAGTCTGTCCTCCAGGTTATAATGTAGGATAGTGCTTTTACCTACTGACGTCTTTGTTCAAATGCCATCTTCTGGATGAGGCCACTGGGTAAATAAATAAGAGTCCCCATGCCTATGTCCACACCTTTCTAATCAACTATTGTCTCACTAAGATATGTAAAACTTGATCTTTCAAAATCCAAATATGTACATTAAAGCATTTAGGTTAAGCAATCATTAGTTTATCGCCCACTCCTCTGCCACCAGTGACAAGATTTCTCTTTGCTTGACTACCAACTTTCTCCTAGAAAGCTAGAATATATAATGAATATTTTCAGTCATGAAGTTTCTTTGAACTTTTCAGGGAATAACTCGAGAAGTAGGAGAAAATGAGAAAGAAAAATTGGGGATTTCATTGATAGTGGCATGTGAAGAGAAAATGAAGATTGATTACACTATAGGAAAGCTTCTATTGGATTTTGTGTTTTCTTCTAAGCCTGAAATGCCCAAAGCAAATTCTGTGCTTCCCTGGTGGATGTCACACTAGATGTGGAGTTACAGACGCACTTGGACACAGAGACCCTGGCTGAAATCAGCAAGGTTTTTATTTTCCTGCTATATTAAAAGGAAAGTGCATGTTGATGAATGCACAGTATCTCTAACAGTATAGCATTTTGCTATTTAAGAAAAATGAGTTTTATTCCCAGTAGGTTAAAGAAGTTACTTTAAAAAAAATAAGAAAAGAAAGCCTGAATCAGGAAGCATTGTTCACTTCATTAGCAAAAGTAACCTTTAAAGGCATCTTGTGTTTCATTAGTGGAGATGTCCAGAACCTGTAAATAACACTCAAAACTTGCTTTTTCCCTTTCATTTTACCCCTTTGGTGTTAATTAAAATGTGCTGTCTCTTGTAGCTCATATTGTGGGTTTTTTTCAAGTCATATTCTATCTCTTTCTAAGTCTATATTTTAAAGTCAAAATAAGAATCATGCAGTGATTTTCTTGAACTAATGCCAAGGTGAAAGTAACTTTTAAACAATACCTTTAAATTCAACTGCACTAGACATATTGCAATCTTCAGGGGCCCAAAATATTTTATCAGATGAAAAACTGAATGAAAAGGCATGTTTTCAAAATTATCTAAATCTAAATACAGTAAAGTGACTTTTTGGGGGGGATTATTTATTTTCTAAAAAGTTTGCTATATCAGCTCTTCCTATACTAGAATGATTTTTAAAAATTGTAAAATGGTAGAATTAGCTTCTTCTACATAATTTGACCATGCCTATTATCTGAACTTTATCTGAACTTTTATCAGATATCTGAACTTCAGTTATCTGAACTTTTTCAGATGATGTTTTCACCACCTTCAGAATATACAAATCTCATTTGTATATTCTGCATACATCTTCTATATTTAAAAAATGTGTTTTATGGACCAGTGCAAATGTTGAGAGTAAGATTTGAGACACACTGGTCAGTGTATGTCTTTTTTTTTGGATTGTTAAATAGAGGAGGGCTATACCATAATTTGTATTAGCGTGTCTGTTATAGTTAATAGCTGTAGCATCTTTGGCATGGGTCATCTTTATGTCAGGATGTTGCTGTTACACATACTTTTAATTAAAATTAATTGTAATCCAAAAATAATTTTCTTTTAAAATAATATTTTACATCAGGAATTTCTTTGAAGTGTGAAACCAAAAATAATTTCTTTAACTACATTTCTTTCAGTCTAAATGGAGATGTTTGTTATTGAGTAGAAAAGGGAGCACATTTGCCTATGTTTCCCCAAGTTCTCAGAATAAAATAAATAGTAGAAACTTCTTCTACATCATCAAAAGATATTAGCATACATTTATTATTCTGTATTTTTATTACAATCATTCTGTTAGCAAGATACAGATACTCTGTGACTAAGAATAGACAGATTAAAAAAGATAAAATACAAAAAAAAACCTGTATTTGTAGGAAAGATTCTCAGCAGTGTCGACTGATATAGTGCTCAGGATGGGCATGAGGTACCACCAAGTTTCTCACATCCCTTATAATATCATCCTACAAATGTTATAGATTAATACAGATTTGACATACAGCCATATATTAGATATTTAATAAGAAATTAAATGGCTTTAATGATAGAAACCTAGACAGCTTTATCTTTTTATACTGATTTTTTAAAAATAGAAAGTTAATAATTTAGTGTCATTTAGAAATTACAGAAGGGTATATAATTCAAGGTTTATTAATTTCATCCCTCATATTTCACCTTTTGTGACAATACAGTGTACTTTATTATGTCATTTTATGTAAATATATATTATGGTGGTATAATTCATGTGGTTTCATAACATTGAGATCTTATTTATCACAGTTTTGAGTCTAGGTTTTTGTCTTGTTTATCAAATTCTTTCTGATCCTGACTTTATAGGACATTTTCTTATTTTATCCTATAATTCAAAGTTTACCCTCCTACATTTAACCCTTTAATTAATCTTGGGTGTATTTTTTGTATGATGTTCATTATAGATTTTCTTTAACATATGTCATCTAATTTATGTTTTCCAGTATAATACTGTAAACATTTTCAAGTTAAAAAATTGAAATAATTTATGGGCCATCTTGATTCTACAATTAATATCTTACTATATTATTTTGTCAGATACTCAATTTATTGATTCTTCTATCTAGCCACCAATGTATTTTATTTTTGAATGAATTTCAAAGTATATTGCAGACATCAATAAAATTTCCCCTGAATACTTTGGCATGCATATTATTAACTAGAGCTCAATATATGATTATGTATAGATTTTGTGTAAAAACCACATGCAATGAAATGTACAAATACTGAATGTACTTATGAGTTATAGTTCTTTTAATGTTCCTGACTGATACTTACATCTCTAGGTCTGGTTATGCTGCTAGCTTTACCTTTTGAAAACAGGTTGTTTTTCTCTTGCTTTTTTGCATGTTCCATGATTTTTGTTTGAAAACCAGACACTATTTGCAAAAGAATATTGAGGAAAGTGATAATAACACCCAGATTTTTTTTCCTGACTTCCTGCTTCATCTCTAATCTTCATCAGTTCCTGAACACTTGTACCAACATAGAAATCTTGGTCATATTCTTGCTGCTTCCCCAGCAGGAGGCTGCTCTTGACCACTACGCTGGGATAGGTCCTTGACTGGTGGTGGTGGTGGACCCAGTTCTACTGTGTGGTCCTAGAACTCTACACCTGGGCCTCAAGAGTGGGACTTTCTTAGAATGCCCTCCTCCGCCCCTCTGTATGGCATATAGATTACACCTTGTACCTATCAGAGCTCTTTGGAAAGTGAGAGTTTTCTGCCACTCCTCCAGAAGCAGAAGACTTTTGTTCTGCATTAGCTCAAGATGCTGTGACCAAGACATTCTATACCTTTTGCTCCCAGAAGGAAAGTTTTTGTCTCTACCTTCCACCAGAAGCAGTGAATTTTGTCTCAATTGTTATTTATTGAAAATAACCATATGAGTTTTATGTATGACCAAAGATAATTTTTAAGAACACTTGACAGAGATTATTATAATCTTTAAGTTTCTTAAGAACATGTTTAAATATTGTATTATTACATTTATAATTTACCACATTGGCTTTTAAATTATGAAAAATATATCATTGAATTAATTTGTAATGCCTGTGTTCAGAGTCCAAAAATTGCTTTTAAATATTTCTTTCAAGAGTGTCTTCTGGTATCAAAAATTCCCATACTAACTGTGATTTTTGAGTACAGTTGGCCCTCCATATCTTTGGGTTCTACATCTACAGATTCAACCAACCCCAGATTAAAAATATTCAGAAAGAATTTTCAGAAAATTTCATAAAGCAAAACTTGAATTCATCACACACCAGCAACTAATTACATAGCACTTACATTGTATTTATAGCTGTTTACATAGCATTTACATCATGTTAGGCATTATAAATATTCTAGAGATTAAAGTATATGGGAGGATGTGTAGAAGTTACACACAAATATTATGCCACTTTATATAAGAGACATCCACTGATTTTGATATCTGTGGGAGGAGGTCTTGGAACCAATCCCTCACAGATACTGAGAGATGACTGTAGTATTAAGAAAATATTTGGAGTGATGACTTACTCTCATAGACAAAGCTTTTGGGTGGTTGTGTTAGCTGCCAAATCTAGCAGATGATAGTTGTCCATTGCTTTCAGTCTTCAAATTAAAAAAAAAAAAAGAATTTATCTCACTCGCTGACGTATACAGGCATACATACCTCAGAGATTGCAGGTTTGGTTCCAGACCACTGCAATAAAGCGAATATCAAAGCAAAAGGAGTCACAGAATTTTTGGTTTGCAGGGCATATAAAACTATGATTACACTATACTGTAGTCTGTTAAGTGTGCAATAACATTTTGTTTAAAAATAGTACATATCTTAATTTCATATTATTTCATTGCTAAAAAAAGCTAATCATTATCTGAGACTTCAGCGAGTCATAGTAATAACATCAAAGATCACAGATCACAGACCACCATAACAAATACAATAATAATGAAAAAAGTTTGAAAATTGAGAGAATCACTAAAATATGACACAGAGACAAGAAGTGCACAAATGTTGGAAAAATGGCACCAATAGACTTTCTTGACACAGGGTTGCCACAAACCTTCAGTTTGTAAAAAATGCAACATCTGCAAAGAGGAAAAAGAGAAGTACAATAAAACGAGGTATGTCTGTATAGGATAAATGCACACACAGACAGACAGACAGACACACACACACACACAACTGTTTCTTTCAAGAAACAATTCTAGGCAATTTTAAAGGTGTAAACTGATCCAGACAAACTGATAGAGCTGGTGTGCATCTTTCTTTTCCATGTACATGTGGATAAGTTATGGATATTAGTAACATGTCAAGTGAGTCATAACATTATGAAATGTAATTGTACTTGACTATCTGAAATACGATTTTTATTGGCTCATTTTAGCGCTTTCTTCATTAATTGGCATTTGTCAAGTTCTTCCCAAATTCTACAGCAATGAAGCCTCCTCTTTTAGTCTAATCAGCATCAGGGAATAAGAAATAGTGGATATCCCATTCTACTTCTAGTACTGCTGCCAAGACTCAGACGCTAAGGTTTTTTACCCCAAACACCAGGAACCCTTTCTTTGACATTCCAGATGGATGGTAAAAAAAAAAAAAAAAAAAAGGTAGAAATGATAGGGAAAGGCTTTTTCAAAGATGTTGCAGTTGAAACTTTAGAGACAGATTGGCTGTAGTCCAAGCTGTAGTCCATCTTGTTAAAAATGGTCCATTTTAAAAATAAATACTTTTTTTCAGAGCAGTTTTAGGTTCAAAAAAATTGAGGGGAAGGTCAAGGTTTTCCATATATTTCCCCCCTCACACACACACACACACACACACACACAGCCTCCCCATTATCAACAACCACCAGAATGGTACAATTGTTACAATCGACAAACCTACATTGACACATCATAATCACCCAAAGTCCGTAGTTTACTTTGAGATTCACTCTTGATTTTGTCTATAATTCCTTTTGAATAACATGGCGTTAATTACACTTTTCCTCGTTTTATTTGTGTTGTGTGTTCAGAATGGCAATCTGAGGCCAGAAACAGCCTCCAGCTTGACAGTGTGGGTCTCAGCCAGGCGACTGACAAGTGGTGAACACCTGGGCAGGCTTTCTGAGAGTCAGGAGATCCCAGTGGGGAAGGGTCTCTTGTCCTATTTCAAGTTGCTGTCAGGCACGCAGCCATCCCTGAACACTGGAAGGCTCTCAGGATTATTAGCTGCCAGGTCCCATCTGAGTCACATGAAAGGGGAGCTCAATTTAAAGCAGTGTCCAGAAGCTAAACTAACAGCCAGTTTACCAGGAAGCTAAAGTGTTCTCAGTCATATTCCAGCTCTTTCCATAAGACTGGCCACTCAGATTACTGACATCTCTGTGGAGCAGTTTTCTCTCAGTATCAGCTGGGAGAATCCCTCATATGTTGGGAGTTTTGCTTATTTAATTCATATGCCATTACGAATCCCATAATATTGAGAAGAGACCATTTATTTCCAAAAGTTTCAAAACCATGTTTAAAAATGTGGACTTGCCAATATTTCATGTCATTTAAAAGAAATAATTCCTCAATATTAATTACAATGGAGTTTTCTCATCTGAGGTCGCCTAAAACCTCAGTGTCACCCAGATGTTTCTGGTCTCTTGGGCACCTTACCCATCTTTCTGAACATTAATTTGTTCCAAAATCATCGTTTGTTCTAATGACATTGTTAAAAGGTTAAAATAAACCAAAATAATTTCAGTCATAAATGCATAAAACAGAACAAAACAAACAATAACTTCAAATCTTGTAAAACATCCACTATTTGTAAAGCAACTACTAATGCTAGTAGATGTTTGTTACTACAAACAGGTAAAATTTGGGGGAAAAAAGTAATATAAGAGATGTATCAGGTTCCTCAACTGCTTTCTTTAAAAAGAAATATTTTATTCAAACTTCTAAAACACATACACTGGAAGTCTTTGGATGTATTATTTTATTGTTGGATGTTAACTTTCTGTGGATATTATGGATTTATTTCCTACTAGACATAACTGATGTCTAACTGTCTCAGTAAAGACAAAGTATGTCTCACTTATTTCCACAAGGTAGCTAGATTTTCACTAATTAAACTCTCAGCTTGTCAGATATAGTTACAACTATAAAAAGAAGTAAAATCTATAAATATCATATGCAAAAAGAGATTTATATTTTCTCTTCATAAAGTTAACTAAGGCTTTTTCTAGGATGTGTTACGTCTGCTTCCAGGAGATGTGTCCAGATTAGGAAGCTCCAAAATAAAAACCTTACCTTGTCAGGTTTAATGAGAGAGCCAGGTATTTACTTTATATAGTACATATGTATACTTTATATGTATTTACTTTAAGCAGTATATATTCACTGCTTAAAGTGACCCAAGTATAGTGACCAGTCAGCTTCTTAACTAGTGAGGTGACAGGATGACGTTACCCGTGAAAGTTAGGCTGTTAAGATTCTCCACACGATAACATTATGAGTTGAAGCTGTAAAAAATCTATTTGGTTTGGACAATAAATTTCTCTCCTTTTGGGAAGCTGAGATTTCAAAGTCTTTTCCATGACTGCATCACTGGAAATTGACTGAATTCTAGGGTAAAATCATTTTGAGTTGAGACAATACTAACAGAAAAAATTTTCGATTAATTTTTTCAGGATAACTTAGATTTCCAAATCAGGTTAGCTCTTTGTGTGTGATGGGCTGAAAAATTGAAGAAATAATGGGCTAAATTGTTTTTTGTTGATATATGTCGTCCAGTGCTCTACTAAATTAGTACTTTCAGGGACTTCCCTGGTGGCGCAGTGGTTAAGAATCTGTGCTCTCAATGCAGGGGGCCCGGGTTTGATCCCTGGTCAGGGAACTAGATCCTACATGCATGCCTTTGTTAAGAGTTTGCATGCCACAACTAAGGAGCCCACCTGCCGCAACTAAGACCCAGCACAACAAAATAAATTTAAAAAAATAAATTAGTACTTACAGTAAATTTTAAAAATTAAGTCAAATGTTATGTGTAATGAGAAGATACTTATAATTCCAAGTATTACAGTTTCTTCACTTGCAACAATTACTTTAAATGGTGCCTTTAGTGTTAATTGTCACTTCTTGGTGACAAGTAGTGTTAATTTAATTGTCAACAGCTTTTCCCTTCTTTTGCTCTAGGGTATTGGTTCCAACGGACAAGAACTGTGCAAAATAATTATTCCCATATTCCCCAAATAATTATTTCTAGATCAGGGCTAGTTTTTGTCCTAAATGTCATCAGATAGAAACTTCTTTTTTATTTTTTACTAGATAATTCTTTAAAATTTTTTCCACTGATTAGTTAAACATATTCATATGGTGTGTGTATATGTACTAAGAAAATATACTAAAAAATAAGTGAATAATTAAGTAATTATACCCAGATAAGGAAAAATGATAAAAGCCTCAACATTTACTTCTTTAGCTGCTTGCCTATTGTAGCACATCCAATTAGTTCTATCTATTCTTTGTCTAATTTTAAGGCATTAGGTTTTAATCCAATACCCAAAGGAGTTGAAAAATGTAATCCTTGATGGCTATCAGCCAGGGATCATTCCCAGCTCCTTGAGGCCACCTGTGTTCCCCCACCCCCAGTCCTGACCCATCTGCAAAACAGCAATGTAGTCTACTCCTCATATTTTGAAATTATCTGCATTTTCTTTGTTTCTCTAATTTCTTATTCTACTGCCAGCTAGAGAAAGCTTTACACTTCTTTTTGTTGTTGTTATTTGTTTTAATTGAAGTATAGCTGACTTACAAAATTATATTAGTTTCAGATGTATAGCAGTGATTCATTATGTTTATAAATTATACTCCATTTAAAGTTATTACAAAATAATAATGCCTCCCCTTCCCTCTCTCCACTGTACCACTAGTTTTTCTCAACATCTACATGTCTAGGAGTGGAATTACAGGCTTAGAGAATTTGCCAATCTTCGTTTTTACTGTTTTCAAAGTGATCGTACTAATTTTCACTACCATTGCCAAGTGTTTGAGAGTTCACTTTGTTCCTAATGGTACTGATTAACTTTAAAAATTTTGCCTGTCAGTAAGTTAAAATATCTTATGTGCTCTTAATTTTCAGTTTCTTGATTATTAATGCAATTGAGTATCACTTCATATTTTATTAGCTATTTATGAATCTTCTTCTGTAAAAGACCTGTTCATGTATGTTTCCCCTTTTTACCCTGTTTCAGCGTTTGTTGATTACTCATTGGTTTGGAGCAGTCCTATATATATGTTTTTTTTTTTTTTTTCTGGTAATATCTTCAATATATACTTTCCCCAGGTATGAGGCTTTTTATTTTCTTTGTGGTGTCTTCTGATGAACAAAAACTCATTAACAAAATAAAATTTATCAATGTTTAAAAAAAAGTATAATCCCGAAATTCACTTGAAAGGTAACAGCACGAAATTGTCTAAATTGTAAATCTAAATTACTTTAAAGTGTAGGAAGCCATACTGTACTTTGAGCTTTGTGTTGAAGAGGGAGTAAAATTATAAAACGTGCAAATTAATGAATTACATAAAGCAAACACATGATTTGATTGAGGGTTTCTTTTATACTTTTTTTTCAACTGGTTTGAAAATTTGTCATCCATACCCTAATTTTTACATGCTCTCTCTTTCTTTTAACATTTAGAGGTTTTTACCAGAATTTACTTCCTTCTTTATTAAATATGTCATTAGATATACATATATATTTGTGTTGGAGGTATTCTGACAAACTTTCATTCTTCTAAAAATTGTAATTGTATTTTTAAAAAATTATAGTTCTAGATGGACATTAATTTCTTCTCAGAAGTTTGGTGATAATATTCAATACTTTTTTTTTTTTTTTTTTTTGTGATACGTGGGCCTCTCACTGCTGTGGCCTCTCCCATTTCAGAGCACAGGCTCCGGACCGCAGGCTCAGCGGCCATTGCTCACGGGCCCAGCCGCTCTGCGTCATGTGGGATCTTCCTGGACCGGGACATGAACCCATGTCCCCTGCATCGGCAGGCGGACTCTCAACCACTGTGCCACCAGGGAAGCCCTCAATACTTTTTTGAAAATAAGAGTTACCATTTAGAACTCAGATGTTTAATTGTAATTCGTTTTTTGATTTGTATTTCCAAACTATCAAGTATTCCCTCTACCCTTTTACTTTTCCAAAGTGTCAACTAAATTTATTTAGGTTGTCTTTTATTTAATTTTTATTTGTTTGTATATTTTTAGGATTTATTGTAGTTTTAAAATCTGTGGATTCCAAATTATCAGTTCTAGAAATTTCTCAGATATTCTTCTCTCAAGTTTGTCTTCTCCTGACATTCTCAAGAGAAGTTCTTTGTCTTCCATTTTTAAACTCAGTCACATATTTTCCATTTCTTTCATTGTCTGTGCTATTTTCTTGATAATTTTTTCAGTTCTTTTTCTTCCTTAGTAAATTTCTCTTCAGCTTTTTCTCATAGTCATTATCATATCCATTGAATTTTAAAATTTCAGGTATTATAAGTTGTCTCTCTCTATTTATATAAAGATTCTTTTTTTCAGATAGGTTTGTTCATGTTTATAATAGCTAGTTCCATATAATAGCTAGTTCCACACATGTATTTTCAGTTTCCTTTTTATTTCTTTAAATGTGTTACACATGCTTATTTATTTATATTTTGAACTTAATACTCTTAATAAGACTTTCTACGTCTAATAGTTCTTTTTTTTTTTTTTTGCCTTTTTCTGTGGACTCTTGATAGTGTGCTTTATTTCTTCCCAAGTCTTGTGATTTCATATAGTGTGTTCATTTCATCTTTAAATTGTTTGAGGGATGATTTCAGGCACTTTCCTCCAAAGAGTTTTATTTATTTCTCCAGTATATTATACCTGGATTTCATTAAAAACATTCTTCATTTTCTGCTTTTTATTTAAGTTTTCATTTAATGGTTCATTTGGGACCACATCCTCATGAAAGTTGGCTTGTGGTCATCAGTATTCAGAAGAGACACCTCCTCCATCCAGTACCTAGGCCAGATCAGACAGAATGTCTTGTGGGTTTTGAGTGTCTGTTGTGTGTCAGTGTATTTTGAGATGGTGGTGGTGTGTGGGGGGGAATTGGGGACTTACACTTCATGCATAACTGAGTGCTGGGTTCTGACATCATAAGGAGACTTTGATCTGGTATCTCGGACTGAGATGTTCTAGAAGTGTCTTTGATCATTGATGTGCTTAAAAAGAACTGGCTTAGCAAATTCTCTCAGGGCAACAGTCAGCTTTATCTTGTTTCCTTTTTCTTCATTCACACTCCTTCACTATGTATTTATGTTTTACCTTTGATAATTTTGCTTATTCACAGCTCCACCATTCCGTAAAAATACTTAAAATTATATATATAATTATATAACATATATATATAATATATGATATGTACATGATATATAATAGATTATATATAAATGCAATAAAAATTCAGGGATGTATATAATGTTATATATAGTGTATACAATATATAATATACAATGTATAATACTTATATAACATATCTTCTACATTATATAAGATAAATAAAATATATTATATATAAAATATAACATAATATTTAGTATATTACATACATTTTATGCATTACATAGTGTATGTTTTACATCAATAATATAGCTATTATAAATACTATAATATTAAATATATTAAATATAATTATTATATTTGTTATATATAAATTAAATATAATATTAAACTGCATTTAGGGATGAGTTTTCTTTTTTTAACCACAGACAATAATGTAATTTGTGCAGATATGAAAAGAAACTCATGAATCACATAATGTCTGATATAGTAAACCCTAGAGTTGTCTATTATATTGGGTTACAAAATTTTATCTCTTCTTTTTTATTTCAGAGCCTTCTGCACCAACTTTTAGATTCTAAGGAGAAACCAGAGTGGCAAAGCTCTTAGCAATGTGGCCTGGTCAATTTCCTTTTATAGTAGTTTTCTTAGAAATAAATAGATATATTTTTCATCAGTGTTTCCATTTTTTTTAAATTAATTAATTAATTTATTTATTTATTTATATTTTTTCTGCATTGGGCCTTCGTTGTTGCATGTGGGCCTTCTCTAGTTGCAGAGAGCAGGGGTTACTCTTTGTTGCAGTGTGTGGGCTTCTAATTGTGGTATCTTCTCATTGTGGAGCACGGGCTCTAGGGGCATGGACTTCAGTGGTTGTGGTGCATGGGCTCAGTAGTTGTGGTTTGCAGGCTTAGTTGCTCTACAGCATGTGGGATCTTCCCAGACCAGGGCTCAAAGCTGTGTCCCCTTCATTGGCAGGCAAATTCTTAACCACTGTACCACCAGGGAAGTCGCCAGTGTTTTCAATTTTTAAGGAATATTGACTAGCTATAGCTATAACTTTTAAGTGTGTATAATCTTAATAAAAATGTAGAGTATTAAAAATGTAGAAAGAGTAGAATCCATCTAAAACCATTAGCTCAAGGCTTTATTAAAACATTGAAAAATGAGAACAGCTCTAAGATGGGGTTCTCTGGAGGGAATGAGTTTAAGAATTTTATAGGATAGATTAAGGTAATGCTCAGGTTTTTTTTTTTTCTGAAAACTGTTTACTGTTTAATTTCTTGTAAAGTATGGAGACTCTTGGGTTGCCAAAGACACAGAACAAGATGTAATGGGTAGCAAGACTGGAGCCAGGGTTTATCAGCCCTGGTTGGACAAGCTGGGTTTAGGCAGATGGGTGGAGAGGAAGAGCTGTAGGCTGTCTTACTATGGGGTCTTACCTGGGAGTCTTACTAGGGTCAATGGAAAATGATTAGTTCTTCTTTCATTCTTCTTTCATAATATTATGAATTCATATGGTATGAATCTTATAATAAGAAAACAAACACTGCTGAATTTTAGACAACAATGAATGTTTAAAGCTGGACATGGGGGCTTCCCTGGTGGCACAGTTGTTGAGAGTCCGCCTGCTGATGCAGGGGAGACGGGTTCGTGCCCCGGTCTGGGAAGATCCCACATGCCATGGAGCGGCTGGGCCCGTGAGCCATGGCCACTGAGCCTGCGCATCTGAAGCCTGTGCTCCACAATGGGAGAGGCCACAATAGTGAGAGGTCTATGTACCGAAAGAAAAAAAAAAAAAGCTGGACATAGGTGTGAAATAGATATTAACATCTTTGAGAGTTGGGATAAAATCTCTTTTGTCTGTGTAATTTTGAACTTTGTCATGATAAGTAATGAATATGCCACCTTTTTATGGAAAACTGAACTGTTTGCTGTTTGAAAATACTCACTGGGGAGAAGAGAAAAAGATCCAAATTAATAGTATGCAATTTTTCAAATTATTTAAGGACAAGGGAATACAGAAGAATAAAAATTTGGAGTTGAGTTTTCAAAAAAATGATTAATTACTCTTTCAAAAAGTAATTTAATATGTTTGAAATTTCATTATTATAAAACAATTTCTAAAAGTATATTTTCAACTTAAAGCATGAAGTATCTCTGAGGCAAATTTTACCACTAGTTAGTCTGTAATGTCACTTAAGAATTTTGAGTGTCTGTGCAATTAAAGAGTTCTGAAGACCATAATTTAGAAAATAGAAGCTGTAGACATTATATCAAGTATAATTAATAACTTTGGGAGTTTTATTGGATGATTAATCTTTTTGTTTTATTCTATGAGTTAATAAATATTTCTGTCTTCTTTGTTATAAACCTGTATGGAATTAATTTCAGATTGTGCTTATATGTGTATTTAATTTATTACATGTGACCAAAATAGGATAAGAGAATTTTCGAAGAGATGGAGTGCCTCAAATGTGATAAAAACCAGAAACTAAAAAATAAAAGCTGCAATCATATGCTCTTGAAATTTAGTATTGTTTTATAGTGCCCATAGTCTTTCAAACTATTTAATTCCTTATTTTTCAAAACTTTCGCTTATTACTTTAAAATTTATGCTTTCAGCACAGACAACTATATTCAGTATCTCATGATAAGCCATAATGGAAAAGAAGGTATTGATACATGTATGTATAACTGAATCACTTTTCTGTATAGCAGAAATTAACACAACATTGTAAATCAACTCTACTTCAATAAAAAATAAAGTAAAATGTGTGCTTTCATTTAATCACTTCTAATATAAATTGATCTGGAAAAATGGTTGTTAAAATATATTTTTTCATAGACATTTTAGTGCTCAGAATTTTAACATAAATAAATTTATTCATTTGTCTAAATATATACTTTTTCAAAATTGTACTTTCTTCAAAGGAAATTAACTTTTGAAAGGCAATTAAATTAAAATTACTAATGGTCCTTACTTGTGTGTGAGGGAGGAGTGGTGAGGTAGGTGTGAGTATTTCTCTTTCTCTCACAATGTGAACCTTAATAAGTCTTGAATATCTACCAGGGGAATTAATTTCATATAAAACATCTGGCATTGTATTCATAAAATTTACTGTAGCCGTTCACATAAAATACCATTTTATCTGTAGAAAATGCAAGCTCTGAGTGTGTTTCAAGGCTGTATATGTTGTTTCTAGCAGCACTTTGTAGAGTCACCATGGCCAGTCTCTCCAGTGGTTAGTGAGTTCCTTCAGAACTGGAGAGGACCATATGGATGTATCCCCTACATGACATTTATGACATTGAAAATACAGTGGCATAACAATCTAAATTTTTGAATATTTAAACAATATATCTATTTGCACTCTAACTGCTTTTGAAGATTCTGACATGGCTTTATGGGGCATCATGTAAATGTGTGTGTGTATGTGTGTGTGTGTGTGTGTGTGTGTGTGTGTGAAAATGCCAGCTACAGAAAACATATCTTTGGGGTTTTATATTAATTATAGAAAACATATCTTTGGGGTTGTATATTTGGGTTGTTGTTTAATTCTATTCATTCAGATCATATGTGCATGGTTGTATGGGTCTATTTGATGCTGTGGTTCTTTGAAAATGCTCCACAGGAAGACCTGGAATGAGATATATCACCTTTAACAACTGTTAAATGGTCATGGCCTTGAAACTCTGAAAAATTCCAGCCTCCTCTTACACCACAGTTATCCTCTTTTAATCTGTGCACCGACTGTAAGGTGCTCTCTTCCTGCTTGATTCTGAAGAATAAATTATTTGTAAGATATTTAACCTCTTTTTAAAAACATTAAAATATAGTTTTGTGCTGACACTTGCTGCCTTTCTGATCTTGAATATGGATCAATATGATGTGATGTCAGTGACAAAAGTGTTTTTATTTCATTTTTTTAAAATGAGGATAAAATATTACTAGAAGACATTCCACAAACTGTGGGTAGCTGTTTTTTTTTTTTTTTCTTTTTTGCTGTTGTTGTTTTTGTTTTTGAAATCTTACAAGCAAATCCTGTATTTTAGAGAAGGAAACACTCTTGGTGAAAAGTCAGGGTTCCCCAGCCAGCTGTTAACACCCAGAGGCCATGGCAAGCCAGGTGTGGGTCCAAGACAGGCTGAGATGAATATCAAAGGGTGTTAATGGTTATTTGGGTCAGTTTACTTAGAAAATACCTGTGTATTATACATCTTAAGACATGACAATTCAAAATTATTTTTTAGATTAAAAAATTGCACATTTGAAAACTATACTTGAAGTTGGTATCTTGAAGTACCAACATCTTTCAGGAGGAGACAAATGATAAGGAAAGGCTGTGGCAGAAATCGAATCAAGTGAGCAACCTAATTAATCTTAATAGGATAGTAAATGTATGTCATACTGTTTATTGACTCCTTGAATTCACTAAAGATGGTAACCAGGAATTGTTTCAACCATGGCATGTGGCATCAAGTCTGGAGCATCTTTTGAAATCTGTAGATCTTGTAACATTATTTGTTAATTAACATATTACCCCCAGATTAGCTGCTATGGAATAGGAAAAGTGAATGAAGCTACAATGAATTCAAACAATATTAAATACCTGACAATGTATGCCCAAGTTTCTTTTCATCATTGAGATGTTCTTGCAAAACATAATAGATATCAAATTCCATTTAAAGATGACATTTATATTAATTTGTATGAGATTAACATGTGAAAAGTCTTTTAAACCAGGTGCAATGTGTTCTGATTGCGAGTTTATATTTATAAAACATTCATGGTTTTTCAATCCTTCAATGAAAAGTAACCAAACACTAGGTTAATTTTTTCACTATATTAGTAAACTAATTTACTTGGGAGATGTGTGTGTGTGTGTGTGTGTGTGTGTAAACCTTTGCTAGCAATAACAGAAATTGAAACAGGAGGTGAACTTAATAGAAGATTAAAATATATATATATGTGATTTTGGAAAGAGAGCAATCATCTCTTTAAGAATCAAGAACTGTCATGCAGAAAGGTTCAATGAATATGTTAGCCCGTGTCAGATTGATCTGGAAAGAGAGATGATAAAGAATAGGAAAGTAAGAAGAAATAAAGAAGAGAGAGAAAGGGAGCAAGGGTGGAAGGACAGGGTGGAGAGTGGGGATAAAAGAAACAGGTGAGAGGGGATAAGAAAGTCCTTGCTAAGAGCAAGGATTTGGGCTTGGGGTTCCCAACTTCATACACCATGCATCCTCTGTAAAATGGGAATATTGATAATTAACTGATATGTCATAATTGTTAGATTTTATTGAGAAAATATAGTAAGTGCTATGCAAACATTATTAACAGTATTATGCTCTATATCTTTGCTGTTGGGAAGATTACATGAGTTAACATGTATCAGACACTTAGATATGGTCACTACTGCTGTATATCATCTTTGTATAAAGTAGAAGAAGATGCCCATCTCAGGTCCCTTAGTTGGGACACCAGGTATAATAAGGCTTGGCTGCAAAGTGGAAGCTGCATTATAGTGACCAGTTACTGCTCACATGGCAAATTTCTGATGGGTCTAACTTGTACAATCTCATAGGCAGGCCTTGGGCTTTGAGCAGTGCCCAGCACAGAGTAAGTGCCAGCTGTTGGCTGTTTAGGTACTTATAACCCTATACGAAGATCACCCCTAGATAAGGGGGGAAGTTTCAGCACTTTTGACTTACCAACAAATAAGGATTCCTCTCCCTGCTCAAGTAGCAAAGGTTTTTCAGCACCTTCAGCCTTTTTTTCCCAGACCACTCCCCACTCTCCTCCTGAAGTCCTTGAGAACCAAGGCCTCTTGTTCTTTTGTCCTCTTGTCCATTTCTGTACCAAAATTTACCCTTTCCTCCCTTCCCCTCCCATCTCACCTTCTCTTTTCTTCTCTTCCATCCCCCTCACTTTCCTTCCTTTCCTTTCCCTTCTGATCTAACCCAGCATCCTAACTGCCAATTAATTACAATTCAAGAGCTTGATTGGATGCTGAAAAGCTAAAGTGTCTGCAACATTTTTTCCTGTAACATCACCCTACTGATGTTCACATGTAATTTTTTAAATTAAAATTAGAAAAAATATTCAATCATATATTATTTTGGAAATTCTTTTGAAAGAGAAGAAAGACATTTTTCTATATCTGCTGCCATATACATTTCTGTTTAAGAAGAGCATATTGACCACACTGCATATATGACCTACTAGGTACAAAACAGTTTCCCAAGTGTGACATTAAAATATTAGGGACATGGAGCATATTGACCACACTGCATATATGACCTACTAGCTACAGAACAGTTTCCCAAGTATGACATTAAAATATTAGGGACATTTTTTTAAGAGTTCATAGGATTTCCCTCTTCAAATATCAATACACAATTTTTAAAAGCTGTCAGTAGAAACAAATTGAAATGTAGATCAGGATACCTTCATTGATATCTATTTTAATAATGTGAACATTTATTAGAAAAAAAATATTTCCTTGACAATGTTATTTTACTCCAGCAGCAACAAAAATGCTGTCCTATCAGAAAGATGGTAGTACCTTTTTTATACTAAAGAGTGTCTCCAACACAATTCTTAAAAATTTTCTAGGAGACCTTCAAGATGTCGGAGGAGTAAAACATGGAGATCACCTTCCTCCCCACAAATACATCAGAAATACATCTACACGTGGAACAGCTCCTACAGAACAACTACTGAATGCTGGCAGGAGACCTCAGACCTCCCAAAAGGCAAGAAACTCCCCACGTACCTGGGTAGGGCAAAAGAAAAAAGAATAAACAGAGACAAAAGGATAGGGATGGGACCTGCACCAGTGGGAGGGAGCCATGAAGGAGGAAAGGTTTCCACACACTAGAAGCCCCTTCGTGGGCGGAGACTGCATGTGGCAGAGGGGGAAAGCTTTGGAGTAGCGGAGGAGAGCACAGCAACAGGGGTGTGGAGGGCAGAGCGGAGAGATTCCCGCACAGAGGATCGGTGCCAACTGGCACTCACCAGGCCGAGAAGCTTGTCTGCTCAGCTGCCGGGGCAGGCGGGGCTGGGAGCTGAGGCTCCGGCTACCATCGGATCGCAGGGAGAGGACTAGGCTTGGCAGCGTGAACACAGCCTGAAGGGGCTAGTGCACCACGGCTGGCCGGGAGGGAGTCCGGAAAAAAGTCTGGACCTGCCGAAGAGGCAAGAGACCATTGTTTCAGGTGTGTGAGGAAAGGAGATTCAGAGCATTGCCTAAACGAGCTCCAGAGATGGGCGCGAGCTGCGGTTATCAGCGCTGACCCCAGAGACAGGCATGGGACGTTAAGGCTGCTGCTGCCGCCACCAAGAAGCCTGTGTGCAAGCACAAGCCACAGTCCACACCTCCCCTCCCAGGCGCCTGTGCAGCCCGCCACTGCCAGGGTCCCGGGATCCAGGGACAACTTCCCCGGGAGAATGCACGGCGCGCCTCAGGCTGGTGCAATGTCATACCAGCCTCTTCTGCCACCACAGGCTCACTCTGCACTCTGTACCCCTCCTTCCCCCTGACCTGAGTGAGCCAGAGTCCCCGAATCAGCTGCTCCTTTAACCCCGTCCTGTATGAGCAGGAACAGATGCCCTCCGGCGACCTACATGCAGAGGCGGGGCCAATCCAAAGCTGAACCCCAGGAGCTGTGCGAACAAAGAACAGAAAGGGAAATCTCCCAGCAGCCTCAGGAGCAGCGGATGAAATCTCCACAGTCAACTTGATGTACCCTGCATCCGTGGAATTCCTGAATAGAAAACAAATCATGCCAAAATTGAGGTGGTGGACTTTTGAAACAATGATAAATATATTTTTTCCTTTTCTCTTTTTGTGAGTGTGTGTGTATATGCTTCTTTGTGTGATTTTGTCTGTATAGCTTTGCTTTTACCATTTGTCCTAGTGTTCTGTCTGTTTTGTTTTGTTTTGTTTTGTTTTAGTATAGTTTGCAGCGCTTGGTATCGTTGGTGGATTTGTTTTTTGGTTTGGTTGCTCTCTTCTTTCTTTCTATCTTATTTTTTTTCCTTTTATATTATTACTTTTCAATTTTTTAATTTTCAATATTTTTTTTATTTTAATAACTTTTATTTTATTTTATTTTTCTCTTTCTTTCTTTTATTCTCCCTTTTCTTCAGAGCCATGTGTCTGACAGGGTCTTGGTGCTCCGGCCGAGTGTCAGACCTATGCCTCTGAGGTGGGAGAGCACAGTTCAGGACACTGGTCCACCAGAGACCTCCCAGCTCCATGTAATATCAAACAGTGAAAGCTATCCCAGGGATCTCTATCTCAATGTTAAGACCCAGCTCCACTCAACGAGCCGCAAGCTACAGTGCTGGACACCCTAAGCTAAACAACTAGCAAGACAGAAACACAACACCACCCATTAGCAGAGAGGCTGCCTAAGATTATAATAAGGTCATAGACACCCCAAAACACACCACCGGATGTTGACCTGCCCACCAGAAACACAAGATCAAGCCTCATCCACCAAAACACAGGCACTAGTCCCCTCCACCAGGAAGCCTACACAACCCACTGAACGAACCTTACCCACTGGGGGCAGACACAAAAAAAACAGGAACTACAAACCTGCAGCCTGTGAAAAAGAGACCCCCAAACACAGTAATTTAAGTAAAATGAGAAGACAGAGAAACACAGCAGATGAAGGAGCAAGGTAAAAACCCACCAATCCAAACAAATGAGGAGGAAATAGGCAGTCTACCTGAAAAAATAGTTCAGAGTAATGATAGTAAAGATGATCAAAAATCTTGGAAATAGAATGGAGAAAATACAAGAAACATTTAACAAGGACCTAGAAGAACTAAAGAGCAAACAAACAATGATGAACAACACAATAAATGAAATTAAAAATTCTCTAGAAGGAATCAATAGCAGAATAACTGAGGCAGAAGAATGGATAAGTGACCTGGAAGATAAAATAGTGGAAATAACTACCACAGAGCAGAATAAAGAAAAAAGAATGAAAAGAATTGAGGACAATCTCAGAGACCTCTGGGACAACATTAAACGCACGGACATTTGAATTATAGGGGTCCCAGAAGAATAAGTGAAAAAGAAAGGGACTGAGAAAATATTTGAAGAGATTATAGTTGAAAACTTCCCTAGTATGGGAAAGGAAATAGTCAATCAAGTCCAGGAAGTGCAGAGAGTCCCATATAACATAAATCCAAGGAGTAACATGCCAAGACATATTAATCAAATTATCAAAAATTAAATACAAATAAAATATATTAAAAGCAGCAAGGGAAAAACAACAAATAACATACAAGGGAATCCGCATAAGGTTAACAGCTGATCTTTCAGCAGAAACTCTGCAAACCAGAAGGGAGTGGCAGGGCATATTTAAAGTGATGAAAGGGAAAATCTTACAACCAGGATTACTCTACCCAACAAGGATCTCATTCAGATTCAAAGGATAAATTAAAACTTTACAGACAAGCAAAAGCTAAGAGAATTCAGCACCACAAAACCAGCTTTACAACAAATGCTAAAAGAAGTTCTCTAAGCAGGAAAACAAGAGAAGGAAAAGACCTACAGTAACAAACCAAAAACAATTAAGAAAATGGTAATAGGAACGTACATATCAATAAATACCTTAAATGTAAATGAATTAAATGCTCCAAACAAAAGACATAGACTGGCTGAATGGATACAAAAACAAGACTGATATATATGCTGTCTATAAGAGACCCACTTCAGACCTAGGGACACATACAGACTGAAAGTGTGGGGATGGAAAAAGATATTCCATGCAAATGGAAATCAAAAGAAAGCTGGAGCAGCAATTCTTGTATCAGACAAAAATATAGATCAATGGAATGGATAGAAAGCCCAGAGATAAACCCACACCCTATGTTCACATTATTTTTGATAAAGGAGGCAAGAATATACAATGGAGAAAAGACAGCCTCTTCAATAAGTGGTGCTGGGAAAACTGGACAGCTACATGTAAAAGAATGAACTTAGAACACTCCTTAACACCATATACAAAAATAAACTCAAAATGGATTAAAGACCTAAATATGAGGTCAGACACTTTAAAACTCTTTGACAAAAACATAAGCAGAACACTCTATGACGTAAATCACAGCAAGATCCTTTCTGATCCTCTAGGAGTAGAGAAGTGGAAATAAAAACAAAAATAATAATGAATAAATGGGACCTAATGAAACTTAAAAGCTTTTGTACAGCAAAGGAAACCAAAAACAAGATGAAAAGACAACCCTCAGAATGGGAGAAAATATTTGCAAATGAAGCAACTGACAAAGGGTTAATCTCCAAAATTTACAAGCAACTCATGCAACTCAGTATCAAAAAAGAAACAAGCAACTCAATCCATAAATGGGCAGAAGACCTAAATAGACATTTTTCCAAAGAAGATACACAGATTGCTAACAAACACATGAATGAATGCTCAACATCACTAATCATTAGAGAAATGCAAATCAAAACTACAATGAGGTATCACCTCACACCGGTCAGAATGGCCATTATCAAAAAATCTACAAACAATAAATGCTGAAGAGGGTGTGGAGAAAAGGGAACCCTCTTGCACTGTTGGTGGGAATGTAAATTGATGCAGCCACTATGGAGAACAGTATGGAGGTTCCTTAAAACACTAAAAATAAAACTACCTTATGACCCAGAAATCCCATTATTGAGCATATGCTCTGAGAAATAATTCAAAAACTGGCATGTATCACAATGTTCATTGCAGCTCTATTTACAATAGCCAGGACATGGAAACAACCTAAGTGTCCATTGACAGATGAGTGGATAAAGAAGATGTAGCACATATATACAATGGAATATTACTCAGCCATAAAAAGAAATGAAATTGAGTTATTTGTAGTGAGGTGGATGGACCTGGAGTCTGTCATACAGAGTGAAGTAAGTCAGAAAGAGAAAAACAAATACTGTAAGCTAACACATATATATGAAATCTAAAAGAAAAAAAAAATGGTTCTGATGTACCTAGGGGCAGGACAGGAATAAAGACACAGATGTAGAGAATGGAACTGAGGACACGGGGAAGGGGAAGGGTAAGCTGGGACAAAGTCAGAGAGTGGCATTGACATATATACACTACCAAATGTAAAATAGATAGCTAGTGGGAAGCAGCTGCATAGCACAGGGAGATCAGCTTGGTGCTTTGTGGCCACCTAGAGGGGTGGGATAGGGAGGGTAGGAGGGAGACGCAAGAGGGAGGGGATATGGGGATACATGTATATGTATATCTGATTCACTCTGTTATAAAGCAGAAACTAACACACCATTGTAAAGCAATTATACTCCAATAAAGATGTTAAAAAATTGTTTTCCAGTGTTGCCAAGCTCAGATTTTATGTAATTCACTTGTGTCCTGATTAAGATACATATGAAGGAATAGAGAGCAAGGTAAGACTTTGGAATATATACTTAGTGAGGAATTTATCTGAAAATAAAAACTATTGTTAGAAAGATAAAGAGTGACCTTCTCTGTGAAAATAAACAAACAAAATATTGTTGCTAACTTGGTTCTTTTGTTATTATGTGCCAAGCATTGCATGTAATAAAATTGTTTTATGAAAAAATTGGAAGCCAAGTATAACTAACTTCTAGAGGTGAGTTCCATTTGCTTCTGTCATGCACCTCTTAGGGACACTAGCATTGTGAGGCTGTCTAAACCCAATTTCAGGGACTGAGATTTGATTTTGGGAGAGAACTGGTTCATCCTTATTTCTGGGGTGCAGTGTTTCAGGGCCGCCACCTAAAGTGCAGGCTGTTTAGGAGGGCTCCAATGTAGATGGGTCTAAATTTCAACTTAGAGCTTTCTCATCCTTCAAGACTGTCAAATATGCTGCTCATACACATAGGGTCTCAGCTACCTATTTCAGAATTGAAAATCAATTCTTTTTCGATTTCCATTTGCCAGAGGTTGGCCTGGAGATGTTTCATAGCCTTGGTTCCAACGCTGTTTATACTTTACCTCTGGTGTTGAGCAGAGGGTTGTTCTAAAATGTCTAGTTCATTTTACTGGGGAAGGATGGTCCACATTTTTTTATAGTCAATAATTTTAAGTAATTTTCTGTTTCCTAGGCAGAATACATTTTTCTTGGAATTTTAAAGCTTGTGAATAAGGGTCAGGCAAGTCACAGCTACTCACATCACATTGTCAAATAAAACTAAACTATTGGTGAAATTTTTATTCATTATACTTGGACAGCAAACATTCTGATAATAATGACAAAAATTAGAGTGATATTAGACTATGAGGAGAAATAACCAGCAGTCCAGATCCTTTCATAACAAGAAAAATATAGCCATTGGGAGAAAATATTTATTAATTCATACATTTGTTCATTTACTCAGCAGCTTTTTTTGAGTGACTCACCTCTGCTGTGTTAGGTATTGAGGTGGGTGTAGGGATTCGGCAGATAACAAGGGTAATATGGACCCTTGCTTCTTAGGCGGCTTAAAATCCCAGCATGTAGAGAAATGTGTATTTCATTTTCATGAATAGTAAAGAGGCAACAGTAATGAAGCTTCAACTTTTAAATTTAAATAGGCCTTAGAGATCATCTAGTCAAATTTCCTCATTTACTGAACAGGAAAAAATTAGGGAATGAGCTCCATTCATTTTCCCAAGGTCTCATAGGTTGTTAGTGAATGAACATAGAGCACATTTCTTTCTTCCAACTCTCAAAAGGGTTGTTTTTGTTATATCACTGTGGCCTCTTTAATCAACTGAGTACATTGGACAACTTTTATGAATACATTTTAGACATTGAAAACAGTGATGCGACCTCTGAATTCATAGACCTAATGACTTGAAATGCCATTTTTGTTCATGTAACTTCAAAAGCTAACAATACTTTAAAAAAATTTAGACTAAGTTGGTCTGCTATGCTCAGCATAGTGTACCTACACACAAAGTTGAAAACAATTTTATCAAACATGAATGAGCACCTGAATCATAATATATATTAAATATTACCTTTTAATCTACAACAGTTTTTTCTGAAAGTTATTTTCTGGACTACTTGATTCTGCTAGCACTTTCCCATTTTTCTCACTGCTTTAGTTATTAAAATAAAATGTTACTTTTATATTTATTTCCATAATGAATTAGCAATTTATGATATTAAAAGAAAATTAAATAATTACCATAAACAGCATAAAATTAAGATGTCATACATGTGTGTAATATTAGTTGTAAATCTATGACATTTTTCTCAACATTTGTTTACAGAATCACAAAGTTCTATTAATACCTTCCTAGCCAAATTCTTATTGTTTTTGCTTTTCTAAAAATTAAACATTAAAACATTTTTATGATCATTTTACAGTATATAAATGAAGCAAAATAGAAGTACCTTATCTATATTATCAAAAGCCATTGTTTATTCTAATAATATTTGCAAAAGTTTAATATGTCAAACTGAATGTTGAACCAGTTTTCCAATCCTTGTTTGCTGTGAAGAAAGTCCCAGTATTTTTACAGAAATTAACAACTCATAAATCAGAGAAGAAAAATACATAAAGTCTTACATTGAAGAGAAATGTTAAATTGTTGGAACAGTAATTCCTCTAGCTATTCAGCACTAGAATTATCTTCCTAGTACATATTTAAGTGAGAAGTTCTAATGATGTGTGCATTTTGTTTTGTGGAAACATTCGCAGTTTGCTAAAATACAGAAAATATAATGACCCATCCTCATTTCTATCAAGAGAATGTAAATTTGCAATGTTTGGCCTACATTCATATTCCAAACAGCATAGTTTAAAAGGTGAGTGCCCAAAGTTAACTGGAAGACTTGAAAAAAGTCTAAATTTATCTAGCTTTTGTACCAGGGCAATAGCTGTTAAGGACATTTAAAATAGTGAGAGAGGTCAGTGTTCTTTGTATTGCAATCCCTAGTGAAATATGAAGAAGTGGAGTTATGATAATAATTACAATACTAAAATGAAGTGGAGTTACAGTAATAATTACAATAATAAAATGAAAGCAAAGTCTGTGCTTCCCAGAATAAAATATACAGGCAGAGCAAAATGTAATAAATAGAAACTAGGATTTTAGCTCAAAATATAAAGTTTATGTGAGCAGAGATAACAAATTATTTATACTTTGGCTTTGTATACATCAATGAATAATCCATTCTTTGCTCATATCCTCATGACCTTCGCTTATTTTGGAAAAAAATTGGTCTTTTCTGGTGATTTAATTATTGAAACAATAAAGGAAAATATTACAATGTCATCATATTTGACAAAAAAATTGAACAATGCATTATTGAGAATTCTCATTTTCTAAATCTCTTACTAGCCACTTGAGACTTCTTGCATCTTCATCTCTTTCTGTTTGTTCTCTTTTGGCAGATCCAGGAAACTGTGAACAATTTTTAGAGAAACTTTTTTTCTGTACACACATCAAAGTGGCAACTTTTTAATGATCCCTAAGTTAGAGAAAGTCATATAGTTTCTTTGGCCTTTGTGAAACTATTAAAAGAATGCAGGGGATATTTTACTTCTTTTCTTAATTGACTTCCCACGTTCCCAAGGTAAGCAAAAGAAATTATATACCAAAAAAAAAAAAAAAAAAAGAGAGAGAATCATCAAAAGCTGTTTGCTGTGGTAGATATGTTTTTCACTTTCTAAAATGTATTTATAAAAGTATTATACCACATATGGCTTCATGTAACAAGGAATAGAGCAATGAAAAAAATTTAAATACATTAATTTAAGTGAAAGATAGTATGGCAGAGTAGGAAAAGCATGAGAATTTTCCTGAAGGAGTGATTTTTAGCGTTTGGGGTGTTTGGTTTTCTTCTTTTCAAAGGAAGCATTGTAAAGTCAGTTAAGCTAGTTTATGTAAAGCTTCTGCTAGTTTCCTTTGTGGATTTTTCGACAAGCCACATCATTTTGACTGATTTACTTCCTTAACTATCTACTAATTTCTTGCCACTAAAAAGAATGTGTGGGTATGTGTTTTAAGCAGAGCTAAGGGTAATTGAGAAAAGACAAGATATTTTCCATTTCAGGAAAAGGGATGATGTATTTTCTATTAAAATTTTATCCTAGGCCTTAAAATTTTTATCTAGCTGTGAAAAGGTAGAAGGATGCAGAATAAAGAGAATGGATGGAGTTTTGAGCTTAAAATTTAGATGTAGCACTTAATATGCAGGTGATCTAGGACAATTAGACTCTCTAAAACTTACCTTTCTCACCTCTAGGTAAGTATGAAAAGCCATGAGAATTATGGAGCCCAGTCCCTGATGCATAGATACATGCTTCCAATTGAGGGTAGCAACAATTACTGACAAATAGATTGTTGAGTATATTATTCATATTTTTTGACCTTTGGTGCTACATAACAAACCACAAAAGCTAAGGGCTCAAAACAGCCATGAGCCTAGGGTTGTGCTGACCTGGGTCAGCCTTGTTGGTCTTGCTCATTGTCTATAATCATGTGGTAAGTTACGTGGGGACCAACCAGTTAGAAGGGTGTCATCTGGGAAAACTTAATTTTTGCTCCACAGGATTTTTTATCAGCAAGCTAGTCCAGTCTTGTTATCATGGTGGAGAGTAGAATTCTAAGCAACTGAGGTGATGTGCAGGGGACTTTGTGTTCCTAGGCAATGGATCATCATAAAGTTATTTTCATCTCCTTCTCTTGGCCAAGAAATCTGTAGATATTTTCATTAATATTTTATAGACATTTATTACAGATATTTAACAAATTAAATAATTTACTCAAAGTAACAGTGCAATGGTGTGTCTCTTATATGACTTATCTGGTGCTTCAATTATAGCTTAAATAAATACTCTTTCTTTTCAGTGCCTAGGATTAAAGAAAATCAACCCATAAATTATATTTGATTATTTAAAGGATTGACCTTGTCAAAAAGTAAAGAGAAAAAAAAAGACATTATTACTTATAATGATAATAATAGTAATAACAAAATAATTATTGTTTAAATACTAATTCTTATACTAATACTAATAATTATAAGTAAAAACATAAAAAAATATAAATTGCATGTGGGAAAAATGATCAAATTCAACAATAAACAAATAATTTCAAATTAAATCCATAAAGTTAATCATGTTTCTCCTATCAGAACTGTAGAAGAAATCCTTAATGTGCAAATGATAGCTTAAATGCATTTTTCCTATATAACAGGTTATTATACAGTCAATTGAAAGTAATATTTTATTTACATTTTTAGAATTTCACAAAGACAATTTATTTCAGCATACTCATCAAAGTAACTGTATTCATATGTGCTTATTTAAAAATTTATTTATGCCTTAATGAAATCTTGTGCATAGATTATTTTAATGATTATAAGATGCATATATGCCAAGCTTTATTATTTATGTATATTGGTTTTGATGGCAGCATTTAGTTTGGAACATCAAACAGTTCTTTTATTTTGAATGAACTATAATGACTAGTATAGTGAGAAGAAAATGAAAGCATATCATACATTGGTTTAAAGACGTCTATGTTATACATGTTACATGGCAGAGAAAGTAAAAGAATGGTTTTAAGCCAGCGTCAGATGTGCTATTGAATGCTTTTAAGCAATAAATGTTATATCTTAATGAAACCCTAAGAGATGAAATTACCAGAAATAATTGCCTGTGAAATATTGATAAGGGGATAAGGATCTAAACTTTATTTCAGGCAAGATTAGCATCTTAATTCACATTTTAAAAATTAGCCAAAAACCTGAATTAATTAAGGAAATGATTCCTTTTTTCATTTGAGAGGATTATTAAAAGGAAAATATTATTAATACATCTGAAAGAGATTTGGAGATGAAAATAAACAAAGTGGAGTTTATTCCAGGAATGGAAAGCTAGTTCAATATTCAGAGATCAATCAGTATAATCCACCATATTAGCAGTTAAAAAAAAATTGTATGAATTTATGGAGAAAATGTATTTGACAAAATCTAATATGCACTTTAACACTCTGAACAAACAAGTATTTGAAGGGAACTTCTTTAACTTGATAAAAAGGGCATCTACAAAAGACCCCACACTTAACATCATACTTAAAGGTGAAATGCTGAGTGCCATCCTTCTAAGACTGAGAAAAAGGCAAGGATGCCCATTCTCATCACTCCTGTTCAAGAAGGTCAATGAGATAAGGCAGGATAAGAAAATAAAATGCATACATATTGGAGAGAAAGAACTAAAACTGTCCCTAAATGCATACAACAGTACTGTTTGTGTAGAAAATACTAAGGTATCTACAGAATCTTCTAGAACAAATAAGTGATTTTTGCAAGGTTGTAAGATGGAAGATCAACATACAAAAAATCACTCCATCTATATGTTTTCATTGAACATTTTAAAACTAAAAATAAAAACAATATGATTTACAATTGTTTCAAATAAATCTAACAAAACATGTACAAGATCTTACACGTTGAAAACTATAAAATGCTGATGAAAGAAATCAGAAGACCTGAATATATGGAATACTAGGGAATGTTTAGTTTAACTCATTTCCTGTCAAATCCCAGAGGAATTTTTGTACATAGAGTTAATTCTAAATTCATATGAAAAGGAAAAATAACTAGAACAATTGAAATAGTTTTAAACAGAAAGAAAAAATTTGGGGGGATCATGACAGTATATGCTACTGTGGTAAAAAAAAAAGGTGTGATTTTGCATAGGAATATGGAGGCACATGGATCAATGGGATGAGAAACAAATCCCCAATAGTAGGCACAACTGAATTTTAAAATAGACATAAAGAAAAATGTGTTTTTTTTTCAAATGTATGGTTGACACAATTGCTCATACATAGGCAAAATAATAATTCATGACATAAGCCTCATGTCTTGCACAAAATTACTCGAAATTGGTTATTAGTATTAATTTTAAATCTAGAACTTTAATAGTTTTAGAAGAAACTGTAAGAGAAAATCTATGTGACCTATGATTAAGTTTCTAAATCCATAAAAGAAAAACATTGATATATTAGACTACCTAGGAAAAATACACTATTAAGCCCCATAATGGGAGAAAATATTGACCAATCACATATTCAGCAAAGGATTTGTATTCAGAATATTAAAATGGTTCTCTAAGAAAACAAATAATCCAATTAGAAAATTGAATACACTTAACCAAAGAGGATACGTTGGTGGGCAAATTAGTACATGAAAAGGTATTCAAAACTGTTAGTCATTAGGGGAATGAAATTGAAGCAAAAATTAGGTGTCATCACACACCTACCAGAATGGGTAACATAGATAAATAATAAAGTTACTCTACTAAGTACAAGTGAGGCTTTGAAGTGATGAAATCTCTCACACATTGCTGGTGGAAATATAAATGTGTAGTCAGTCTGAAGAAGAAGTTGATGGCTTCTTATAAAACTAAACATAGAGTTATACGTCCCAGCAATCTCACTTCAGCATATTTAGCCTAGAGAAATGAAAACTTATAGTCAGAGAAAAACCCAAATACATATGTTCATATCAGCTTTATTTGTGATAGCCCCAAACTAGCAACTTCTTAATATTCTTCAAGGATGAAAGGACAAAGAAACTGATTCATTTATACAATAGTATACCACTATTCAGCAATACAAAGGGGTAATTGATTGATGCACACAATAATTTGGATGACCCTCAAAGGCACTATGCTGAAAGAGAAGAGTCCATCTCTACAAGTTATGCAGTACATGGTTCCACTTGTATAACATTCCTGAAAAGATAAATAGTGTTGCCAGGGTTTAAACATGGAGAGATGATATGACTGTAATGGGTTAACACAAAGGAATTCTTTGGGCTGATGTAATATTGTCTATCCTGATTGTGCTGGTAGCTGCAAGAATCTGTCCCTGATATAAAATATTATAGAATTACACACACGCACACATCAATGAGGACATGTAAAAAATCGGCCAATGTCAATTTCCTGGTTTTCATAATTGTACTGTGGTTGTGTAAGATATTACCATCTGGTAAAGCTGGGTAAAGGGAACCTGAGAATTTTCTCCTCTATTTCTGTGACTTTTAAGTGAGTCTTAAGTTATTTCAAAATGAAAAAAAAATTAGACAATGCATTCAAATGTAATACACATGTATACTGTGGCAGGAAGAATGGGGGGGTAAAAAAGGAATGGAGGATGAATAACTGTGTATATTCCAAAGATTTCTATATTTTGCCCAAAATGGTACAATATTGTAATATAGCTGTTTTTATTTGTTTTTTGTTTTTTTAAATTTGTCTTGAACTAATTTTGAGACCCTGATCAGAGGACCATCAGGTTCCTCTTCTTGAGAAGCTGATTAAACCCACACTCCAGCAATAGCCATTAAATGGGTTCTCATATGCAAGCCATTAGGCGCCTGCCTTAACTGCTGCGGGACCATGTACCAGACAGCTAGAGATAGACCCTATCCCAGGCAGCCCATACAATTATTCAGATCAGCCAAGTGTTATGGCTGAATTGTGCCCCTGCAAAACTCATATGTTGAAGTTCTAACCCCCAGTGCCTCAGAAAATCTCTATATTTGGAGATAAGTTCTTTAAAATGATAATTAAGTTAAAATGAAGTTGTTAATATCAGCCATAATCCAATATAGCTATGGTCCTTACAAAAAGAGGAAATTAGGACACAAATTCATACAGAAGGAAGACAATGTGAAGACACTGGGAGGAGAGGACAACCATGACCACCTTAGGAGAGAGGCCTCAGGAGAAATAAACCCTGCTAACACCTTGATCTCAGACTTCTAGCTCCCAGAATTGTGAGAAAATAAATTTTTCTTATTCAATCCATGCAACCTGTGGTACTCTGTCAATCCATAGGGAGACCACAAAACCTAGCTAACCCAATTCCACCTGCCATACATGAGCTTCCCCTACACTGGGGGTTTCTTGTAGACACCATATATTTGGACTTCTGCTTGTTTTAATCTACTCTGACAATGTCTTTCTTTTAATTGGTGCCTTTAGACTATTTTCCTTTAAAATGCTTATCGATTTAGTTGGCTTAACATACCATGTTTGTAAATGTTTTCTATTCATTCCATTTGTTCTTTGTTTCTTTTTATTCTTCATCTTTTTCTGTCCTCTCTGGTTTCACCTGAGCATTTTATATAATTCCATTTTATCTTCTTTCTTAGCATGTTAAAGCATACTTTTTATTTTAATATTTTTGTGGTTGCTCTGGAATTTCCAATATACATTTTTACCTAATAGAAATCCATCTTCAAATAACTGTAGTTGCCTCACGTGCAATACAGTACCTTACAACAATCCCAGCTCCTCCTATTTACCCCTATAATATTGTTGCCATTCTTTTCACTTATTTGTATGCAATAATTATCCAATATTTTTGACTTGTATCACTTTAAATAGACAACAGTTATTTTTAAATTAGTTAAGAGTAAATAAAAAATCAAGGTTTTATTTCACATTCATTTATTCCTTCTACACCCTATTCCATTACATGGATCTGAGTTTTTTAAAAGAAAAGTTGCAATTGGACATTTGTTAAAAACAGCAAGGAAGAATTTAGTTAAGACTAATGCAATAGGGGAGAGAGGTAGTGATCAACTCGGCTAAAACAATAGGGAGGCTTTTTAAATGCTAGGGTGAGCTGTGGGGACGTTGGGAAGGGAGTTTGGCTGGTGTGTTTAGGCGTCTGTGTGTGCTGACTGCTGATTCTCAGTCTCCTACCCACCCACTGAGACTGGGCGACAGGGGCGCCATCTTTCTTCATGGCTGCATTTCAAAGGGGTTCTTACTCCCAGGTCTTCAAGAAAGACGTTCCTCCTTTGCAGAAATTTTATAGCTTAAAGGATCAGAGGAAGAATTTACATTTGCAAGTTTTCTAAAGTAAATGTTCTAAGAAACGGTAAGCCAGGAGCCTATCCTCATATAGACACCTATCTAAATTTAGTCAAGTTGAGGGGAAACTGAAGGCTGTTTCAGTCAGGTTCTAAGTGTATCAGATTACTTTTTCTTGAAGATTTTTTTTTTTAACATTTCTTGCAGGTCTGCTGGAGATGGGGGTCCTTCAATTTTTGTTCATTTGAAAAACTATTTCTTCTTCACGTTGGAAACATAATTCACTGGATATAAATTCTAGGTTGTTTTTTTTAACACTTTAAATATTTCACTATACTTTCTCTTAAAACACTTTCTATGAGTTTTTAGATTTTTAAATAAAAATTGTATATATTGAAAGTGAGAAATGTGATATATATATATAGAAATAATTACCGTAGTCAAGCTAATTAACATATCCATAGCCTCACCATAGTTACCATTTGTGTGTGTGTGTGTGTGTGTGTGTATGTGTGTGTGAGAGAGAGAGAGAGAGAGAGATAAGCAAACCTAAAAATCTAATCTTTTAGTCAATTTATTTTGAGTGCATGATTTCTGGCAGGAGATCCACTGGGTTTCTTATGCTCACTGCTCTATAAGTATGGTGTTTTCTCCTCTACCTCCTTTGAATTATCTCAAGCTTTTTTCTTTGTCTCAGGTGTTCTGCAATTTGAATATGACATGCTTACGTGGCTTCTCCCCACACCTTCTTATCATTCTCTGAGCTTCCTGGATTCATGGTTTGGTGCCTGTCATTAATTTTGGAAATTCTCAACTATTATTATTTCAAATATTTCTTCTACTCCATTCTCTCTTCTAGTGTAATGCATATATCATACATTTTGAAATTGTCCCATCATTCTTGGCTGTTCTGTTTCTTTTTTATTTTTTCAACATTCTGTTTTTTCTACATTCTGATTTTCCTTTTCATCTCATATTGAAAATTTTCTATGCATTTGTCAAAGTACAATGACTGTACACTCAAGATGTGTGCATTTCATTTTATGTAAATTTTACATAAAGACAAAAATTCCTAATAAATATTGAATTCTAGTTAATAATAGGCATATTAGCTTTTAATGGGAAGTGATTTTTTCTGCTATTTATTATGTAATCCATTGAAAAAATTAGTATAATTGATGGATTTACAGAATGATTCATAGAGAGATATGAAAAAAAAACAAATACAGTAGAATGTTTTTGTAGAATGTACATGGTGAGTATATCAGTGATCATTACAAAACTATTGTAACTTTCCTGTGCACTTGAAATTTTCCTAATAAAATACTTTAAAATGCTCAAAATCTTGAACAGTTTCTTGAAAAGTGGGGCTATAAAGTAATGAAGAGAATGTGGACCAGAGAACACTTATCAAGCCAACCCCTACATGGGCCATACTTATTTTTGTGACAGATTATAGAAAAAGATATTATTTGCTATTAACTTTAACACCAATATAGGGTCAGGCTAACCAAAGCCTCTTGCATTTGAAACAAAATTATTTTAACTTGAGTGATAGACAGTAAATCACCAGTGAGTAGGGTCAAAGATGTATTATGTCAAATATATCAATGGGAAGGAAAAAAAATCAACTGGTGATATTAAAAAAAACGGAATCTAATTGTGTGACAATTAAGGCTAATGGCTTCACGACAGAGAGAATGGAATGATTTAACAGCCTATTTTGTGTTCTTTATCACATTATATATGGTAACAAACCACACATTTCAAAGGGAAGTATTCTCTTTTATTTTCTCTCCTTATCTATGCCATAAAAAATTGTGCTCTAGTAATGAATATTTTCTTCTTTATAAGGTGGCTAAGGAAGGTATTGAATTAAGTCTCAAGATAGAGCAGCATATATTTGATAAATTAATCAGTGTTTGTACTCTCACTCATGGATTTATTATCTGACTGTTCTAACCCTGAAAAAACATGTTTTTTCCTGACTCCTCTTTTGTTGCTCTTGATTCTCCAATGCTCAGGACTTCTCTGCTGTTCACACCCATCTAGCCTTGGGTGCATCTAATCACAGAGTTCCCTATGGCTGTTTTTGGTTCCCAATCTTTTTCATCAGTTTGGGCACTGCTTTGTTCTTTACTATTCCAATTACCTAGACAGCCACACTATCTGCACAGCCTCTGCACAGCCTCTTTTCTGCACAGCCTCTTCATCGTCCTTTGAATCTCTTAGAGTATAAATCTTAGAGCCAATTTCAGTATTCCCTGTCTCTCTTGATTTATTCTCCCTACCATATATTCTTCTTTTTTTTTTTTCCTTCAAAGTTTCTCTGGTACGTGAACTTCTCTTCATTTATGGTCATTGTGAAGTCGATTCCATGACCCTGGGAAAAGCAACTGTTTGAATTCTTGATCTGACTCTTCAAACTCACATAATTTTGAAAATATATCCACTGAACTTCTCTAAGATGCAAGATTAGTTTACATGAAGTAGAAACAATACTGATATTAGTGAAAACAAACACTGTGTATGAATGACAATGTAGCCCATAATGTATTGGTCATAAATAGTTTTAATAGCAAAATCTTGTATTGTGAACTCAAGGTAGGCACTTCTACTGGATGACAAGGATGTCTTGGCAAATGTCATACTGGCTAATGGGAACTGGTACTATTTACACATGAACCTAATCAAACTTTTCTGGAATTAAACCATACTTCTTACACTTCACCATTGAAGAGACACAGAGATGTTTTCTCATGTGGTAATTCCTTGGGAAAATGTTAAAGCCAAAGAGGCAGTATTTGTTTTTCATCTCATGTAAAAGGAAACAATCTCTGTTTAAAAATTTTAAGCTAATTATGAATCTATGACTAATGCTGAAAAGTATTAAAAAGTTAAAAGGGAATCCAATCATAGTTCCAATGTAGATGAGAGTTATTTGTATCTTTTTCTTTGTATGTATTTGAGTTAACAAAATGGGCACATTACTGAATAATTTGGTATCTTGATCCTGTCAAATTTAATATATGATAAGCGTTTCCCATCCATTAACTATTCCTCATAAACAGAATTTAATGATAAATTGTGTTCTATATTTAAATTTATCTTGTTAGTATTTTGATATTTTGAGTTGTCTTCAATTTTGCAATATATTTAAAAGGTTTATGTATTAATTATGTCTTACATCTGACAAAGTCTTAGACTAAATACAGAAAGGGACCCTATGTAACAATTATTGGAGTGGTACATTGTTACTCAGGCCTTTATGAAAACAATACAAGCCTTTAATGACAATACACAGACCCACATCATGACATGAATAATAAACCTTAATGTTTTGGTACCAACTCCCAATTATTGCCACATCAATACACAAGTGAAAATACTTAGATCCTGTATATGGTAGGCAAAATAATAGACCCCTAAAGATATCATTTCCTAATTCCTGGAATCATGAATATGCTACCTTACATGGTAAAAAGGATAGAAGTGATTAAGGATAAGTATGAAATGGGAGAGTATTCTGGGGTATCTAAGTGGGTCCTATCCAATCAGAAAGGCCTTAAAGGTGAAAGACAAAGGCAGAAGGTTGGGTATGAGAGAGATGCAACAGAAGGAAAAATAAAAGGGGAGAGAGATTCAAAGTGTGAGTGAGATTCAACTGCCATTCCTGGCCTTGCAGATGGAGAAAGCAGGTTATAAACCAAGGAATTTAATGGTCTCTAGAAGCTGGAATGACCCTCAGCTGACATCCAGCAAGAAAGCAAGGACATCAGTCCTACAAGGACAGGGAATTAAATTATGTCAACAAAATAAATAAGCATAGGAATTGGATTCTTTCTTAGAGCCTCCAGAACGGAAGGAAGCCCTGTCAACAACTTGATTTTAATCTGTTCAGATTTGTATTAAAATTCTGAACTGCAGAACTGTTGATAACAAATTAATGTTGTGTTAAACCACTAACAAACTGATAATTTGTTATAACAGCAATATAAAACTAACATTTTACCAACTATGTTAATAATAGTAATGTAATTACAGTAATTGTATTATGGTTTAATATTTTAAATTAGCACATGCTGTGTCCCAGTATGTGTATAATACATACATTAACTCATTACATATCTGTATTCTGTGACTTAGAGTGTATTGTTACCCACATCTTAGATAGAAGGGAACTGAAGTACTAAATGGTTAAGTAACTTGCCCAAATATATTTTATTAAAGGAATCAATGTCAGGATTTGCTTTTTTATTTTCTTCTGGATTTGGTTAATATTATCATTTTTTGCAAACAGTTGATAACACAACATAATATATTTCAAGCTTTGAAATGTAACTATTAAACATAACAATGAGTTAGTGATATGCATTATTAACTGAGGTAGATGGAGCTTTTAAAGATCAATTCAACATCCATTTCTTATTTTAATTTATTTATTTCTAAAGTCAGACTAAATTTAGCATTTTTCTATTTCTTTATATGTTCATTTCTGATTTGTTTAATTTTAAAATATATGCATGAAACTATTTGGAACATAGATTGAAGCAGAAAAAAAAAGGATTTTTTCTGGCAATATTTCTCAATTCTTTGAGTTTCTCTGAGACTTGCATGTCCCAAATCACATAGTGATATATCACTAAAAAATTATTTTATAGATATACCTATTAACTACTTAATACGGACTTCTTCCAAGTTAGTGAGATAAAATAGTCTTGCAAAATATTTGTCTATACATTGTGACATGTACAGACTTACTTGCTTTGAATTATGGTGAACAATCTCCACACAAACTCATTGGCTGAAGCCCTAATACTCAAAACAAAAGCAAAATCACACATATTCTCCTTCAGAAAAAGTCTGACCCATGATAGGCAGGTCAGGTTTTTGAGAAGGAGTGGACACAGAGGAGGAAAGGAGAGGAAGAACCAGCCTCTTTCCATGTCCCTTTGGTTTTGAGGGAATAGGATGTCAGAGGGGTGTCTCCCAATATCCTCTGTCCCTAAACAGTCAGAGGCTTGGAGGAAAGGGAGGAGAGTATTGGATAAGTGATTCACATTGAGGAATGGGCGTGCAATCTCACCACCAACATGGGGAGCTGCCATAAAACAAAGTGACGTCGCCAGGAGAAGGGGGACCTGCCGATTAGCTTTGCTGAAGTGTCCCTGAGTTTAGAGTGTTGGGATTAATGGGCAAGGGTGGCCCATGGCAGAGGTTGGAGGTGAGGGTGCTGGATGATTGGAGGATGGAGGATGTGGCCATTTCCCAAGTGGATACTTCCAAGTGGAGACAAAATCAGACTCCGCATTACATCAGCTCACCCTTCAGACCATGGGGGCAAGCAGTGCTCAGGGGACAGTGGGACATGGCTCTAGAGGCAAGCAGATGCCAGCAGGGCACACATAAGGACTAGAACAAAGTCAGGGAAAGGTCTGGCCACAGACATTGAATCTATTTTGGGTGTGTGTGTGGAGAGCAGAGCTGGAGGACTTATTCTTTTTTCCATAGAAATTGATGCTTACCTAAAGATTACATTTAAAAAATCATACGAAAGACAAATATCGTATGATATCACTTATATGTGGAATCTAAAAAATGATACAAGGGAATTTATTTACAAAACAGAGAACAGACTCACAGACATAGACAACAAACTTATGGTTACCAAAGGGGGAAGAAGGGGGAGCGATTAATTAGGAGTTTGGGATTGACATACATGCACTACTGTATATAAAATAGATAACAAACAAGGACCTACTGTATAGCACAGGGAACTCTGCTCAGTATCTTGTAATAACCTAAAATGGAAAAGAAACTCAAAGAGAATATGTGTATACACACACACACACACACACATATAAAACTGAATTACTTTGCTGCACTCCTGAAATTAATACAACATTGTAAGTCAACTATCTTTCAATAAAAATTTTTAAAAATCTAGTAAGACTAACTTCAACTTGTATATTTATTTATTTTGTTTTGTTTTTTCTAATCTGTCAGTGTCAGCTCAGATGAAAAACCAGATGAGACAGAGATAAAATAAAGTAACTCCCAATTTTCAGACAACTGATTTGCGGTGCAAGTTAAATTTGTGCTTCTCTATTATACGAGAACCGGAAGTTTGCTTTTTATCAGCTTACGCTTCTTGTATGTGCAATAATACTTGCTCTGGGCTCATGGAGGCAAATGCTCTTGGGGAAAATATTAATAGCTCACATTTAAAAAATCACTTACGATGTGCTAAGGACTCTTCGAAGTACACATATTATCCCTTCAGATCCTTAAAACAACCCTCGATATTAACGATCATATTGTTCTTTAACTGTTACAAATAAGGAAACGAAGAACAGAGGGTGTGGGTAAATTGAAGAGGATCACCCTTCTGATAGAAGGTGGAATCAGGATTCCAAACAAGGGGGGTTAAATTCTAGAGACTGAGTTCTTAATATGTTATGCTAATTTCTCGGGATGTAAATCTGTATTGTTCTGTTGTGAGTAGAAAATTTGGAAACGAGAAAAATGTTTACAAATAATTCTCACTTTTAACTGCTTTTGGAAAAAGAAAGAGAGCTGTTGATTGATTGATTCCCTTTCCCACTCATGATATCTTATCAAAAATAGCTCAGCTGGCCGGATATGTGGAAGTCAGTTCCAAAATATGTTATATTTCCCCATTCACATGAAGCTACTTACACTGGTTTACTGCCAACAAATCAAAAATTGGTCTCAGGCAGCCAGTCAGCCAGAAAAGACTCGTTTTCCTTTTTTTTAGCCACAGACTAAGGGTATGGGATATTGATTCCCCCACACAATCTAACTAAATCTTACGTACTGTAACAAAATGTAAAGGTATTTCCTTTATGGACAGTATAGTGGTTTCTCAGCTGACATCAGAGTCATTTCCTTCAATTGTTAAGGAAAGTGATATTTCAGCACTATTAAAATAGTAGTTCATTTGCTTGCAGGATAATTATGAGTGTAGACCACTCACTTTTTGTTCTACAGCAATTAATTGTCTGTGATACCAGCAGCTAAGACTCCACACAGCAGAATGCAGGAACTGAACATTTCCCTAAAATATCCAGAGAAGGGTAGGGGTTGTGGACATTGTAGGTGGGGAGGGGAGAGAAAGAAAAAGGAAAAGAGAAAGGAAAAGAGAAAGAAAACAAGAAACCATGAGATATTCTCTCCCCAAAATCATCTATTACAGATGACATCCACCTTCTTTTATAAGGAACACTTTTTCAAGGACTACTGTACATCTAAAAGCTCTGTTGTTAATGTTAAAACTACAGTCCACTGTTGTTTTAAGTTTAAACATACAACTAAAACCATTATAAGAAACTTAGTACCATAGAATTCCTACTTAAAATAAAATTTCAGATAACAGTGCCTTGAAATTATTAGATAAAGCTTAATGTCCATCTTTTAACATTATTGATCATTACATTTAATGATATATTTTAAATCTCTAGTTCGTGGTGGATAAAACCATTAAATAAATACAGCAGTGTTTTAAAACTTCAATTACTAGATAAATTAATTCTAGCTTACAGACTCTCATTAATTAAATGGTGGCAGTTAAGTAGAAGATAAGGTTTCTAATAGAGAAAATAAATCAATTGTAAAAAGGCCAGGTGTCTTCAGTTTTACTCACGGAAGAGTTTATATTTTCTCCTCATAACTTATTAGCAAAATTTTATAAGATGTGTAAAGTTTATCCTTCCGAGACATACAAAATGATCACTGCCTTAAAAAGATGGGGCCAATGTGAGATTCACAGGAAGAATTACTTTTCTGATCATATATCACCACTCATGTCAAGGTTAGAAGTCCCAGTCATAAGCACTTTACAGTGGCTGCTATCAGCACCCGAGGTAACATGGGGATTTCAGATCCACAGACAGATATAACATTGTACCAACCCTAACTTAAGTGTTAAGATGTGAAGACAAATACTCCTGGCTGCTACTGTTCGTGTGCTACCTTCTCCAGATCTTAACTCCATCACTTGTAAAATGGAAATTTGAAAAAGGTGAAAATATTTATTTGGGATTTAATTGATTCCATAATACTGCAAGTATAATTGAAGGTAAAATTAAGAGTGAAAAAGGACAGTAAAGATCCAAATGAGTCAAGAGCTAAAATGTTCAAGAAGTGACTCATGTAGCATTGTTCCTGTTCCAGTGCTCAGGGATTTCAATGTCCCAAGCCTTTCAGCATTAGAATCATCTCTATGTTAATGCCCTGTACTCCAGCCTACCACAGCCCCTCAAGGCCAAGGTCATTATTAATAACTGCACGTCCTCATGAAGAAGTAGCCAGAAAGAACTTATATCAGCTCCTTCTACCACAGCTTCCCACCATCTGCATTTGTGTTTGAGCTCACTGCCTATCAGCATGAATAAACTGCTTTGGAAGCTCCTATCACAGACCAGCACCTCAGCTCTGGCTCTCAAACCCCCGCACCCAATCATGCACATGGCACCATCATCATCATTTTTTTTTCCTCTCTACTAGATAATTTCTACCAGCATATAAACTGAAGTTATTTTCCAATCTTAAAAACATACCTGTCATTATATATTTTTACAATTCATAAGTCTTCCCAGTGCCAGATCATACCAGCTTGATGCTTTAACAGAGCCAAGTGGAAAAGCTCCAGTTATACTGAAGGGAAAGATAAAGTGCACCTCTGAATTTCCATCATCTGTGTCATTCCTGAGACTGCTTTCTGTTTACTCCATATCATAATCTTACATCTTGCTGGCAAGATAGCCAAGGTTTAAGTCAAGACCAAGGGAAGTTACCCAATCAGTGAAAGAGTAAAACTTGATCAATAACAATGAATAAGTAATGAAAAAAATTTTAAAGGAACAAAAAGTATTGTAATGAATTATCTGAATGTCTGCTTGCTTAATTGTAAGTTGATATGCTCCAAATTGACCAACTCCAGTTCTTGACTTAATGCGCCTGTCTGCAGTCAACAAAGTGAAGTATGTCAGACACAGAAAGACAAATAGCATATGATATCGCTTATATGTGGAATCTAAAAAAAAGGTACAAATGAACTTATTTACAAAACAGAAGTAGAGTCACAGATGTAGAAAACAAACTTATGGTTAGCAAGGGATAAGGGGAGGAAAGGATCAACTGGGAGATTGGGTTTGATATATACACACTATTACAGTATATATAAAATAGATAATTAATAAGGACCTACCGCAAAACACAGGGAACTCTACTCAATACTCTTTAATGACCTATATGGGAAAAAATCTAAAAAAAAAGAGTGCATGTACATATATATATATATATAACTGACTCACTTTGCTGTACACATGAAACTAACACAACATTGTAAATCAACTATATTCCAATAAAAATTTTTTAAAAAGAAAAAGCAAAAAGCCCCAAAGTGGCCAGTTTATAAGGAAAATTGATGTAAGGAAAATTGATACTGAGGCATAGACAAATCTTGACTACCTCTGGGCCTCATGCTTAATTTCTTTCACTTTCCCAAAGTTGAATTTAATCTATAAGGAAAAGTATTTTCTCTATTTATAAAATATGGGTGAATCTCAAAAGAATTATGTTGAGGAAAGTTCCTCAACAGACAAAATAATACATATGGTATAATTGAATTTACATATAATTCTAGGAAAGCAAAACTACAGTGACATCAAGCAAATTGATGGTCCCCTGGAGGTCTGTGTGGAGGAGGATATTGTATACAAAGTGTCAGAAGTGAAATTTCTGGATGATAGAAATGTCTTGTCTTATGATTTTGGTGGTTGTATATTTTTAAAAAGTCATTGAATGATACAATTAAAATAGGTGCATTTTATTGTGTATGGATTAAAACTCAATCAAAAGACCAAAATAAGTGTTTTTATCAATTACATGTTTTCTGTATTGAGTTTATCCTAAAGAGATTAATTTTACTCCAGCATTAAAAATTTTCCAACCATCAGGTTCTCATACAAAAAACAAAAACAAAAACAAAACACTCATCTCTTGGTTAAATATCAGATATACATATATTTCACATCAAATAGCAGGTTACAAATGGTCCATATTTTACAATTAAAAAATGATCCGATAATCATGACAAGGCAAATCCAGTATATAAATAACTATTTCATTCATCATTTTAGGTTTTTATTATATTTAGTAAAAATATTTTACTAGTTACCTCATAAAGTATCCAAAAAATAAGAGGATTCATATTTGTATTTCTCAAATATTTAAGATAAAACATTCATACAAATAATATACACCTAAATTTCTAAAATGCAGCTCCACTTGGCAACAGTAGAAAAAGCATTTGACAACATTCAGCATGCAATCATGATAAAATCTCTCAGCAAAGCATGAATAGATGGGAACTTCTTCAACTAGATAGAGAGAATCTGTATAAAACTGGCAACTAACATCGTAATATTTAATGATATGCTTTTGCCCTAAGATTAGGAATAAGACAAGGATATCCCCTTTCACCATTTCTATTCAACATCATAACAAAAGTCCTGATTAATGCAGTAAGAATGGAAAATGATGTTAAAGATATACAGATTGGTAAAGGAAGAAATAAAACTGTATTTACAGATAATATGATTGTGTAGAATATCCAAAAGAATTGACAAAAATAAACTCCTGGAACTAATAAACAATTACAGCAAGATTTTAGGACACAGGGTTATTGTTATTTGAAATTAAAAGTACAATACCATTTACATTAGCAATAAAAGAAATAAAATACTTAGGTATAAATCTAACAAAAATATACAATCTATGTCAGGAAAATTACAAAACTCTGATGAAAGAAATTACAAAAAATCTAAATATATCCCTTGGTCATGGAGTGTAAGCTTCAGTATTTTTAAGATAGCAGTTATTCTCATGTTTTAATGTAGATTCTATCCAGTCCCAGTCCAAATCCCAGCAAGCTATTTTATCATACCAACTCACTGAATCTAAAGTTTATACGGAAAGGCAAAAGGCCAAGAATAGCAACACAATACTGAAGAGGGACAAAACTGAAGGATTATCACTACTTAATTTCAAGACTCACCACAAAGCTACAGTATCAAAACGGCATGGGATTGACAAAAGAATAGACAAATAAATCAATGAAACAGAATAGAGACCCAGAAGTGTACCTACACAAATATAGTCAAGTGATCTTTGACAAAGGAGCAAATGCAATTCAAATGAGAAAAGATAGCATTTCAATAAATGGTGCTGAAAAAATGGGATATCCATTAAAAATAATAATTTAAACACTGGTCTTATACTTCTCACAAATATTAGCTCAAAAAGAATAAATCATAGACCTAAAATGTAAAATGCAAAGCTATACTACTTCTAGATGATAGCATAGGTTAGAATCTATGGACCTTGGGTTTAGAGTTGAGTTTTTAAACAACACCAAAAGCACAATCCATGCAAGAAAACAATAATAAGTAGAACTTTATTAAAATTAAAAAAAAATCGTTTGTGAAAAGTATTGTTAGAATAAAAAGACAAGCCCAGATATGGAGAAAATATTTGCAAAACACATGTCTGATAAAGGAAGAGTATCCAAATATACAAATAACACTTAATAGCTCAATGATAAAAAAAAAATTAAAAAATGATCAAGAGGTATGAACAGACATCTACCCAAGGAAAATATGTATGTATTTTGAGTATGTGTATATAAATGGGTATAAAAGAGAATGCTCAACATGAAATATCATTAGGAAATTGAAAATTAAAACATCAATAAGATATGACGGTGCATCTCTTAGAATGGCTAAAATCCCCCATAATGAAAATGTTAAAAGCTGACAAGGATATGGAGCAACAGGAGTTCTCATTCAGTCATTGTTGGAAATACTAGGTAGTGCAGCCACTTTGAAAATTTCTTACAAAGGTAAATATAGTCTTATCATAAATCCAGCAATTGTGCCTCAGGGTGTCTACTCAACTGATTTGAAAATTTGTCTAGGCAAAAACTTGCACAAGGACATTTATGGGAGCTTAATTCATAATTGCCAAAAAAAAAGAAAAATGAAAGCAACTAAGATGACCTTCAATAGGCAAATGGATAAACTCTGGTACATGTGTATATATATATATACATATACATATACATATATATATATGTATATATATACACATATACATATGCACATATATATGTATAGTGGAATATTATTCAGTGATAAAAACAAGTGAGCTACTAAGCTATGAATAGCTATGGTGAAACCTTAAATGCAGACTACTACATGAAAGAAAACAGTCTAAAAAACCGACATACTTTATGATTTTAACTACATGACATTCTAGGAAGGCAAAATTGTACAGATAGTAAAAAGATCAGTGATTTCCAGTGGTTTGGGAATAAGGGGTGGTGGTGTGAAGATGAAGAGCTTAAGCACAGGAGACCACTGAGTTGTGAACAAAGACTCTTTCCTTAACCAAACTGTAGTCAAGCTCCTCTAAGCTCTCCAGTTCTCAACCCTGGCATCCATACATGTCTGGCCTGCATCGCCTAGTTATAGCATGAATCCTGTTAAGTCTGTTTAGAGAGAATCCCCCAACTTGTTATCTGATCACCCTTGATATTTGGTCAGTTTCTTATCCCCCAGCCTTTTTATCTGCTCACGCTGGCATGCCTTTGGCAAGAATATTGTCAAGTTGGTTTAGCCAGAATCCCCTCTTGCCCTTGATATTTCTCTCTTATAAGTTTTCATCCACTGACCCCTCCTCCCCCTGCTACTTGGCCATAAATTCTCATTTGTCCATGCTGTCTTCAGAATTAAACCCAGTTCTATACTAGGTCTTTTTATCCTATTGCAAGAGTTCATGAATAAAATGATTTGACCTATTTAATTATTGTCTAGCTCTGTTTTTTTTAAATACTTGGTGAAACTACTCTGTATGATACAGAAATGGTGGGTACATGACATTATGTATCCCATTAACTGTACAGCACAAAGAGTAAAGTTTAACATAAATGATGGACTTTAATCAATCATAACGTATAAATATTAGTTCATTAGTTGTAATAAATGTATCACGTTAAAGCAAGGTGTTAATAAGAGGAAAATATGTGTGTGTGCTGGGGGGTGTATATAATAAATCTCTGTACTATCTGCTCAATATTTCTGTAAATTTAAAACTGTTTTAAGACATAATGGTGCCATTGACTCATCTGGGCAAGACTGTAGGAGGAGTCAAGATGATTTTGATCAATAGCTAAGTTGTGGACATACATGCACTTGGTATGGGAATGTTGCATATGCAGTTGTAGCTGGATTTCAGAAGAGAGTGCTTAGTTAGAGATGGATACATAAAGGTTAATTAGAACAATGGGAATAAATAAAATCTCCAAGGGTGAGATTACAGAGTGACAGTAAAAAAAAAGGTTAATCCCCAAGTAACTCCCAAATTTGGAAACTGTGGAAATGTGCAGAAGCACACAAAATATAAATAATACTGACTTGAGAACTAAGGAGAAAGTAAGGAGAATGGAATATCAGAGTGCAGAACTGCTTATACAACACTTGGACCCCAGATATTCTTTCAGTTGAAACAGGAAAACCCACCTTACCCTGTGCAGCCTGGAAAAGCTTCACTAATGTACAAGCATGTAGTGAACCTATAATCTATGCCAAATGTACTTGAAAGACAATCAGAAACTTCTTTCTTCTCAAAAACCCAATCCAATAGATAATTTTATCCTAAAGCAACATATGCCAATCAAAGCCTGTCTTAAATTTTCTCCTTTTACTCTCAAAACCTCACTCTTCTTTGAAATCCTTCAAATCTCTGCCTGAAGGGAATTGTTAGTAGCTGACTCCGTTACTTTGGTAAGCTCTGAATTAAGAGTTTTTCATTAACTCTCTAATGTGATTTTAGCCCTTTTGACAAGAGCAACCAAGAAGGAGTGTATAAAATTCAGAAGTGTGTGCATTTTTTTAAATTTGTTATTCAATTTATTATTTTCATTCGAGTTTTTAAAATTAATTTTTATTGGAGCATAGTTGCTTTATGATGTTGTTAGTTTCTACTGTATAGCATCAGCTATACATATACATATATCCCTTCTTTTTTGGATTTCTTTCCCATTTAGGTCACCACAGAGCATTAGGTAGAGTTCCCTGTGCTATACAGTATGTTCTCATTAGTTATCTATTTTATACATAGTATTAATAGTGTATATATATATATATATATATATATATATATATATATATCCCAATCTCCCATTTCCTCCCACACATCCCCTCCCCCTTGATATCCATACATTTTTCTCTACATCTGTGTCTCTGTTTCTGCTTTGCAAATAAGATCATCTATACCATTTTTCTAGATCCCACATATATGTATTAATATATGATATTTGTTTTTCTCTCTCACTTACTTCACTCTTTTTGACATCTCTAGGTCCATCCACATCTCTACAAATGACCCAATTCTGTTCCTTTTTATGGCTGAACAATATTCCATTGTATATAGGTACCAAATCTTCTTTAGCCATTCCTCTGCTGATGGACATTTAGGTCTCTTCCATGTCTTGGCTATGGTAAATAGTGCTGCAATGAACATTGGGGTGCATGTGTCTTTTTGGATTATAGTTTTCTCTGGGTATATGCCCAGTAGTGGAATTGCTGGGTCATATGGTAGTTTTTTTTTTTAACATATTTATTGGAGTATAATTCCTACAATGGTGTGTTAGTTTCTGCTTTATAACAGAGTGAATCAGCCATACATATACATATATCCCCATATCTCCTCTCTCTTGTGTCTCCCTCCCACCCTCCCTATCCCACCCCTCTAGGTAGTCACAAAGCACTGAGCTGATCTCCCTGTGCTAAGTGGCTGCTTCCCACTAGCTATCTATTTTACGTTTGGTAGTGTATATATGTCCATGCCACTCTCTCACTTCGTCCCATCCTACTCTTCCTCCTCCCCATTTCCTCAAGTCCATTTTATAAGTTTATATCTTTATTCCAGTCCTGCCCCTAGGCTCTTCAGAACCATTTTGTTTTTTTTTTAGATTCCATATATATGTGTTAGCATACGGTATTTGTTTTTCCTTCTGACTTACTTCACTCTGTATGACAGACTCCAGGTCCATCCGCCTCACTACAAATAATTCATTTCATTTCCTTTTATGGCTGAGAAATATTCCATTGTATGTATGTGCCACATCTTCTTTATCCATTCATCTGTCGATGGGCACTTAGGTTGCTTCCAATTCTTGGCTATTGTAAATAGTGCTGCAATGAACATTGTGGTACATTTCTCCTTTTGAATTATGGTTTTCTCAGGGTTTTGCATTAAAGTAATATTATGGATTCACTTTTTAGCTTATGAAATGGTAAATTTCCAAAAACAATAGCCTTAGATATATTCCTAATTTTCAGAGTGTATATTATGTCTCTTATGGGAGTTATTTTTACTTAGCTCTCTCAACTCATGGTTAGAGGGTAATTATTAAAAGGAGAGTATGTAAAAATTTACCTACTGTGACCTATGTGGTAATAACAATAAGCAGAGAAAAAAAAACCTCACAGTTACATAAATATTCTAGTAAACAAGTTATTTAAAGCAACCACTAGTAATTCAAAGTTTAAAATGATCCCTCTGAAATATTAAAAAAATAATAATAAGTGTTTCAGTATTACAGGAAGTTTTCTCAATTAAAAGGTTTATACAGGAACTTAACTTCATGGCACCACAAAACATAATAGACAGAGATTAAACTTCATTTATTTAAACTGGTACCCAAGAGATACAAGACTTATTCCTTAACTTTTCTCTCTAAATGATGCAAAATATTGAATATAATGTGTAATATTTCCAAAAGCAACTCCACTGATATTTTCAAATCCTTATAATTTTCTGGAAAAACAAAACAGAGAAACCATGTAATCTCTGAATTCAACTAGATTTTTAATTAAACTTAAATCAAAGAGATTTTGAATTTTTGAGAAATTATTTCCACATCACTGACAAGAAGGCTTTAAATTGTCTTTAGATTTAACATGATGCCACTGGATTGCTATTTTCAATAAAAATTTAAATAAAATGGAGGAAATAGAAGTAAGACTGACATAGGAAGAGGACTAGAAGTGAGGAATTGAAGACTTCATGCTATTTTTTACTTACAAATATTTCTGCTTTAGAGTTGAAAAGACTGTGTGTGGCAGGAAAGAATGTAAGGCAAAACATGTGTAGTGTTAAAGATGGAAGCTAGTTGAGCAGTGTGAGAGCAATGATTTAGTAGAAAAGTGGCCAGGGAATGTTGCAGGTCCATTATGGGTAACATAGTTCACCATATGGTCCATTGCGTAGCATAGATTTTGGGACACCAATCAGATCTGCTGAAGGCCTTTGCCGGCAGGATTCAGCTACTTAAGGACTTGCACATAGGATATAGGTGGTTGGGTAAGACTGGGTATTGAATGTGTAAATAATGGAAGAAGAAAGGGAAAATGTTGGAGGTATGCATTAGTTTCCTGTGGCAGCTGTAACAGATTACTACAAGCTTGGTGGCTTAAAGCCACACACATTTATTCTCCTACAGCTTTAGAAGTCAGCTGTCCCAAATCAGTTTAGCTGGGCTGAAGTCAAGGTGTTGGTGTGTCCTCTCCCCTTTGGAGGCTCTGGAGGGTAACTGTTCCTTGCTTATTCCAGGTTCTGATGGCACCAGACCTTTCTTGACTTGTGGCTGCATCACTCTAATCTCTGCCTCTGTCTTCACATCTTCTGTGTGTGTCAAATTTCCTTCTACATTTCCCTTATAAAAATATATGTCTTTGCATTTAGGGCCCACCTGGATAATTCAGGATAAATTTCCCTAAGGATTATTAACTTAATTTTCTTGGCAAAACCCCCTTTTTCTAAAAATTGTTACTTTTCCAGGAATTGGGACTTTATGACTTTGGGGGCCATTATTCACATATACGGGGTACTTGAAAAAACGTTTTTGTTAATGAGAATATTTGATGGAGCCCAAGGTAGATGAAAAAAGAAGAGAGAAGAGGGTTGATACATTGAGAAGAAGCAAACTGTTAACAGTATCATTAATGTATTAAGGGAACTGAAAACCAGGCTCAAAACCACAGATTATTTTAATTTATGTTTAAAGATGTACACATATTAATGTGTGTAGATGCATCTATAATGTATCACAAATATGTTAACAATGATTATTTCTTCTTGGTGTTGTTAGGTTGATTTTTAGTTTATATTATTTAGTTTGTATTGTCTCTATATTTAGCAGAAAGAAAATTAATTTTAAAGAGGCCTGCATTATTTTATTTCTTATATGAAGGCTTTTTGACTCCCCTTGGAGTCTAATCATATTTACTTAAAATGTTTAGAATAAAATATGGCAATGCAGATCAAGCAACAGCATAGGGTCTGTCTTAAGTTAGGACAACACTAGCTTCTTAAACATAAGAGGTTTTTTTTTTTTGTCATTTTAGAATACAACACCATGTAGTCCTGATTACCTGTGGGTTTGAAACTCAATAATCAGATAGCAGAGGGAGCAGGTGTTAACTCTGTCAAAAGCTTGGCAATTTATTTTTCCTAACTTAAATCTCCTTCAATTGCTGGTAGATGTTATTCCTCAGCAATCTCTTGATCTCAGTGGGAGTCTCTGACCCGAGGCTTACATGGCATTATGAAGTACTTAAAACTCTTAAGATGAAAGGGCTATTAGTGCAAAATACTAATAAGCATTTAAATTATAAATGGTCTCAACATTTGTTGGCATCAGAAGCTGGGAACAGGCAATTTGAATATAAAACTATCCAAAACATATAGTTTGGGAAGCATTTTAGGAACACTGGTGAAAAGGCATTTGCTTGAAGGGCAGCTAGTCTATTCCTTTTTTAAAATCATGAAAGAAATTATGCAATAACCCAACACAAGCAAACATATAAGAATGTTAATTTGGAGCTCTATTGATCCAAGGGAATGAAAGTGAATGACAGAAGTCTCTGTCAGGTAAAAAAACAACATAATTAAACTAATTTCCATGGAGCCATAAGAAGATGGATTTTAGTGAAGCTTTTTATTGACATGCTGTATTTGGAAGAAGGACAATTTGTTAGTTATAGCCTCTATCACAATAACATATTGATGATAATATGTTTGCTTTTCAAAGATGGTACATAGATGCCTAATGTCTGCCATTTAGTTTTCTCGTAACTACAAAAATATTTGCACTACTGACTTTTATGAGTATTATGTGGTCTTGGTGCAGTTAGTTGCCATGAGATAAAACTGTCAATGCTCACATTATTTTTTTAGTGTATTATTGCCCTTAAAGGTTCTTATTTGTTGTTTTACAAAATGTTAACAGAACCTAAAAGTGACAATATTCTCATTACTTTTAAATAAAATGAGGGGCACGTTCTGATGGCTCACAGGCTGTTGTCTCTGCATTTACTGACATTTTAAATTCAAATGTCAAACTTAATAGTGATACAAGATAATTTTTCATAATGAATGGAATAGATGAACTTTTGAAAGCAGATTGTGGTCAGTGGGTTAATAAAATGTGAGAACTTGGGGATGACTTTGGGCAATATAATTTTATGTAAAATAATCAGAAAAATAAATTCTGCTTTTAACATAGAAGAGTAACTTATTCTCAATTAATCACACCCAAATATATTGTCTCTGAAGTGACGTGACCGCATGAGATCACTGTTACTTATTGCTAGCTGAGGTGTAAAGATACTAGCACATAAAACATTTCAAAGAGGAACAGGATTTTTATCTACATTTGTGCCTGCAGCTGTACTTTTCAAACTTGAATGTGTATAGGAATAGCCTTCGGATCCTGTCTCTGATCGAATGAGTCTATCTTGGAGTTGGGCCCCAAGATTCTGCAGTTCTAAGGCCCTAGTGTGAATCAAAGCCAGCTGTCTTTGATGAACAGAGTTATTATTTGATGTAAAAGCATGGCAGTGGAAGCCTGTGACCACAGAAAGCAAGTTAGAGAGTGTCTTGTCGTCAGTGGGTAGATCTTGCAGATGAAGTTTACAAAAGTGCTCCACGTAATTGTCAGATTCATGTTTTTCCTATTTTTAGCTATAATTTCTTGATCATTGATGTTTACTCTAAATCCCTTTAAAACAATTCCCCTGGTAGAAGTAAACAAAGTCCCCAAATTTTAAAGGAATACATGCTTTCTGTTGCTTGCAAAGTGCCTGCATTTAGGTGTGAAAAATACAAGGTTTCCATTCTACACCTGCCAGTTGTAAGGTGGGTGATGTTAGACATAAATGTAACTTTCTTTTTCCTTCTGGGAACTGGAAAATACAGATTATATGTAAGTCTTTTAAAACAATGGTCAAAATGAATCTTTTAAAATTGCCCCAGTGCAAATGAATGCAAGCAATTTGGGTGTTTTAAAATGTGGCAATCACTAAAACCAATTAAAAATGTCTCTGAATTTATATAAAATATTCATATATATAATGATAACTTTCTGGATGCTACTAGGCAAATACTATGATATATATATATATATCTACATACATAGATACACACACACACACACACACACATATATATATATGAAAATAAGTTGTTTTGAAATAAAGGAGAAAAAATAAATCATTCACAAAGAGACACCATAATAAAATTGTTAAAAGTGTGAGCTTTTTGTCCTTGGGCAAATTATTTAATTTATATCCCTCAATTTCCTCATCTGTAAAGCAGAGATATTTTTATCTGCCACAAAGCGTTGTTCTGAATATTAATACATGTAAAAAACTAAGAACCGTGCCTGGCAGATAACAATTCCTCAGTAGAAAAAAGCTAGTGGAGACTTCCGGGTAAGATGGCGGAAGAGTAAGACGCGGAGATCACCTTCCTCCCCACGGATACACCAGAAATACAGCTACACGTGGAACAACTCCTACAGAACACCTACTGAACGCTGGCAGAAGACCCCAGACCTCCCAAAAGGCAAGAAACTCCCCACATACCTGGGTAGGGCAAAGCGGAGAGATCCGCACACAGAGGATCGGTGCCGAGCGGCACTCACCAGCCCGAAAGGCTTGTCTGCTCGCCCGCTGGGGCGCGCAGCGCTGGAAGCTGAGGCTCGGGCTTCGGTCAGAGCGCAGGGAGAGGACTGGGGCTGGCGGCGAGAACTCAGCCTGAAGGGGGCTAATGTGCCACAGCTAGCCGGGAGGGAGTCCGGGAAAACTCTGGAGCTGCCGAAGAGGCAAGAGACTTTTTCTCCCCTCTTGGTTTCCTGGTGCGCTAGGAGAGGGGATTAAGAGCGCTGCTTAAAGGGGCTCCACGGACGGGCGCGAGTCGCGACTGAAAGCGCGGAGCCCAGTGACAGGCGTGGGACGCTGGGGCTGCTGCTGCCGCCGCCAAGAAGCCTGTGTGCGAGCGCAGGTCACTGCCCACACCGCCCTTCCGGGAGCCTGTGCAGCCCGCCACTGCCGGGGTCCCGGGATCCAGGGGCGGCTTCCCTGGGAGAACGCACGGCGCGCCTCGGGCTGGTGCAACGTCACGCCGACCTCTGCTGCTGCAGGCTTGCCCCGCACTCCGTGCCCCTCCCTCCCGCCCGGCCTGAGTGAGCCAGAGTCCCCGAAGAGGCTTCTCCTTTAACCCTGTCCTATCTGAGCGAAGAACAGACGCCCTCCAGCGACCTACACGCAGAGGCGGGGCCAAATCCAAAGCTGAGACCCAGGAGCTGTGAGAACAAAGAAGAGAAAGGGAAACCTCTCCCAGCAGCCTCAGAAGCAGCGGATTAAAGCTCCACAATCAACTTGATGTACCCTGCATCTGCGGAATACATGAATAGACAACACATCATCCCAAATTGAGGAGCCCGGAGTCAGTGCTGTGCCTCTGAGGTGGGAGAGCCAACTTCAGGACACTGGTCCACAAGAGACCTCCCAGCTCCACATAATATCAAACGGCGAAAATCTTCCAGAGATCTCCATCTCAACACCAGCACCCAGCTTCACTCAACGACCAGCAGGCTACAGTGCTGGACACCCTGAGCCAAACAACTAGCAAGACAGGAACACAACGCCACCCATTAGCAGAGAGGTGGCCTAAAATCATAAAAAGTCCACAGACACCCCAAAACACACCACCAGACGTGGACCTGCCCACCAGAAAGACAAGATCCAGCCTCATCCACCAGAACACAGGCACTAGTCCCCTCCACCAGGAAGCCTACACAACCCACTAAACCAACCTTAGCCACTGGGGACAGACACCAAAAACAACAGGAACTACGAACCTGCAGCCTGCAAAAAGGAGACCCCAAACACAGTAACATAAGCAAAATGAGAAGACAGAAAAACACACAGCAGGAGAAGGAGCAAGATAAAAACCCACCAGACCTAACAAATGAAGAGGTAATAGGCACTCTACCTGAAAAAGAATTCAGAATAATGATGGTAAAGATGATCCAAGATTCTATTTCCCAGATCCAAAATCTTGGAAATAGAATAGACAAAATGCAAGAAACAGTTAACAAGGACCTAGAAGAACTAAAGATGAATCAAACATCGATTAAAAACACAATACATGAAATAAAAAATACTCTAGATGGGATCAATAGCAGAATAACTGAGGCAGAAGAACGGATAAGTGAGGTGGAAGATAAAATAGTGGAAATAACTGCTGCAGAGCAAAATAAAGAAAAAAGAATGAAAAGAACAGAGGACAGTCTCAGAGACCTCTGGGACAACATTAAACGCACCAACATTCGAATTATAGGGGTTCCAGAAGAAGAAGAGAAAAAGAAAGGGACTGAGAAAATATTTGAAGAGATTATAGTTGAAAACTTCCCTAATATGGGAAAGGAAATAGTTAATCAAGTCCAGGAGGCACAGAGAGTCCCATACAGAATAAATCCAAGGAGAAATACGCCAAGACACATATTAATCAAACTGTCAAAAATTAAACACAAAGAAATCCTATTAAAAGCAGCAAGGCAAAAACAACAAATAACACACAAGGGAATCCCCATCAGGATAACAGCTGATCTCTCAGCAGAAACTCTACAAGCCAGAAGGGAGTGGCAGGACATACTTAAAGTGATGAAGGAGAAAAACCTGCAACCAAGATTACTCTACCCAGCAAGGATCTCATTCAGATTTGATGGAGAAATTAAAACGTTTACAGACAAGCAAAAGCTGAGAGAGTTCAGCACCACCAAACAAGCTTTACAACAAATGCTAAAGGAACTTCTCTAGGCAAGAAACACAACAGAAGTAAAAGACCTACAATAATGAACCCAAAACAATTAAGAAAATGGGAATAGGAACATACATATCGATAATTACCTTAAATGTAAATGGACTAAATGCTCCCACCAAAAGACACAGAGTGGCTGAATGGATACAAAAACAAGACCCATCTATATGCTGTCTACAAGAGACCCACTTCAGACCTAGAGACACATACAGACTGAAAGTAAGGGGATGGAAAAAGATATTCCATGCAAATGGAAACCAAAAGAAAGCTGGAGTAGCAATTCTCATATCAGACAAAATAGACTTTAAAATAAGGACTACTAGAAGAGACAAAGAAGGACACTACATAATGATCAAGGGATCGATCCAAGAAGAAGATATAACAATTGTAAATATTTATGCACCAAACATAGGAGCACCTCAATACATAAGGCAAATACTAACATCCATAAAAGGAGAAATCGACAGTAACACACTCATAGTAGGGGACTTTAACACCCCACTTTCACCAATGGACAGATCATCCAAAATGAAAATAAATAAGGAAACACAAGCTTTAAATGATACATTAAACAAGATGGACTTAATTGACATTTATAGGACATTCCATCCAAAAACAACAGAATACACATTTTTCTCAAGTGCTCATGGAACATTCTCCAGGATAGATCATATCTTGGGTCACAAATCAAGCCTTGGTAAATTTAAGAAAATTGAAATTGTATCAAGTATCTTTTCCGACCACAATGCTATGAGACTAGATATCAATTACAGGAAAAGAGCTGTAAAAAATACAAACACATGGAGGCTAAACAATACACTACTTAATAACGAAGTGATCACTGAAGAAATCAAAGAGGAAATTAAAAAATACCTAGAAACAAATGACAATGGAGACACGACGACCCAAAACCTATGGGATGCAGCAAAAGCAGTTCTAAGAGGGAAGTTTATAGCAATACAATCCCACCTTAAGAAACAGGAAACATCTCGAATAAACAACCTAACCTTGCACCTAAAGCAATTAGAGAAAGAAGAACAAAAACATCCCAAAGTTAGCAGAAGGAAAGAAATCATAAAAATCAGATCAGAAATAAATGAAAAAGAAATGAAGGAAACGATAGCAAAGATCAATAAAACTAAAAGCTGGTTCTTTGAGAAGATAAACAAAATTGATAAACCATTAGCCAGACTCATCAAGAAAAAAAGGGAGAAGACTCAAATCAATAGAATTAGAAATGAAAAAGGAGAAGTAACAACTGACACTACAGAAATACAAAAGATCATGAGAGATTACTATAAGCAACTCTATGCCAATAAAATGGACAACCTGGAAGAAATGGACAAATTCTTAGAAATGCACAACCTGCCAAGACTGAATCAGGAAGAAATAGAAAATATGAACAGACCAATCACAAGCACTGAAATTGAAACTGTGATAAAAAATCTTCCAACAAACAAAAGTCCAGGACCAGATGGCTTCACAGGCGAATTCTATCAAACATTTAGAGAAGAGCTAACACCTATCCTTCTGAAACTCTTCCAAAATATAGCAGAGGGAGGAACACTCCCAAACTCATTCTACGAGGCCACCATCACCTTGCTACCAAAACCAGGCAAGGATGTCACAAAGAAAGAAAACTACAGGCCAATATCACTGATGAACATAGATGCAAAAATCCTCAACAAAATCCTAGCAAACAGAATCCAACAGCACATTAAAAGGATCATACACCATGATCAAGTGGGGTTTATTCCAGGAATGCAAGGATTCTTCAATATACGCAAATCAATCAACGTGATACACCATATTAACAAACTGAAGGAGAAAAACCATATGATCATCTCAATAGATGCAGAGAAAGCTTTCGACAAAATTCAACACCCATTTATGATAAAAACCCTGCAGAAAGTAGGCATAGAGGGAACTTTCCTCAACATAATAAAGGCCATATATGACAAACCCACAGCCAGCATCGTCCTCAATGGTGAAAAACTGAAACCATTTCCACTAAGATCAGGAACTAGACAAGGTTGCCCACTTTCACCACTCTTATTCAACCTAGTTTTGGAAGTTTTAGCCACAGCAATCAGAGAAGAAAAGGAAATAAAAGGAATCCAAATTGGAAAAGAAGAAGTAAAGCTGTCACTGTTTGCAGATGACATGATACTATACATAGAGAATCCTAAAGATGCTACCAGAAAACTACTAGAGTTAATCAATGAATTTGGTAAAGTTGCAGGATACAAAATTAATGCACAGAAATCTCTGGCATTCCTATATACTGATGATGAAAAATCTGAAAGTGAAATCAAGGAAACACTCCCATTTACCATTGCAACAAAAAGAATAAAATATCTAGGAATAAACCTACCTAAGGAGACAAAAGACCTGTATGCAGAAAATTATAAGACACTGATGAAAGAAATTAAAGATGATACAAATAGATGGAGAGATGTACCATGTTCTTGGATTGGAAGAATCAACATTGTGAAAATGACTCTACTACCCAAAGCAATCTACAGGTTCAATGCAATCCCTATCAAACTACCACTGGCATTTTTCACAGAACTAGAACAAAAAATTTCACAATTTGTATGGAAACACAAAAGACCCCGAATAGCCAAAGCAATCTTGAGAACGAAAAATGGAGCTGGAGGAATCAGGCTCCCTGACTTCAGACTATACTACAAAGCTACAGTAATCAAGACAGTATGGTACTGGCACAAAAACAAAAAGATAGATCAATGGAACAGGATAGAAAGCCCAGAGTTAAACGCACGGACATATGGTCACCTTATCTTTGATAAAGGAGGCAGGAATGTACAGTGGAGAAAGGACAGTCTCTTCAATAAGTGGTGCTGGGAAAACTGGATAGGGACATGTAAAAGTATGAGATTAGATCACTCCCTAACACCATACACAAAAATAAGCTCAAAATGGATTAAAGACCTAAATGTAAGGCCAGACACTATCAAACTCTTAGAGGAAAACATAGGCAGAACACTCTATGACATAAATCACAGCAAGATCCTTTTTGACCCACCTCCTAGAGAAATGGAAATAAAGACAAAAATAAACACATGGGACCTAATGAAACTTAAAAGCTTTTGCACAGCAAAGGAAACCATAAACAAGACCAAAAGACAACCCTCAGAATGGGAGAAAATATTTGCAAATGAAGCAACTGACAAAGGATTAATCTCCAAAATTTATAAGCAGCTCATGCAGCTCAATAACAAAAAAACAAACAACCCAATCCAAAAATGGGCAGAAGACCTAAATAGACATTTCTCCACAGAAGATATACAGACTGCCAACAAACACATGAAAGGATGCTCAACATCTTTACTCATTAGAGAAATGCAAATCAAAACTACAATGAGATATCATCTCACACCAGTCAGAATGGCCATCATCAAAAAATCTAGAAACAATAAATGCTGGAGAGGGTGTGGAAAAAAGGGAACACTCTTGCACTGCTGGTGGGAATGTGAATTGGTACAGCCCCTATGGAGAACGGTATGGAGGTTCCTTAAAAAATTACAAATAGAACTACCATATGACCCAGCAATCCCACTACTGGGCATATACCCTGAGAAAACCATAATTCAAAAAGAGACATGTACCAAAATGTTCATAGCAGCCCTATTTACAATAGCCCGGAGATGGAAACAACCTAAGTGTCCATCATCGGAAGAATGGATAAAGAAGATGTGGCACATATATACAATGGAATATTACTCAGCCATAAAAAGAAATGAAATTGAGCTATTTGTAATGAGGTGGATAGACCTAGAGTCTGTCATACAGAGTGAAGTAAGTCAGAAAGAGAAAGACAAATACTGTATGCTAACACATATATATGGAATTTAAGAAAAAAAAATGTCATGAAGAACATAGGGGTAAGACAGGAATAAAGACACAGACCTACTAGAGAATGGACTTGAGGATATGGGGAGGGGGAAGGGTAAGCTGTGACAAAGTGAAAGAGCGGCATGGACATATATACACTACCAAACGTGAGGTAGATAGCTAGTGGGAAGCAGCCGCATAGCACAGGGAGATCAGCTCGGTACTTTGTGACTGCCTGGAGGGGTGGGATAGGGTGGGTGGGAGGGAGACGCAAAAGGGAGGGGATATGGAAACATATGTATATGTATAACTGATTAAATTTGTTATAAAGCAAAAAAATAAAATAAAAAAAATAAAAAAAAAAAAAAAAGAAAAGCTAGTTGAGAAACCTATTAAATGATCCCTTTATGTTATCCTGATGGAGAATGCAACATCTTTTCAGAGATAGATTTGAGATGAAAACTCTAGTTTAGTCTAAATTCTTTTATCCGTTATTTGTCTTTAAGATTATTGTGTGTTCTCAGATTCTTTTTTTTAATTATTCTTTTTAAAAATTAATTAATTTATTTATAAAAAAAAAAAAATTCCTCAGTAAATGTTAGCTATTACCATCTGAATTTTTGCTACAGTTAAAATTGTCTTTGTGAAGGATCAGTATTTCCAAACAATATTTGGGAATGTCAGCTGGAATATTTTATAGGCCCTTAAAAAATCAAAGTGTTCAAACCTGTACTTATTAGGTTCAGCATTAATATTCTTCTCTAGGTACTGACTGTCAACTCTTCTTACCTAATAAACAGCCAAGAAAATCTTTGACCATGCAAAGCTAAGTTTATTAGACTTAATGCAGTAATGGAGAACACTACTTTGGCAGAATCTCAGTACAATCTCAGAATGGAGAGTTTGGGTAAAGCTACTGATATTGATTGAAAGGTAGGAAACTGATTGGGATTGGACAGTTAATGACATGACAGTTTAGGATTGATGAGTATAGATAGAGAGAGGGTGGGTAAAGTGAGCCATGAGAAATAAAGTTCTACCTGATAAGAAAGCTCTTTGCTCAGGTGAGGAATATATTTTCCAAAAAAGAGAGCTGATGACTCAGATGAAAAATAGTCTCAATTAACTTTCTGAAACTTTATGAAGCAAGCAGGGAAGATATTTATGGGGTACAGCTTTATATATCTGACCAAGAGTTTCATGGAATGAGCCATTTTGACAGAGGTAGTGATTTTAATTCTAATGTCTCAAATTCTATTCTGAATTAATGATATGTTTACCTCCAGGTGATAGAAACAGAAGTGGGTTATATTCCCAATTTTCTTCCTTGTTTTCATTCATATGCCTAATTTATAATCAGCTATCTACCAGCTTTTTCTTGAGCAATAACCTAACCATGTTTTCAGATATCATGTCTGGACTACCACAATGTCTTCATAACTTTTTCCTTAGTTTCAAAACTAGCTTTCCTTCAAACAATATCTATACTATACTTAGAATATAATTGTAGTGTTATCACTCTTTTCCTTAATACCCTCCTTGCCCCTGGGATAAAACACATTTTGTTTAGCAAGAAACAAAAGTTTCTATATAATGGGTGTGATGGCTAGTTTTAAAGCCTTAATTCTTCCATACTCATGTGGATACCCAGCACTATCAATCTATCTTATGCCTTTTTTTAATGCTTTTGGAACTCTGTTCCTAGTAAACTAAGCTATTCCTCTGATGTGCTTAGGCTAGTAACTTGTAAATATTCATATCATGACAAATAGCAATGCTACAAGGAATTATGGTGCTTTGGCTGAGTTGAAGCTGAGAGTTGGCTTCTACTGGTGAGAAGAATTAGATGATGCTTTAAGCTCATGTATCCATTTGTGCAACTAGCTTTAATAGAAGTTGGTCGGGGAAGGCAAATTCCGTCCAACACTGGTGCCACATCTGACAGTCTTTTGTCACACAACAGAGGCTTGGCTTAGAGAGCAATGTGGTACCATAAAAGTGCGTGACCTTAAGGGAATAAATAAACTAGTTGGTCAATAACAACAGGTAGTGTTGAGATGAATTCATGACATTCCATTGTCTTCATATAGGTATTGATGTCCCGAGCCACTGTTACATGTAAGAGTATGTATGAAAGGGTAATCACAAAAGTGGTGGACAAAAATACGTGTCATATTTTCAGATTCAGAGCTGTGTCTCGGCAAACCCATTTCCTATAATGTTTCCATCTATCTCTCTATCATTAGAAAAATTAAAATGTTTTCTTCTGCAGTTGATCTAAAGTGGACACAGATGTTTAGTTGAATGGTAGTCTAAAGGTACCAGCTGATGAAGCCTGATGAAATCTCCTGTAGTAAACTCTAGTTTCATGAAGAAAGTCCATTTGGCGTCACAACTTTACTGTCTAATGCAGTCCTTAGGAATGAGTAAGAGCTTGATAAACATTTACTAAAGAATGGAAGGAAAAAAGAAAGGAGGAAAGAGAGAGAGAGGAACAGAGAGGGGGGTAGAGAGGAAGGAAGGGATTAAAGAAGAAAGGAATCAGTGACATATTTGAGACAAGAAGAGGAAAAGAAAATTCAGAAGAAAAGCAGGAAGGGAGCTGGCATATTTAAAAACCACTTACATTCTTGTATTTTATCTATTAAAAATTCCTATTCATCATATAAGATAAATTAGATATTTTAAACTTTTCTTTATGTGAAATTGGTTCAAGATATGTGAAAGTTGCTTTTGGTGAGAAAAATCTGAGACATAATACTGTAATTTCCGATTTGCACTGAAGTCTTTTAAAATGTTATTTATAATATCCAAGTGAGAATGTTTTAGACAAGAATAGCTAAGTAAATAAAAAATATATATAGACTTCTGTACAAGTTAAAATTAAGGGAACATTTGAAAAGTATTTAGGTTGTTAAAAATCAGTCAGGAAACTTTGCTGGCCTTCTTTTTTGTTGTTTGTTCCCTTCATTCATCTTGATGATAGTACCAGGAACATCTAGTCTAGTCTTTGCCCTTCCAGATTGAGAAAACAAAGCATTTATTATTGCACAAACTCAGGATAAACTAGAATAATTTTTAACGTTTTAATAATTTCTCTAAGGTTGATATATTTGGTCAGCAAAAACCCTCTTGACCTTTAATTTTCAAGGTCCTTTTAGGTGGTTTGCTTGGTGCAAATGGAGCCATTTTGGAAACTATAAAGCTTTCATCTCTTTCTCTTTCTACATATGTTAAGTTAGTAACCATCTACCCAAAACATTTCATATTACAGTCATTGTCTACAGTTTGATATTTTTTAATATAGACACCATTGTCTCTGGATTATGTTACAGAAGCAAAAGTGAAAATGGAGTTTTCTAGCTTCAAATGACCTACAACTCAGTGATCTAGGTTTCTCAGAATTTCCAACATTCTAGCCTGAATAATTCTTATTAATGGGGGTGCTGATTTGTGCATTGTATGAGATTTAGCAGCATCTCTGGTCTCTACTCATTAGATGCAAGTTAGCACCTCCTCCCATTGTGATAATCAAAATGTGTTCCTAGACACTGCTAAATGTCCCTTGGGAACAAAAACATCCCCAGTTGAGAATCCCTAATGCAAAAACTGAAAGGCTTCATACATGTACGTTAGTATAGCAGTGGCATATTTTTTTCACAGTGTAGCAGTATGGGTATTCATTTTGCAGTGATGAGACCAAACATACATTGTTAAAAACCCATTTTAATTTCATTGTGTTTTGTTTTGTTGCAGTGCTGCATGCTAATTTGACCTTCCATTTGGATCCTGCTACATCAAAATGTAATTGTAATTATGCCTTCTGTTGGGGCATTTAGATAATATTAGGTGTTGACAGTAAAAGATACATGTTTGGTAAAAAAAATAATTTGAGAAGACAATGTAGCTCTAGGCGCTAACTGAAATTTATAATCTATTTTTATCAAGTTGCATTGGCAAGAAGCTATTAAGCTTGTGGAATGGAGTAACTGAGCACTTGGTATATAGTGTGGTGAGAATAAACATCTGGTTCCTCAATATCGTACCTTACAATGGACACTTGAAGCAGATGATTACCCAGCTTCTGGTGAGGAAGTTAGAATGGTACAACCACTTTCACTAATGAAAGCCTAGATGATGGTCCTTGTTTTCTCACTGAGAATAGCTCATGTGAAATGACAATCGGTTCAATTCAAAGTCACCATTTCAATTTTAAGAAGGTAAGTGGTTTTGTGATGCTACACTGTTCCTTACAGAGATGACAAAATGATCAAAGTCAGATTAAGTTTTTTCTCAACTTAGTTTTTTCTTTGTTATTAAATTCTGATTTCATTCTCCCCTAGGAAGCACCACATGTATGATTCTGTTACACTTGAGCTCACTGTAATACACTTGAGTTCACTGTTGCTCACTGAAGCAACAACTAATGTGATGCTTACCTGGGATTTCCTTTTGTCAAGATAAAAAAATAATAATAATAATTGCCTCTCTATAAGAATTTGAGGTTCGAACTAAAATAAGGAGAGTCCTGTAATGGAAATTGTAAAATAGGTTAACCAGGGGTTCTCAAAGTTTGGTTTCCCACTAGCAGCACCAGCTGCTAGATGTTTATTAGAAATGAAAAGTCTCAGGCTCCACTCCAGACCTACCAAACCCAGCTCTGGAGGTGGGACCAGCAGTGTGTTTATTCAGCTGTCCATGTGGAGTGATGATTGCCAACATTTGAGAACCAGTGGACTTGTAAGCCTGTATCAGCATGATATAGTGGATTTAGAATTTGCAAAATGATATTCTCTGCATCACCTCCTAGGGGAAATGGAGTAGGGTACTGTATTTAAGTACCAAATCATACAGGATGAAATTTGATAAGACCCATTAAGATTCTTCTACTAACCTCTCCCCCCAGTAATTCCATGTTCTTTCACCAGACCCTGTCTTCTCTTTCCTCTCTTACTGGTGATACCAGTTTCCATACATGTATATCCTCAGACCTGAATCACCAGCTTGTCAGAGTATTCATCTAGGAAAGCCAGTCTTTCCCTAAAGAGGGGTTGGATGCAAGAATTTCATCATAACTTCTGAAAGAATTAGACTTTTCTCCAAATAGTTACACAGCCACGCCACATCAGCCTCATCAAAACACTAGAAGGATCTTCAGTAACATTCTAAAGTAGGGGTGATGATGAAAGAGGGCAGGAGACATGTATGATAGTAGGGTGGGAAGAGAGAAATTTAGAAGATTGTATTGACTTTTGTAGAAAATTATTTAAGACAAAGCTAGAGCCTGGACTTGTTGGAAAAATTTGCCCTTCAAAATTGACTTTTATATCACTTTCCTGATGAGCATTCAAAATATGCCCTCAGCCTCTTATCAGGGACCAGTTTGCAGATAGCCATCCCTAGAATGTCAGGAGGCATTCAGAAGGTAAAGAATCTACCCAATTTGAACAATGAAAGGAGATTGATGATCTAAGGACCAGATGCCCAGTGAAATGTGCTACCCCTAAAGAGAAGGCTGTGGTGTTTATTACCCTCATAGCTCTTTGTAGGAATTTGAATCATCTATTATTGTTACCTGTATCAAGGGATGTATGTTTCCTTGTGTCTATCACTTGGTGATAAAATGAACAATGTGTGTGTGTGTATGTCTTTGTGTGGGTGTGTGGTTGGTGAATAGGATAGAGAAGGGGAATGGAGTCAAAATTGGATCCCTAGGATTTGTCTTGGAAAACTGGATGATTAGCCAAACAATTCAAAGGATAACATGAACATTATGAAGGAGGTCTGATCTAGTCCTATGAGTCTTAGAAATCTTGGACCATATTGTAATTACAGAACCAGCCCAAACAGGCCTTATTCTTTTATTAATAATACACTGAGGGGGCTTCCCTGGTGGTGCAGTGGTTGAGAGTCCACCTGCCGATGCAGGGGACACGGGTTCGTGCCCCAGTCTGGGAAGATCCCACATGCCGCGGAGCGGCTGGGCCCGTGAGCCATGGCCACTGAGCCTGCGCATCCGGAGCTGGTGCTCCTCAACGAGAGAGGTCACAACAGTGAGAGGCCCACGTACCACAAAGAAAATAATAATAATAATAATAATAATAATAATAATAATAATAATACACTGAATTGTTTTTCAGAGATAATAGAACCAAACCATAAGTCATGCTGCTGAAGCTTGCTCAGAGGAGAAAATTTTACCTCAAATAACACCTAAAACCAAAGTTTCTCCCTGCCGTGAGACTAAAGGACTGGGACATGATCTGAACCCTTTCAGAAGGGAAAGGTCCATTGTCTAATGAGATCTAGTACTGAAGCCTCCTTACCATGCCTTACTATAAATGACCAAGTTCCAAAGCCCTTTTACGGAAACCTGCCCCGTCAGCACTTCCACATACTAACCTTCCTCCCTTAGCTCATAAAATCTTCCCTGAACGCCAGACCAGGGAGACAGATCTAAGCTTTGCCTCCTGTCTCCTTGCTTTGCCATCCACCCTGCAATAAAGCCTTTCCTCTCAGCAAAAGACCTTTGTCTCTGTATCTGGTCTTTCCTTTGCACAGCTGACAAGGAGCCTTTGCCAGGTAACAATATAAAATCAGGTGGTACTGATTATCAGAGCTCATATCTTTCTAACTTAGGATGCATGTGAAATTTTGAAATTTATCCACTGTATAAATGTTTTGAAAATCCTCAAATAGTCATTAAGTTCTGTATGAAAATACCAGCCTTATCATTTTTCTTTTTTCTACCAAGATTTGTTCTTATGAGTACAACCATAGCAAAAAGTAGGTCATTCGTTTGACTTCTGTGAAAACCACCTTAGAGAAAGACCGATAGAATTTGGGTCCTATTACAGCTTGTTATAGGACCATGTTTGTGATTTTCAGTGGTTTGAATTTTTGCTGTGATCAATACTATTTGGCTGTGTTTGTATCATCCTTGTCTGATCATTTCTGAGCATTTCATACAGGAAAATTTAGAGTCATACAAGAGAAACTGTTTTGAGATATGAACACAAGAATAATGATTCTAAGTTTGGGTCATTGCACCTTTAGAACCAGGCAATGCTGTTTAATAATGCAGACACACTAGAGTTACAACATTGAAAATAGTGTTCCTATCAGGTTGTAAACTCGATGACACTGCACATGCGGCAAATGTATATGATTTAGGAAGCCAACTGTATATAAAATATCTGTATATAAATTGCTATTAGAGACTTTTTAAATGGGAATTATAATTCTAAAATTTGTTGCTTGGATACATATACATTCTTAACAACAACATTTTTGTTAATTTTTCTGCTTATATTCATTAAAAGGAGAAAACGTTTTCCCCTACCTCTAATGAAGTCCTCCAAATTATCAGATTCTACTTTCAAAATCAGGATATAAAATAAGGGTGGACTTTTCACATTTAAGGATTTTAATAATGGGATTAAGGGCCAAGAGCCAACTGAAGCAGCAAAAATCTAAAATATATTATTTATATTAACCTTCCATAAAACCACTTTAAATATTTTGCATTATGGAAATGAGAAGTTTTATACTGATTACTGATGCAACTATTCACGCAGGAAAAATATGAATGTTACAGTTCACTTTTCCAAGGGGTGTGGAAATAAAATAGTGGTAAGTGGCTTTAAAACTGATCTAACAAAAGATACACTGAGGAGTGTTAATTTCAACAAGGACACAAGGCTCTGAGTCTTCCAATAGGTTGTATTGCTTTAGCTATTTCATTTCCACAATTACAAATGCAATTGTTTTCAGAGTCGTGAGTAAAACTTCCTTACTTTTCTTGATGCATTCAATATTTTCAATTTATTAAAATAGTAGATCCTAATTTTAGAAAATCTAGATAATCTAGAGAAGCATAAGGAAATATTAAAAATTATCTGTAAAATGTGTTTCGGTAGATGAGATAATAGCTGTCATATCTGTATATTTCCTACCAATACTTTTTGTTAATTACTTTGATTAAAATGACTCATATATAATATTATATATATATGTGTGTATGTGTGTAGATATACATATATATATATACACACATATATATATTTGTGTATTTGTGTTGTGTGTATATATAACTATACATATGTAAAATTTGGATCATACTATATATACCCTGCTCATATTAATATTTTTTATATCTTTTTAAATGACTGCATAACCCAATGTAACGCCATTCATAACTAGACTCATAGGTTGATTTTAAGATATTTTTAGTGTAAAAATCGAAGCACATATGTTTAAACATTCTTCTTTGTATATTTTTAAAATTATTTCCTTAAGATATTTGCTATGAGGGAAATTTAAGAACAAAGTAGCATGACTTTTTTGCAGGTCTCCTAAAACATAATACGGCATTGCATTTTGAAGGCTGCAGTAAACTGTTGAGTCATAACCCAAGATCTGTTCTCAACTGTCATACATTAAAAAAGGATATAATGTTTAAAGATGTAACGACCATCAAATAGCCATAAAGAAAAATCTAGGTGAATCACAATTTGGCCAACTGACAACAAGGCCGACAGAAACAGCTCTAACAAAAGTCATCTTCAGACATACTCTGTGAGAAAAATAAACCCCTACCTCTTTTAAGCCTCTTTTAGGGTCCTTTTTTTCTTGCCTTTTGCCTTTTTATTTATCATTGAACTGAAACTACTTGTAACTCATATAAAGAAGCTTAGTAGAGGCAACATTATTTTCATTACTTGATATGAAATAATAAACCTTATTTGGCATTAAGTCTAATGAAAATATCATCTTCCATGTCAGAGAAAACAAGTTGGTTCAGAAGGTAAGTATAATTTTTCAAAGGAAAAATATATGTTCTCCAACATTGTCTAAACCGTTTAAATGTATTTTTGAAATAGAGGTTCCTTCCAGAAGTGTTTTGTTTCGATTAGGTATGTAGACTCCAAAAGGTAGCTGCTCTTAAGATAACCATTCTCATTTGGGGAAGATAAATATAGATATATAGAGAGAGTGGGAGACTGAAAGAGTAAAATCCAAATAGAGACAGAGACAGAGGCAGAGAAAGAGAGACTGAAATTAAAGGGCCATGTTTACAGTGATTCTGAAAATGTTTTTGAAAAATAGCATTGAGTTTAGTTTTCCAATTTCATATCACATTATGACCTTTACTCCTGTAAACAATTTTCAAAACCATATTTCTCTTCTTATGGAAGGAAAATCCTCTCTTACCTTGGCCCATCAACATATGTAAGCAGAATAAATCCTTGACTCCAACAATGTACAAATGTAATGAGACCCAACATTTTCAAATTTAAATGAAGGGAAAATTTGCCACTCTTGCTGTTATTGAAATGTACTCCATTAGGTATAATTTCTTGTCCTAAATTCTAGCTATCATAAGACACTGATAGCACTCACCTGGAAAATGATGTGAAGACATGTAACTGAGGGACAAGGCAGATGAGCTGAAATAAAAATAAACAATTCACAAATATGTGCATCAGCCCTTTTCCATATTAGGATAGAAAACACTGATAGTGCCAAATATTCAATAATGTGTAATGTCTTTCTATAAGCAATAGTGCCTTGCATATACTTTTGTTTTGTTAATAGCACAAATCCATATGAATTTCCTTCATCAAATTCTTGCACTCTTATTCTGTGATCTAATCCAATTTCCATATGAACTTACAGTCTGAAATCTCCTCTCAGATGTTTTGTGTATATCTAAAAAATGTAACAAAATGTAACTGAGTTTAGGTCTCTATTAGTCTAGATTCTTCTTAAATTCTAAATTCTGCTATCCTAACTGCAGGATTTCTTCAAAACCAATACGAGTTCTGAAATCACTACTTTCTTCTGCTGTGTCCTTTCATTTCCTATTTCTGAGTTCAGCTCTCTTTCCCCAAAATGTCTTAGTTTCATGAAAACAATAGTTATGTCAATTGTATTCACCATTTTGTCTCCCATGCCAGATATGAAGAAGTCATTCTATAAATATTTTCTGAATCTATGTATATGTTATGCAAATGTATATGCAAATTGACTAAGTTGGTGAGAATTCCAGGAGTCATATAGCAAATGATAGTGCTCTCCTAAATTATACTCTAATTTCAATCCATAGAGTTAAATACCATCACAATTATGTAATACATTTTTAGAGCTATTCTATGCAGGTTCATTTATGTATGCATGAAGATGACATATATGTACTTACTTTGCATAAGTAAAACCATACAATGTTCATCTAACAGTACATAATCTACTTCAACTTTTAAAGGGTTTTATAAGTGTTCCGTTGTATGAATAACCTATAATTTCTTTAAATAATTCTTTAAATTAAATAAAGAAAAATAAAGAAAATTCCTCTCTTTGGTTAAAAGAATGTTAAAGGAGAAGCCTGGCAAGATTTAATGGGGTTATCCACACCCAGTGGCAGTGGTGGCCCAGTCTACCTATTGCATCTTTGCCAGGAGAGCATGGGCAGAACAACTTATCCTTTGAATCACACCCAGTGGTAATGGGAATGTCCTTCTCCCTCCAATGATGATGTCAATGGAGACAGTGAAGACTGCCAGAATCTACATTCTAAGTCTAAATAGGTTGACAGACTGTTAAATAGAAGATTTAAATGTGATCAAGAATGCCCTATCATGATATTCAATATGTCCAGGATATATTCAACTATCACTCATACCAAGAACCAGGAAAATCTCAACTGTAAGGAGAAAAAGACAACTTATTCAGTACTGGGATGAAATAGATACTGGAAATATTTGGCAAAAATTTCAAAGCAGCACTACAAAATATATGTACTGTTCATGAACACATGGCCCATTTACCATGATAGACCATACTCTGGGTCATAAAAAACAAGAAAAAACAAACAAGAAAACCCCGAAAAACCCTATAGCTAACATCATATTAATGGGAAAAGATGCAATACTTTTCCCCATATAGTCAGAAACAAGGCAAGAATGTTCTCTCTCAACATTTCTTTTTAATATTTTGCTGGAAATCCTAACTTGTCAAATGAAAAAAAATTTTAAGTACAGATCAGAAATAGTGAAATAACGTGTCCATTTACTAATGACACAGCTGTCTACATGGGAAATCCAAGGTTTCTACCTCTTGAACTTATAATTAAGTTCAGTATGGCCACACAGTACAAGATCACCAGACAAAAATTAATCACATGCTATATGCTAACATTAACATTGTAGAAATGAAACTTAAAAATACCTAATACCACTTCTATTTGTTTCCAAAAAATGAACCATGTAGGTATAAATACATTTAATTATTTATGCTGTAATATACTTATGTAATAAATCAAAGAAGATGTATAAATGGAATGCTAAACCATGTTTATGAATAGGAATACTCATCATAAGAAAGATGTCAATACTCTCCAAATTGATCCATAGGTTTAAGGCAATTCTTATCAAAATTCCAGCAAGGTTTTTGTAGGTGTAGTCATGCTTATTCTAAAATTTATGTGAAAAGGCATAATCCCTAAAATAACCAGAACAATCTTGAAAATAATAATAAAGTGTGAGGAATTGGTCTACCCCTCATTAAGGAGTATGTTATAGTAATGTATGTTACAGTAATCAAGACAGTGTAGTATTGTCAAAGGTTTAGACCTATAGATCAATGAAAAAATAGAAATCTTATAAATAGACTCAAAAATATGCCAACCTGGTTTTTGACAAAGGTGAAAAAGCAATTCAGTGGAGGAAAGATAGTGCTGGAGCAATTGAACATTTATAGGAAAAAAAAGTGAAACGAAACAAGCCTTATAACTTACACAAAAAAGAATTCAAAATACATTGCAGATGTAAAAATAAAATATAAAATTCTAAAACTTTTAGATTTAAAACATAGGAAAAGTCTGCAGAATCTAGGTCTAGGCAAACATTCCTTAAACTTGACAACAAAAACTTATTCCATGAAAGATAATTTGACATATTGGATTTCATCAAAATTGAACACTTGTGCTTTGTGAAGAGGATGAAAAAATAAACTATAGACTTGGAGAAAATATTTAAAATTTCTTATGTGGCAGAAGACTAATATCTAGTGTCTATAAAGAACTTTCTAAACTTAAGAATAAAAAGCACACAACCCAATTAGTAAATGTCAAATAACATACACAGACATTTCTCTAAAGAGGATGTAGAAATGGCAACATAATGTTCAACCCCAGAGCTGTTAGGGGAATGAAAGTAAATCTCCAATAATACAGCACCTACACATTTATTAGAATGACTACAATTTAAAAAATATGATAAGAACCCCAAATGCAGGCAAAATGCACAGAAACTTCATAGATTGCTCATGGATATAGATCCAAAGAAATGGAAATTTATCTTTACACAAATGTTTAAAGCACCTCTACTTGTAATAGTCCAAAATTTGAGTGAACCCAGATGTCCCACAACAGATGAATGATTAAACAAACAAGTGTGGTACAAACAGTAGAGTATTATCAAAGAATGAAGAAGGATGGATAAATTCAACAATTTGGATGAAACTCTGGGAAATTCTGCCGAGGAAAAAAAATTCTAATCCAAAATGTTACATCCTTTATGGATCCATTTATGTAAAAAAATATAGAAATATATAACAGATTCATGGTCACCAGAGGTTAAGGACGGGGTGAGGGAATGAGTAGTCATAGAAGGGTAATATGAGTGATCCTCATGCATTTATACTTCTACATGGGAATGTATTTGATAACAATGCATAATATTGGTTTATATTCTTTTCAACTTTATGTAAATAAAAACGCAGTGCAACATAAACTTCATTTTCAATTTTGCTAAGCATTATGTTAGCTACATTCATAATTTATTTGTATGATATTCAATTAGATTAATTCAATTAAATGGATACACAATTGAGATATTCATTTAGTTTGTTGTTGAATTCTTCCATATTACAAATAATGTAATAAAAATCTGGATTTTATTTATGCAGAGGTCAAGCCCTCTCAAAGTGTCAAAAATTACATTTATGGAGTTTTAGTTGATTTTAAATAATGTCCATGGCTATTTTAGCCCCAGAATATTAGTTATAAATTGTATATCTGTGATTATACCCCTTGAGCATCCTTTATGTCTACTGTACTGTAGAACACTTACATTTTATAAACTTATTCAGCAGAAAAGTACAGACTGACTCCTGTCAACATCTAAAATGGAAGTTCATTTAAAAGCATGAAAGTATGATACTTTGATTTCAGGGTCAGTCAGGGTAGAACCAGGACTGCTAAATTTCCAGAATTTAATATTGCAGTTGTTGAAGCCCCTGTTACAGGAAAGGAAATTTAATCATTTCTGGTGAGCTGTCTTTCTCAAGAGACCAGCATGCAGGAAACATCCACTCACTCAAGTGAAGAGATAGCTATTGAGGTACAGCACATAGAGAATGAGTCTTATGAAAGTGTGTATCACATCAAATACAGCGCTGGCTTTAAACTATCCTGAAATTGAGAAGAAGATTGAAGAAGTCACCAACTTGGCTACATTCTCTTGTATTTATTAGGTAAGCTGAGGTTAAGTTAATGCCATTTAATAGTAGCCCTTAATATTCATGTCTAATGTACAGGAGGGGGAATCCCTGTTCCTGTCACTTTCATTTCACCCTGGTAGGAAAGCTAATTTAAAAGCAAGGAATAGAGATTCCTATTGTGAAAAACCTGATGCCATCTTCAGAGGAAGTGGATCAGTACTAGTATTCTGCTCTCTTTTGTTAAATGGATACTTGCTTTCTCAAGGGAAAGTATGTATTTATCCCTGGGATATCAAACTTTTCATTGGATATTAAGGTTGTGAGATTGTACATCAATGAAAACTCAAATCCAGTTTTAGATGTTCAAATTAAATTTAGCCAGAATTCTTTCTCTCAGCCCAGGAAACCATCAGCTATGATTTTCTCAATGTAGAATTCCTGTTTAGTAGTATCCTCAGGGGTTTGAAGGTCTGGGAACAAAGTGATACAAAACAAACTTAACCAAATATTCATATCTTCCTTCATGTAGCACTTGAATAATCAATCTTTTCCTCATCTAATAAACTATTTTCTATAAGTAAAATTAAAGTTCCCAAACCAGTTTTCATAGAATATCTATGAGGATTTAGTAGTCATGCCTTGTTAAAATATATTTTAGAAATAGCATTGCATTAGACAGATCTGGGTTTGATATGCTGTCATAACAAACAAACCCAGACACTTACTTGCTTAACATCTACAAGTTCATTACCATATGGACAAATTCCTCATTGGGTACAGAGTTCCCTTCCAAACGATGAATCAGGCTGATTCTGTCTTGGCTCCACCCTTCAAAGATTTGACCTTCAGGTTCAGAGAGAATTGGAAGGGTTTGTACGGGACTTTAAATTCTCCAGCCTGGAAGTTTCATGCGGCACTACTGTCAATAGCATAGGTCACAGTTAGCCATGTGGCCTTTTCTAAATTCAAAAGGACTTAGAAATGTGGTTTTCGTATGCACCTATGATGGAGAGATCATAGGTGCATACAGTAAAGGCAATAACAAACGCAACATCAACTATTTGACTCACTTTCCCCCAACTACACACAGCCAGAGCACATACTCATGCCCTCTTGAAGGAAGACATCCTAGAACTTCATTCAATCCACCGTGTCTTACATAGTTTCATTCCCCTGGGGTCATTTGCTGTAACCTACCATTAAATCTGAACATTAACAACTTTTAGTTTGCATATCTATGAGTTAAAAAGACAAGACATATCCCTGAGACACACACACACACACACACACACATTCTCTCACACACGGAAGAATGTGGTAAGTGGAATAGATAACCAATTAAATTCTTCTTTGCACAGAAGAAATAAAGAAAACACATAAGTTGCTTGCCCAGGGCAGAGAATTGGAAAGCTCTCTATCCTGGGTGCAGTTAGCCCTAATTCTAATTTGCAGTGGAAATTCCTTTGCCTTATTCTCTCTTATTTCTAGGAGGGTATTTTGATCTGGATGGTACTTTTGTCCCCTCATTATTGTCCTTGGTCAAAAATGTTGTGGATGTTGGTGAATATGCACAAGTTTCTTAGACCTCTTCTTACTTGAATAAAGTAAGGGTGCATGTTTTTGATTCTTGAGCAGTGAAGGTAGTCTTAACGTTTTATTGGTAATACATTTCTATCAAATGAATAGTAGACTTCTTATCTATTTGGCTCAGGTAAATTCTGGGCACCAGTAAATAAATTAAAATGTCTTTTTAAATAAAGTTATCTTTCTATTTCCTTGTTTTGTCATTCCTTTTCTTTTCTCCATATCCTTGTGTTGGCTATTGTCTAACTATATTAAGCAAGAAATGGGAAGAACATTTATCTTTAATCTGATCTAATTTTGAGTTATTTTATCCACCATAGCGGTTCTGATAAACACCACATTCTTAATCTGACTTTCTGTTCAATTTCAATCAAATGAAATGTTTTATCAAAATACACTACATATTTTGTACATCTTTTTAATTTAGGTGTGTTAATGGTTAATCCATTAGTACAGAACTAATCAACAACTACTGAGGATGTATTAAAAAGGTTTTTGTCCCTGTGTGGATGACTAGGATAAGTTCTTTTGAAAATCAATGCTTGCTATTAGAACAGGGGTCCCCAACCCCCGGGCCATGGACTGGTACTGGTCTGTGGCCTGTTAGGAATTGGGCTGCACAGCAGGAGGTGAGCGGTGGGTGATCAAGGGAAGCTTCATCTGTATTTACAACCACTCCCCATCACTTGCATTATCACCTGAGCTCGGCCTCCTGTCAGAGCGGTGGTGGCATTATATTCTCATAGAAGCGAGAACCCAACTGTGAACTGTGCACGTGAGGGATCTAGGTTGCGCGCTCCTTGTGAGCATCTAATGCCTGTTGATCTGAGGTGGAGCTGAGGTGGTGATGCTAGTGCTGGGGAGCAGCTACAGATACAGATTCTCATTAGCAGAGCGGTTCGACTGCACAGAGACCATAATAAATCAATCGCTTGCAGACTCATATCAAAACGCTATCAGTGAGGGGCAAGTGAAAACCCTATCAGTGAGTGGGAAGTGAAAATAAGCTCAAGGCTCCCACTGATTCTGCATTATGGTGAGTTGCATAACTATTTCATTACGTATTACAATGTAATAATAGTAGAAATAATGTGCAGAATAAATGTGATGGGCTTGAATCATCTGAAACCATCGCCCACTGTTGTGGACAAATTGTCTTCCATGAAACCAGTCCCTTGTGCCAAAAAGGTTAAGGACCACTGTATTAGAATATATTTGGATATTTGTGCAATAAAAATGCAGAATTTTAGTTTTCTGATGAAATATACAATTTAAAATTTTAAATAATTATTTTAAACTTAAAAATTTTATTAGACAAATTGACTCATAGGTGAAAGAAACTCTTCTCTTTTGATTGTTACTCAGTTTCTATTTTGTACTTACTAATATTTAAGTTGCCCTAATGATGCAGCCTTCAGAGGGAAAATACTTTCCCTTTATCTTACCCACAGAAGATAATGTGTTCAATCTCCTCACCTCTATCCTTCCTCACTGGTATTGCTATAAAAGAAGGTTGATAAGCAACACCTGGAATCTTTACTTTTTCATATTTTAGTGAATTGAAACATAATCAGTGAAACCAATACATTTTTTGTTCCCAAAATTATATAAAAATTCAAATTGCAGAGTTACATTCATGAATATCAGTTGATTTAATAGCTCAAATCTATTTACTTGAAAAGAAAGCAAGTTGTCAAGAGGTATCCTTTCTTATATGTATTTGACTTTCTTATTTTTTAAACAATTTGTCATTAATAATATTACCAATTACCATTATATATATATATATATATATATATATATATATATTTTTTTTTTTTTTTGTTTGTTTGTTTTTGTTGTTACGCGGGCCTCTCACTGTTGTGGCCTCTCCCGTTGTGGAGCACAGGCTCTGGACACGCAGGCTCAGCGGCCATGGCTCACGGACCCAGCTGCTCCGCGGCATGTGGGATCCTCCCGGACCAGGGCACGAACCCGTGTCCCCTGCATCGACAGGCGGACTCTCAACCACTGCGCCACCAGGGAAGCCCCTACCATTATTTTTTGACAAGATTTTTAGCAGATAAATTATATAAATAATGTGAACAATTAAATAATTCCCAGTAAAAAATATTTTAAAAATGTTTTCTAAAAACTTGGGGATAAGTGATCAACTTATCCACTGAGTGATAATCAGCTTGATTTTTCCTCAAATTTAGCAAAGGGGATTATAGTGTCCCTGGGGTTTTCTCCAGCTTGACTGTCCTGTGCAGGGTACACACTGGAATGGAAAAGGGACCAGATAATGCTGTGATTGCTTTAAGAGTTTTGTCCCTAACTGACCTCTCTGTGAACAAGCTGGGTAAAGATTAAGTAAATTGCACTTGGCAAATACTAGCTGTGTAGCAGCAGACCTCTGCATATGACTTTGGTCAATAGAGTTTAATTACCTGTATTTAAAGTATTAGTGACTGATTTCCTAACATGTATACAAATCTCCCTTGGCAGAGAGTGTGTTGAATCAAAGCAGATTGACAGGGACCAGATGACAAAATTGAGCAAAATGTAAGCAATACTGAAATGTGAACTTGTGGCAACATGACTGTAATATTTTTCCCTATGCATTTAAAAATATTTCAGAATAAAAAGAATTGAGATGCTTCTGGGAGAGCGAATTGTATAGGTCAGGGAATATAATATGGTGGAGTTTAGCTTTCTTGTTAATAACTGCAGAAAGAGAGACATTTTAAAATTTTGTCTATAATTTGATAACTTCTCTAATTAATTAGAAACTTCACAGATGTTATAGGCTGATTTATGTCCCTACCAATATTCATATGTTGAAACCCTAAATCCCAGAACCTTAAAATGTGACTGTGTTTGGAAATAGGGTCTTTAAAAAGGTATTTAAGGTTAAGAGAGATTATAGGGTAGGGTCCTAATACAATATGACTGGTGTCCTTGTAATAAGAGGAAGAGATTCTAGGGTGTGGCGAGCACAGAAGAGAAGCCTTGAGAGAACATAGCAAGGAGGGAGCCATATACAAACTAGAAGAGACCTCAGGAGAAACCAATTCTACTGGCATCTAGATCCTGGACTTCCAGGCTCCGGAACTGTAAAAACTAAATTTCTGTTCTCTAAGCCACCCAGTCTGTGATATTTCTTTACGGCAGCCCTAGAAAACCAATACAAGGGTCCTTATGTTTTCCTAAAACTTCTAACAGTTGGCTTTATTTAAAATTTCATTTGTATATGGATAAGGTTTCTATGAACTTTTAATTCTTTCCATGAAATATGTGACTTTAAATGATAGTATATTTTTCTTTACCAAGTGAGACAATGATTTTTTATTATATCAAATGCAGTTTCCACCCTCCAAAGCTGGTTATATACAGCAGGTCATATTTTTATATATGAAAAATACTTTGTCATTGCCCTTCTCCAAGGTTACCTTCAGGTTTCTTAATGAAGGGGGGGACAATTCTTTTCTATGTTGTGCTTTGTAGATTTCAATTAGATAGAATAGTGGCTTTGACAGAAATACTGACATTTATTTATTTTTTGTGAACATGAGTGTAATTTTTTATAAATATCTTGTAGAATGTGTTAATATTAGATCTCCTTGTCATCATCATTACAAGGAGGAGAACTGTGATGAAAATACTTGCATGTAGAAGTAAACTATTCATTGCATCCTTTCCTGAAGAGAATACAAAGAAAGATGGCACAGTTACAAGGCATTAATAGAGAGAGCTGATTTTTTAAAATGTTTATATTTGTAGGATCCAAAATATCTCCTTGCCAGAAAGTGAGACTAGTTAAGGCTGGTTATTACAGTTTTAATTATAAACTCTCCTAATGTTCAATATCTTGAAATTATTTAAAAGCAAATTTATTATTCCTTTGAAAATAATATTAAAAAGTTTTTATATATATTTATATAATACATTATACAATAAAATGTTCATGGCCAAAAAACTCTGAACTGATTTTGTACAGTTTACATGTATAATTCTTGTCTATGTTGTTTATTCAGTGTACATAAAAAAGAGAAAAACTAATAGAAAATATTTTGTCTAATTTCATTTTACATATAAAAGTAAGTTATTAAAAATTTTCCCTATAAAAATTACTTACTGATTGTAACAAAGATGCATAAATAATATTCTAATTCTTCAATTCTTAAGTTTCAGCTAAAGTTTATTAATATCACATATCATGCATTCAAAATAACTTTCTTTTAACCATAAATCAAAGGGAATAATATTTCTTCATTAGTATTCCAAATATGGCTTCATTCTTTCATACTAAGTCCTTATCATTTTCCTTTTAGCTAAATTTAGCATTAATATGAAAAGTGCAGTGTCTAAAATTTCAAAGCAAACATCAGAGAAGCAGCTGGCGATGGCAATATATTTTGTTAGTTGCACTTATCAATGTGAATCAGATGTCAGTTGGGACATGTCTGTTCCTTAATATATAGCTTCTTTTGGCACTTTTGTGTTCTAGAATGTACAATACCATCAAATTTTGACAGTTTCCTTGAGGTTTATATTTTCATTGCCTTGGTGACCTCAACTTCTTGCCTTCATGATTTTCTGGTTCTTATAGCTCTTTCTTGGCTGTCTTGACTTTTAAAAAATAGGCTATTAACATCTCACCTCTTTGCCTTATCAAGTTTTTCATTTAAGAAGAGAAGACTTCTACCCTAAGAGAATTTCTTAAGTTGCTTTTAAGACATAAAGGTTTGTTATTCAATTGCATTACATTTAATATTCCATTTTCAGCCTAAAGTAGCTTAATAGGTTTTCTGCCTCTTCCCTTTTCCACACACTTTTATATGTCCTTTTCTAATGTATATATGGATTTCTCATGTCCCTGTGGTCCTCAAGCTTATCCTAGCCATGTTACCACCAACCTCATATTCTAGCTGCTCTGAGTGTGCTGTAAGCATTTTTTTAATAATGAAAATTTTCAGAGAGTTTATGAAGATTAAAAAATATTAAAAAAAAAGAGAAGTTCAGGAAAATTATAGCAAGTTTGTTTCAGTATAATAATAATGATAATTATGGTAACAGCTTTGGTACATATGAAGAAGTATTTTCTTATAAAACTTACTTAAATAATTTTAGCTGTCTTTCATAGTAGTTTGTCAGAGGTTTAAATAGTACTCTACACTGATTACTGTAGAAATGGAATACTTTCTAGTTATTTTTTTGCATTATTAAAATATTATTTCTTTCAAATTCATGTATTACATCCACACATTTCACATTTGCATTTTTAACTTCAGTTGTTACATTTTATTAAAATTAGGTGTATTTACACAGTTGATCAACTAACTTTGTATTTAGAACTGTGCTTTGTTTGTGTTACAACCAAATTGAGACATTGGGTAAGTTCTGAAAGAGGAGAGAAATAAGAGAGGTAAGAAGGGAAGTGGGCAGAAACGGGAAAGGAAGGATGGAAGCACGGGCATAGGACAAGAAGAAAGCAATCAAATTGTAGTCGTTATCAGTGAGGAAATTAAAACAAAGATGACTGTGATTGAGGGAAGAGATGATTGATAGAAGTGTTAAGATGGGAACGTGACAGGACATGTGATTTGGATACCTTTTGTCTTTACATATCCCTCTCTACCTTATATGTCCTTCTCTGCCCTCCTGTCTGTCCTGGGAGACTTTCCTGTGGAGTCCAAATGGGCACTGTCCAAAAGGGGCACTAACATGAAATAGAAAGGCAGGAAGAGAAAATCATTGGGAAACATAATCCTTACCTTTCCCTTGCTTGTCTATGGTTTGGAAATTCCTGTGTTTCTCACTATGGCCTTAGCTTCTGCTAGGCTACAGAATTAAAAGAATAGTGGTTTCTATTAACAAAGATCTCTCTGTAATCACCTGTAGACCTAGGGCTGTTAATGACTCCCTATTCTGCTACATTCTGAAAGTTGTTCCATTCCCTCCTAATTTCCTCAATCTTGCCTGTACTTTGTAAACAACCCCTTTATTAATTTTTTGAATTGCCTTTTTTGATATGCCATCTGATTGGAAATTTATATATATATATATATATATATATATATATATATATATATACCAAAATTAATATGGCAATTGATACTAGAGTGGTCCTAAGGAGAAAACTCACAAAATTAGATTATGGGATAATGATGCTCATTTAATGAGTCTTCAGAAACTCCACACTGAAGGACACTGGGAATTAATAAAATGTGGTACAGTGTGCTGTGTCAAAATTACACCATTATGACTGACGGTGTCGGGGGTGGAGTGCAAGTGAAGGGCAAGGCATTGGGAGACAAGTACCGCTGTTGCTCAGTGGCTATGGTAGCAATGTTGATTACTGTGTTGTAAGCTGACAGTTGTTGATTGCACTAGAAGGTATACTAAAAAATGATTATAAAAGAAAGCTCTCAATTTTCATCTCAAGACATAGGAGCATATATGGCTGAAGACTGATGACAAGAACAACTGTAAGTGTTGCAAAGCTGCAAGACAAATAAATACTCAGTAAGGCACTGCCTGAGAAGAAATGGAGGATCTCCAAAGAGCAATACATATTAGAGGTTGAGGAAGAAGGATAGGCATAGGGAGAAATTGAATGCATTGCTTAGAGATTTTAGCTGAACTCATGGGGATTCTGAAGCTAAGATGATCCTTCAGAGAGGTCCTGAACTGGGAAAAAGAAGCCAGGTTTTTTACACTCATATCAATCAGCCACTGGATTTAGGTTCCCCCTGGAAGGGGTTGTTTAATTGATATATTACTGCATTACAAACCACCCACAAATTTATAAGCTTAAATAAAAGTAAATTAATATTTTCATGATTCTGTACATTTTCTGGTGATTCTTTTATGATTCTTCACTTGATGTCACTTGTGTGGCTGCATTCAAATGGTCATTTCATTGTGGCCGTATATCATCAAGACTAATTTGCTACTGGTTTTGATGAGTGACCAAGATTCCAAGAGCAAAGGTCCGTGTTAACATATGTAAAGTTTATGAGTTCCAAAGTCCAAGAGATGTATGGACATAGTCATTGTAAGTCACTTCTGCCTATCTTTTTTGTTCATTTTATCCATGAACTAATAAAGAAAGGTACCACAATATTAGTCATGGTACCAAGAAGAATTTGGATTGTTGCTGCTAAGTGGATGAATTCAGGAGTCTTATTGGAGTGTCTCTTAGATTCCTCATATTCAATAATAGTAATACCCAAGGGGAAATTGTATACATGCAGGACTGTAGACAGCTTAGATTATTTGGTTTGATTCATCACAACAGGTTAAAAAAAGGAAAGGTAAGAAAATAAAATATGAGTTATTACAAAATGTTCAAAGGAAAATGGAATATATGTTATCCATTTTGGCCTTCTTAACATCTTCATATGGAAGGACTGTGGCAGGTACTCTATGTTAATTATTTGTATACCATCCTCTCCTTTCCAAATACCATATGTCAGAGGGCTAGAGTGTGTTTTGTCATGGCTGGAAGGATTTGTGTGTCTTTGGTACTTAAAATGTTAGTGACATAGTCAAGCTTTGAGAGTCATATGGTAATTTAAACGAAAATTGGGCAATTTATTTTACTTTCGTGATTTTACACTGACCTACATGAGAAAAATGTGCCCTGTTTATAAAAATTAAAAATTGTTCAAGTGAATTGGGCTTATATGAATAATTTTAATTTACTAAATTCACAAGTTCTATTTAAATACTTTGGACTATTTTGCTGATAAACTAAGACTTGCTCAGTTACACTTTGAAGAGTTTTAAATGACTATGGAATAGATTATGTTTAAAACTGCTTTTTAAATGATTACTGAAATTATATTAACTAAGTCTTAAATGTGACTGAGAATCCGTCTGTTCAATCAGAGTTCATAGAACATTATTTAGATTTTCCTAGGAAATGTCCTAAAATTATAAATAGAATAAAATAACTTGTATGTCAAGTGCAGAAGAAAAATCAGAACTCATGACTGTAGCCTAAAAGACCCCATGATGCAGAGTTGACTGCATTTCTACAATTAGGCCTCTTAGCCTTCTCATTCTCTTGACATCTAACCCAGTGTCTTGTCACCTTGGACCCCAGGTACTGACAGTTTCCTCTTCCTGTTGGGTTTTATCTTCACATCTTCACATGACTTGATCCTTCCCTTTATTTATCTCAGCCTGAAAGCTGTCTTCTAAGAGAGGCGTCTCCTAAACCCTACATTCCCAAGCACTCTCTCCTCTAGAAGGACACCAACCATGAGATAACTTTCTCTGATTGGTGTTGGTTTCTTTTATACCTTTCTCCATGGGAAGATAAATTTGGGGACAGTTAGTCTGTTGTCTGCCTGTTTCAGGGTTGTATTTCTAAAAGTTAGTCCTTTGATCCTGGATCACAGTACGTGCACAGTTAATATTTGTTAACTAAGGTAATCTCACCCCACCTTTATGAATATCCATCTTTTGACTCCAGAATCTGAAGAAAGGGAGGTGTGCTGTTCATTGTTTTAAAATATAAATATTAGTTGGTGTTATTAAACAATACAACTTTATAAACCTGGGAGGTTCAATTTCAGTCCACAAAAGCAAAGAACTATGCAAGTGATCAGGGTATAGAGATAAAAAAGCTAACATTCCTCCTGCCATCGTGGCGTTTAAAACCTCTATGAGAAGCAGGGCATTGAACTACTGTCAAACTACTGTGCATCTAGCACAGTAGTGTATCTAGCATCCCTGTAAAGTTACAAAAATCCAAGCCAAATACAATGTGCTTTGATGATAAAACTCCAGAAAACCAATAGGAAATAACTTCAATAGGGATCAAATGCCTTGTCCCATGTCGTGCTTGTCCACTTAAATCCTTATTATACTGGGACTTTCTACAAGGATTTTTCATAGAAACCTTTGTGGAGTACTTTCCCCTCATTTCATAATATCAATTGATCATTTCTCAAATATTAACATGATGGCCATGTTTGGTATTCTAAAAATTAAACAGTGAATGCCAAATGAAACCCTCAAAAATACATGATTATTAATTTTACATTAAAAATGGTGCAAGTAATGGCAGTCAAATCTCTCTCAACCCTTTTCCCTAATGAATTTGAGCCACTTAGAAAAAGGACACAGGCCGTGGTCAGATTTAGTAATGAGATAGGGTAATTGCTCCATTTTCTCACAGATTCCTTGTTGAGTGTTATTAGAGGATGATTCTTAGTCTTCAAGACAAACCGAAGCTACAAAACAGACCATCTTTTCCCACCTCCCTGTCCTGTCTAGATCTTAGGGCCTCTTGACAAGAAACCATAACATTCCTGTAGTTTGTGGCACATATCTTTGTAACCTCTCGCTTCTTTTATTTTTTTATTTTTTTGGCCTTCTCGATTCTTATGGAGCACAGAGGTGATAAGTGTGTGTGTGTGCGTGCATGCATGTGTATGTGTGCATGTGATTTATGTTTGAGTATATGTGAAATCAAGAAATAAGTAAGGGCCAAGTCAGAAATGTCTTTTCCATGTGGTAGTTCCAGCCCCTGATGAAGGTGGCGCAGGAGTGTAAGTTCCCCCCAACTTTTCAATCAGATAAGAAGCAAAGTTGGGAGGAAGGAACTAAATGAGTTACCTCACTATATGCCCATATTATCACTAGAATGGATTCTATTAACTAGGAAAAAACAAAGCTGATGCCATGGTTATGGTTAGAAACATCTACCTGTTTTTCACAAGGACTGGCCTAAGCTGTAAAATAAGAAAACATTATATATATATACTTTATCTTTTAACACCAAACAGGTTGGGACCAAAAAAATGTCAAAATGTGGAAATTTTTTTGTTGATGAATGTAGGAAGCACAAAGCAGTGAATATGTACCTTCTCTCTTTTCATGTGAAAAGTATAGTGGGGAGAATAAATTATTTTCACCAGAAAGGTTGATTAGAAAAATCCCCAATTTTATGTCAATATAAAGTTTTTCCTCAAGTATATTGCATGGTTTTTTTTTTTGGTTGTTGTTGTTATGTGTGTTTTATTTCCCTTACACGAACACAGGTTTATAAATTGGTAGAACTGGTAACATTGGTAAAATCAAACATTAGAGATGATTTTTTTTAAATTGAAGTATCAGTGGAACCTTGAAGCATTGTTTGTGTCAAATCATGTTATCTACTACATATCAGTAACAGTTTTGCCATGAAAGATTTGGCAGCTTATGGAAATGTCAGATGTCAGTAGAATTTCATTGCCAAGCAAGAGTTTGATTATAGTGGAGAAAATTTTTTACTGTGTAAGGGTTGAAATACTTCTGAGTCATGCATATATGTTTGGCTTGCTTTGTTGATAAGAAAGAAACACGACATGACTTTTTACATCAGCATGAATTGACCTCAGCTATGTTTTCTAAGACATCCGACTGCAAAGAGAGGAAAATATAATTCATTTAAAATTCATCATGTTGCTAACTTCTCAAGATTTGGGGCAGAGAAGGGGAGCCAACTACTTTAAGCACTTGACAAAACTTTAAATGATACTTTGTGTTTAAATATTTCTTGTTTTGTTTTTAAGAGAGAGATGGAGAAAAAAGAGAAGCTACTAATATCAGAACAATTTGACAAGAAGGAGTTTATCCATGGCTTTCCTTCCTTGTTGGATATTCTTAGCTATACAAATAAGGAAAATATTTCAAGGTTCAACAGGCATCATTAAGTATTTTACTGGTGCGGGGGGACAACTAACCAAACCAAAAAAAAAAAAAAAAAAAAAAAAGCCCTAAATGGTAGTTTGGTCCAACTGCCACTCTTGAGAAGATTAAAGTCAGAAAATGATGTGACGCTTCTAATAGTTGGGGATGATCTGCGGCAGGCTGGAGTCAACAGCAATAAATCCCTGTAAGTTCCTAGGCAGGCGGGAGATTTCAGATATTGGAAATTACCGCAGGATGCATTCTGAAGGCCATTTTTTGTTTAATGTTATGTTTTAAGTTTTTAAGTCTTCCTTTTATTCAGCCATTTGTTTATATGAACTGTTTCCTTTGCTTACCTGTGTGTGCATGCTTTACTTCTAGTTAAAAAGCCATAGTTTCTTCTATTCATGTACTAACCAGGCCGACCCTGCTTAGCTTCTGAGATCAGACGAGATCTGGCGCGGTCAAGGTGGTATGGCTGGGGAAACTGGGACGAAGTGAGAGAGTGGCATGGACATATATCCACTAACAAATGTAAACTAGATAGCTAGTGGGAAGAAGCTGCATAGCACAGGGAGATCAGCTCGTTGCTTTGTGTCCACCTAGAGGGGTGGGATAGGGAGGGTGGGAGGGAGGGAGACACAAGAGGGAAGAGATATGGGGACATATGTATATGTATAACTGATTCACTTTGTTATAAAGCAGAAACTAACACACCATTGTAAAGCAATTATACTCCAGTAAAGATGTTAAAACAAAAAAAGCCATAGTGTCTGTTGTTAATTATTATACAGCTTACCTGTATGCCTTGTGGAAATGAATAAAGGTTAACCAAATGAGAAAAGCAAAGGCTATGTATTCTGAACTCACTACAGCAAGGGAGTGAGCCATTGCCAAGCGCTTTTTGGCAAAGACTCAAAGGCAGGCCGAAGAGTTGGAAGGCTGTATAGTTGGAAACAGGGAAAATGGTTTCACGTGTGTCCTGATTGGAGGCTCTTGCTGTGGGGGAATCTGGAGGCCAGCTCACTAGAATAGGAGCATCCTATATGATTGGTTAGGGGTGCACATCTAGCCTTCTCTTCTTGGGGACAAAACTTAGGGAAGCTGGCAGTTATTAAACACATCCTGACTATTTTTGGTTGATTGTTACAGAAGTTATTGTTTAGCTTCCTGGATCATCACGGGAGATAGCAATCCAGCTTCTTACAAGTCTGACTTAGAGTAGGCTAGCTTCCTGTGTAGTTTATTGAATAAGGGGTTGGGTTCCTGGGCACATTGCTACAGGTGTGGGTCAAGGTTCTATCTTTCTATATGGTCTGGCTGTTGTCCATTTGTATACTCAGTCTCTCAACTTTCATATTATGTTTCCAAATCCAGGTCCTCTATTCTCTAGTGCTTGTTATTTCCTAGAGGTTCACCCTACCAGTGTCTTCCTTATTCACCTTTCTTGAGGTACGATGGCCTCCCTCATCTCAGGCCTTTCTATTTTCTGTTTTTTTCTTATGAAACATTTCTTACAAAAATATGACCATGACTGTTTTGCACTCTTTACTCTGATCCCTGCCCAAATGTTACTTCTTCAGTAAAAATTTCCCTGATCAGTCTACACAAACCAGCCAATCTGAATCAGTCTACTCAGCTCACTTGTGTCCCTCCTTAGAGATTATCATTCTCCTGCTTCAACTGTTCATTTTTTGTTTAATGTTCATCTCTAGAATTTAGTCATCATGGATATTGCTTATTTTGTTCCCTGCTATATTCATTCTTCTTAGAATAGTAAAATGTACAATGTCATTGGTCATAAAGTATTGGTTGAATGAATAATACCTGTATTCCTTGATTTAACAAATTTAGAAAATATTTTTTAATCTATCATATGAGCTTTGGAAACCTTAGCTCACTGTTTCCTTACTTTCCCTTTCCATCATCTTCTCATAGTTTTATGTCTTATTACCTTTAGTTTTTCTAGTTGCAAAGTTTCTATCTCACAATTATCCTGAATTTAATTTTAAGATAAGAAAAATTCACTAAAATTCTGTCAATTAAAAACATTCAGCGATTAAAAAAAACCATTGATGACAATGATTTAGCTCACCCTTCCCATCAAATCACACTTTGCTTTCAGATTGATAACTGTTATTATCTTCTGTTGTATAGGTTTTCAGATAATTGTGTTTTCACTTGTATTGGTACTCTATTGATCATGGTAAATTAATATTATTTCTAGAACAAGCAAACCCAAACTATCAGGAACTTGAGATAGTAAAGTCTTAGTTTTCATTAAGTCAGGGTCTGATTGACACTAATTGGTTCTCCAGAAGCCCCCTTTGAGGAAATATATCAGTAATCCAGTTTCCTATCATATTAGGCAACAACAGATTCAATACCAATGTGGCTCCCAGCATATCTGCACAAAGAGAAGAGAGATTTTTAATGAGCGCGAGGTATGTCTAGGCCCATAAGTGGTGCACATCTTTATGCTTATATTTTATTTATGATTCGATTAAGTGAACACAAAATTACTATCAAGGGCAGTCGGGAAATATAGTCTTGCTATGTGTTCAAACAAAATAAACAGACAGGAGGATGTTATAGAGATAGTCCCCTGCCTAAATCAACTAAATCATAATTAGTTTTTGAAAAATAAAGTAACAATATTGAAAAAAAATTTCTAGCTGGAATGATGGATCAGTAGAATGATAGAAAATACAAATAATTAATTGGAAAAAATGTAGATTTCACAACAGAGGATAAATATATTGGAAGGAAAATAAGGAGACATAATTAGCAAATATACACCAATATATGCAACAACTTAGTTGAAACTGATGAATTCCAAAAACAGACACAAGAGAAATAGAAGATCAGAATTGCTGTACATATGGAAAAGAAACAGAATTTTATGTTAAAAACCAAGTTTTAAAAATTTCAATGTTCAAGGATTGCTCAAAGTATTTATATTTGTATGTTATTGGAAATAATATTTTTCCATTTTCCTATTGTCTTTTAGTTTAAAAGAAATACAGTTTTTTGCTTGTTGTTTATTGACCTTGCATTCTACAGCCTTTTTAAAGTCTTCATTTATTCTATCAGGTTTTTTTTTTTTTTTTTTTTTGGTAAATCCCCTAAGATTTTGTGTGCACATATTCATGTCTCTTTGGAAAAAGAGAGTTTATATTTTTCTCTTCAAACTGTCTGATTTTATTTTATTTCCTTGTCATATGAATTTGAACTCTCGGCATAATCTTTAATTGTCATGATGGTTTATTTCACATATGCTTCTGGATTATTGGCTAATATTTTGTTAAAGATTTTTCCCATTGATGTTCATGATAAATACTGGTCTGTAGCTTTATTTTTTAAAATTATACTTGTCTTATTTTGGTATCAGTGTAATTCAGGTCTCATAGAGGAGTTAGATATGTTCTTTTTGCATTTTTTAATGAGTCAGTTTACAGGATTTCCTTTACCTGTGGATTCTTCTCTTAAGTCACACAGATCACTCATAAAACTCTAGTTAAACATAGCTCCTTTAGGGACTTCTCTGGTGGCACAGTGGTTAAGAATTCACCTGCCAATGCAGGGGACACGTGTTCGAACCCTTGTCCAGGAAGATCCCACAGGCTGTGGAGCAACTAAGCCAACGTGCCACAGCTACTGAGCCTGTACACCACAACTACTGAAGCCTGTGTGCCTAGAGCCTGTGCTCTGCAACAAGAGAAGCCACCACAGTGAGATGTCCATGCACCACAACGAACAGTAGAGCCCTGCTCCCTGCAACTAGAGAAAGCCTACGCACAGCAAAGAAGACCCAATGAAGCCAAAAATAAATAAATAAATAAATAAATAAATTTATTTTAAAAAAAGCTCCCCTAACCACCCCAATAGAAAAGAGTTATCCATATCAGTGTATCTTCCCATATCTGACATATCATAGTTATATTTATTACTTTACTAAGTGTCTTATTTCCCTTTTTAAAATTCATGAAACAGAGGTGTGTGTGTGTGTGTGATGTTTTCATCACCACATATACCTAGATCAATCCCTGGCACATGCTAATTTTTTAATAAATGTACACTGAATAGATCAATGGACAATTAATCTCCCCATCTGAAATTTATCCTAAAGAAGTGATCTGAAATGTAGCCAAATATTTATTGAAAAACAATATTCATTGAAATATTATTGGCCATAGCAAATTATTAATCTGACCTAATGTCCTGGAACATGAAATTTTTTTAGTAAATTTTTAGCAGAGACACATATTATACATGGTGAAGTGTTTTAATGATATTATGAAATATGTATATAATGTTACCTATGTTGTACCCAAGATATGATTGAAACTGCAAAAGCATATTGGAAAGTATATGGGGTTGAAATACATCAAGAATATCACCAGGGTCATGGGGAAATAGGTGATACTTTTTCCCTTTAAACTTTTCTGATATAAACGTATCATATTTTTGAAATAATTACTAAGGAAATAAACACCATTAATTAAAATCCTCTGAGGATAAATAAATTAGGTTTTGTTTTGTTTTGTTTTTTAGAAAGTCAAAGTGATAAAGTCACAGATCTAATCCTCTCAAGCTTCTATTTCTTATGCCCTTTTGGAATTACTTTATGACCATGGACTATGTTTTTATGCTTAATTATACACCTCACACAATTGTTCTTTTAGTTATGAGAGAAATTAAATTATGAACCATAGGTGGTTCATAAGTGTAATCGTATCACTCCAGTTATGTCAAAATTTGTTATAGGAATTAAATAAAGACCTTAGGTTTAGGTCTCCAAGTGTTTTCAGTAGAAATCTAATTCCTAAGTTGATTTACTGTAAATATGTCTGCAACATTATGTACTAAATGCTGTTCACAGTCACAATTAAATTGCATTTTGATAATTCTCTGCATATCTGAAGTTAAGAAATAAATTTCACCTTGTTTAAAATATCATTTCTCAAATGTATTTCATCATTGAGCCATATTTAAATTTATGCCTGTTGCTCAAATGCTACTTATCATTCATGTTTAATTCAATCTTTTTGTCTAATTATGCAGTCTTTCAGATTTTCCTCTTCTACCATAGCTTCTTTTCAAGATGTCTAATAGACAAAAGATGATGGTACTTATCTGTTATTGGGGTCTGGGGTGGGGGCATCCAGTGACTATGTTGGTCCTTGGATGTTCACTGCCTCCTGTTCTCTAAATTATGATCAGCCTGTTGCCTGCCTAGGCATTCTACTCCCATATTGGGCTGATTTCTGCAATCAATGGCCTGCTGACACAGTATGTTTCTCTAAACCATATCCTCTGTGTGACACTAGCCTAGGCTGGCCTCCCTGCAGCCTCTGTCACCTTTGTCACCACCCAATTCTCATTATCTGTTATGGACTGAATGTTTGTGCATCTCCTCCACACAAATTCATATGTTAAAGTCCTAACCCTCAAAGTGATGATATTAGGAGGTAGGACACTTGGGAGGTGATTAAGTCTTGAGGGTGGAGTCCTCATGAATGGGATTAGTGCCCTAAAAGAGACCCCAGAGAGATCCCTCACCCTTTCTGTCACATGAGGACACAGTGAGAAGATGGTCATTTATGAACCAGAAAGAGGGTCCTCACCAGACACTGAAACTACACAAGCCTTGATCTTGGACTTCCCAGCCACCAGAAATGTAAGAAATTTGTTGTTTAGGCAGCCCAGTCTATGGTAGTTTGTTATAGTAGCATGAACAGATGAAGACATCATTTACACTCCAATATGGGAGGGGAATAAAAGTTATTTTGGATTGGCTATTCCTTTCCTCCTTGCAAGGCATCAGCTCCACACTTCCATGCTACTTCCTGGAGCAGGCAGGTGCCTCCACCAGCCTTCCTGAGCTTCCCCATAACATACTGGTGCAGAGGAAAGGTTTTTCCCTTACCTTCCACTCTGTGGTCCCTTGACTTTTCTCGAGAGTTTAATGATGTATATCTGAGAGGTGTGAGGAGACAGAAGCTGTCACACTAATAAAATGTGTACATAAGAATGTACCATAGTCATAGCATGTCTGTTATACACACATTCGTATCACATGGACAATCACTCCTCTCTCCTCCTTTATCCTACCAGGCGAAATCTGATATGTAACAACAATTTCCACACATGTTAAGCAAAATCCTCAGAACTATGTCTTTGTGAGCTGTCCCCCATTTAATCCCTTTAAGTGATGGAAAATTTGATTTAAAAAGTCATGTGTAAATTGGTCTATGGCCAATAGAATGCCAATTTAAATGTCAGTTATCAATGTTCCAATCAAATGTTTCCTGTTCTCAATGAAAATTCCCCTGTCTACCCCTACAAGATAAAGATGTCCTTAAGATTCTGGAGATATAGCAAAGTTCATATGTATTGCCCCATATTAGAGTACTTCTCTCATTAGGTGGTGATGTCCTTGACAGAAGGAGTTCTCACCTTAGTACAGGTGTTTATAGTTGGTTGCATAGTCAATGACACATTCCATATACTGTAAAAATTGTAAATGAATGTTTGTTCAGTGAATTGATGGAAACTAATGCCTATTCTTGAATTTAGTGAGAACCCTCTTCCCCCACCAAAAAATTTTTGGGTGAATGAATTTTGTTAATACTTTCAGAGGAATTGGCACTGTGTTAAAAATAAATACAACTTTGGAGGTCATGATGCTGTTTGAAGTTTATATGTGAACACACAGTAAAAATTTGGGATCAATAATACCCTGGTGCTTATCAGGAAATAAGCATGTCAACACGTCCTTTCTGCTTTTAGAATATCCTCCAGAGGTTTAGTCCCAGGAACATAAAATATCAAGCACTGTAACTCCATTTCTGTGGGCTTTACCTTTGCAAAACTGTTACCATTGCAAATGACACTGATATACCAGTTCTGTCTGTGATGAGATTTATTTCTTCATGCTTGGCAATTATGAATAACCTTTGAAGGAAAAAGAAAACAGTTGTAGCTTGACAAGTCATGTGTACCATTTCAGAAATTTCCTCTAAGTTCAAAGAACAAGTAAATATCATATACACCTACAGATTTAAAATTCTCTGCCAAAAAATAAGTGATAAAAAGAGTTTTCTCTTGTTTTCCTATCACAGATTTTTTTATAAGGTGTTTTTTTAAGAGAATGGGGTAATTTATGACCTCAAGTTGTCTGAACTCTTTAGTTCCTTGAGAATTCTCTGCTTCAACCATCACTTTCATTTCCTGCTGCTGTAGTTGTTCAAAGTTTTTAAATTGATCATATCACTTTGAAAAAATCAAACAATCCTTTTTGGTGTGACTGAAGTCCTTTAGGTCACTGGGAAATTGAAAAATGCAATTCAGAAAGAGAATACAATGTCAAAAAGACTGTTCTAACCTCTCTGGGGTATTAGGCTGATGGACATTGATGGGAAACATATTCCATTGTTATTTTAAATACGCTCATTATTTTTATGATACAGAATAGTTACATATAACAACAGATTATTTTTTCAAGCTCAACAGAAAGGAGAAAATACACATTTAACAGATAAGGTCAAGAAAAAATATCTGATATGTCAGAAACACAAATATTTTTAGAAAATTGACAGAGTACTAAAATAAAGACCTGTAATAGAAGTGTATCCAACAAATATAAAATAGAGGGAGAAATCCATTCCACAGACTTCAATTTTGTTCTTTATCAGGCTTATCCTCAGGCTTACTCTGGTACAATGCAGTGTATCTTTCTCAGGAGTTCCTGTACTGCCCATAGTTAAGAATACAAAGAGGTAGATCAGAAGCTGTAAAAATGTACTGTATTGGTACAGAGGAAGAGATCTCATTTTTTCAGCTCCAAACAGAGAGAACATAAGGTGCTTAAAACCTGATGGAAGCCAGAAATTTAGGTGACTGGCACTGTCAATTTCAAATCATTAGACCTGAAGCCAGTTTACTTATAAACTTTGTGCTTGTCACTACTGTTAGAATAACACACACACTGTAGCTTGTGGTCTGTCAGCCAGTACACTGTGATTTAGGAAATTCAAAGAGAGAAAAATGATCTATTAACAAAAGTATATTGCCTGCCGTATATGCAGGGAAATTTGCATAAGTACAATGCTTCTACCATGCTTTTCTCTATTTGCCTAAGGAACTGATTCTTGACTTCTCTGTTGCTCTGGGTATTTTCCCTCAAACATCTTAAATATTATATCACCAGAGAGTGACAGTTAAAATGGAACCTTTGTAAGTAACTTATTAAAATGACAAAAACCATTTACAATAGGTTGATCTGAGCATTTTAACATACTTTAATAAAGTATAATTTTGAATATATTGTTAAAGAATATGCTAATGGCATATACTGGCAAAATGCAATTTTGCACACCTTCATAATGTTTGCTATGTACATGCATGTGTGTGTGTGTGTGTTTGTGAAAGAGAGAGATGTGTACTAATATCTCCATGTATTAATGGTTTAGAGTATACTATGTTATATTCAGGGAATTGTAACAGACTGGTATATCACTAAAGAAGTATTTGATACTACTTACAATAATATACTTTAAATAACAATTTCTTTAATCAGTGAATTGCCTCCATAAATCTTATCTATCTTTATGTATTTGTGCATATATTATATGCATGTAAATAAGATAATACTGAACGTGAGAAAATTGAAGGTGTATAAGACCAGGCTTATTCACCACTTATTTCCATGTATATGCACTCACTAATGTCATACTAATGTTAGGATAAAGAGCATCATTTATGCAGCCAGACAACTGAGTTGAAATATGAGCTTTGTCACATACTAGCAATGTGGGGAGAATTATCAGATCTCTATGTGCCACAGTTTTCTCATCTGAAAAATGGGGTTAATAACAGTGTCTATTTCATTGGGTTGTTTGGAGAATTAAATGAGTCGATAATGAAAACTGCTTAGAAGATAGGTTCTGCTACCTGTAACAATGAACACACTAATAATAATAATTATTCATATAATATTGTATTCATTTTAGAGATTATTATCATCATTATTATTGATTTCAAAAGTTACCCTGATTGACTTTTAGTCATATTAAAAAGACATTGGAAAATTGAAAGATACTAGGAGGTGAATAAGCAGTGTGATTAAGAATGTGAAATCATGTTATGATATAAAATATACTAAAAGTAATTTTAAAAAGAATATGAAACCATATCACAACAAAAGTTGAAGGTACTAAGGACATTAGCTTTGAGAATATAAGTCTAGACCAGGATTTTTCAAGTTCAGCACTATTAACATTTTGGATTGGATAATTCCTTGTTTGGGAAGAGGTGGCAATGGTTGTTCTGTTCACTATATGATGTTCAAGAGTGCCCCCGCCCTCTTTATTCTAAATGCCACTATCAACACTTTCCCTCTACCAATTTTGATAAACAAACTGCTGTAGACTTTGGTAAATTGCTCCCACTTCAGAATCAGTGGTATAGCCAAAATTTTAAATATCTTTTTGATAAAAATATCTTTTTTTTCCTTGCCAAGATTTCCTGTGTTCTAGAAGTAGATGTTCTTTCTTCTGAAAACTGTTCCTTTTCTCCCTTGTTGAATCTCCATATCCTACTCCAACTGGGGATTCCTGACTTGAAATGTTTAATATACCATGTCTTCTTCACATAAGATTGTTCCAGAAATGAACACCTGACACAAGATTAACTAATAATAATTACATTTTTATATAAATTTATTTATTTTTTTAAATTTATTTTGTCTGCATTGCTGCACACGGGCTTTCTCTAGTTGCAGTGAGTGGGAGTTACTCTTTGTTGCAGTGCGTGGGCTTCTCATTGTGGTGGCTTCTCTTGTTGCAGAGAATGGGCTCTAAGTGCGCAGGCTTCAGTAGTTGTGGCTCGTGGGCTCAGTAGTTGTGGCTCGCGGGCTCTAGAGCGCAGCCTCAGTAGCTGTGGCTCACGGGCTTAGTTGCTCCACGGCATGTGTGATCTTCCAGGACGAGGGCTTGAACCCATGTCCCCTACATTGGTAGGCGGATTCTTAACCAGTGCGCTACAGGGAAGTCCCAAACTAATAATCATTCTTTATCTTTCTGGGTCCAGTTGACTTTTCCAAAGGTTAGCACTTAACCCCAGTTGGACTGACAAATCCATAGTCAATGTTTTTAAACTGGACATAAAAAAATGGAACAATATTCAAGTTTTCTTAAGTGGTAAGAGCACTATGATGTCCCTTGCCATAAACTTATATTCTTATTAAACTCTTATTTTCTCAATCTCCTGGTAAATAAGAATGGCTATTATTGTGTCATAAAATGCCCTTTTTAAGATGTCAATGTAGTTATATGTTAAATAACTTAGGACATTATAATCTTATTTTATGAACAGGGTATTTAATTCTGAATCATCACTGTAAAAAGGGAAATTTAACTGGTTCTATAAGTGAAAGGACAAGTTAATGTGATTTATAGAAATGGGGGCATCTGGATGTGCCAACCAAATGCCAGCCAGAAATGCTCACCAACATCCTGAGTGTGGATACTGAGTTGTAGAGCCAGCAAGATTAAAAACAAATACAGGTACTGTTAGTATGTATTGGTCCTGAAGGAAAAGTTCATCCAGATAATTACAATATCATTGTTGAAATGAATGCTGTATTTCTTTGAAATGAGATTTCTGATGCCTGATGACTGTCAAAGTAAAAAAAAAAATCACTGGATAAAGTTAAAGGAAGACTTTATTCAAGACCACTGCAATAAGAGAGAATGATTAAACTAAACTCTGCTGAAAGAAAAGGCAGAAGGGTTTCTAAGCACTGGGGTAAGCTAGCAGAAACGTACTGGAGGATCTTGTAGGGAAGGATGAAGAATGGGATGTGTTCAGGAGTTAAGTTGGTCCTGAATTTGTAAATGTTTTTCTCTGCTATTATGTCGCCTGTGTTGGTTAAATGGTGCCTAGTAAAGTAAAGCTGTGACTCTATCACACAGACTGGAAGATGGGAATGTTAGCTTCCTGGATGATTACATTTCAAAAAGATGGCAACCAAGTTACTGAGAAAAACATAAGTGGTTTATAAAACTGGCAAGAAGTTTTTAAGGAGATTTAAGTCTCCTTAAAGGGCAGGGAAAGAATTTGCATTTATAAGTCTTCTAATTTAAATAGTCTAAAACAATAGAAATCAGGATCCAACAGTCAGGAAGAAATCTGTCCAAGTTTAGTGATGCCAAAGGGAACATCAAGGTCCTCTTGGTCATGACTTTGGGAAAGACAATAATCCTCCGTTCCATTTTGTTATATCCTTTTCTAAATCTTTAAATGGTTATTTTCATCTTGAAATAGCATAATCTCAATTGATGTTCAGGGTATACAGTAGAAATCAGTAATTATATTGGAGATTCATTTTTAAAAATAAAGATTGATCTATTTTGTGGATTATGGCTCTATTCTTGATTATCATCCCCAGATAGAACATAAAAAGTCTATACTAAAGATATGATTCTAGTGCTGGACAAGTCTTACATTTTTAAGGGTAGTTAACATTAGAGTTTATAATAAATGGGTTACTAAAACATATATTTATATAATTAATCTTGAAAGCATTTTATTACAAAGAGTTACATGGGTTAGTTGATTAATTTAATTGTTGTTGTAATTCCTTTGGTATCTTTTAAAAGCTTATAATGACCATAGTAACTCGCCCTGTCACATATATGGGTCAACCCACAGTTATTAGGTGCTTTGTTTTCTTATAACCTTGTAAAACAAGAAAATGTTGAGTGAAAACATTAAATCAACTTCAATTATTTGTTAAGATATGCTAAAAATAGCTTAAAAGGTATATGTTTAATTTCATGTTATTTGATTCTCATTTAACATTTCTCCTAGATAGATTTATATTTTCTTTCCTACACTCCTCCTTATGCTAATTCCAGTGAAATTCAAAGACAAGTTACTGAGTTAAGTTTTTAGATATTTAGTTCAACAGCTTGATTCAAGACACAATGAGTTATATTTATTATGCATATTTGATATACCTGAATAATCCTTTATTACAACATAGGTAATATTAGCCACTAAAAGACTACTCAAAAATTACCATGGAAATATTCATAAGGTAGTAAGCATTAGTTGTTATATAACATTTTTACTGCAGCAAACATTCTATTTTTTCTTTATTCCTCAGTGGAAAAGAAATTATTTTAGATAATGTGTCCTAGGATACAACAGAATCACTAATATCTTGATTTGATGGTGACCACGAAATCCCAGGTTTAATAGTGTTATGACTATCAAATGAACAGAAGATACCTTTAGCTGAGAACAAGCCAATTCCTGATAAATAATATCAGATCTGATAGTGTGTGTGTGTCCCCTAGTTTTTGTTTTTCAATGAAAACAAAAGAAAGACCAAATTCCTACATACAGTAGCATAAAAAGAAATAATTCAATGAGATCTGCTCTTGAACAAGGCAATTCAATCATCTATACTATAATTCAAACTTTATAGAAATGCACTTAGGGAAAGAGGAATAATTTTGGAAACTAACATGATAACAAATATGGCACCCTGGTAATATGACCTCCACCAGGACGTCCAGTCACCTCAACTTCCAAAACATATGTAATTCCATCCACCTCTTTCTATACCACTGAGAGAGAAACTGTTTTCTGTGGGGTTAAGGAAGGTCAGCCAGTTGTTTTATTTTGAGATGTTCAGGGTGAGATGTCAACTGGATACGGAGGTGGAGATGTCAAATAGGGATTCTGACATATGTGCTTGGACTTCAGAATTGAGATCAGAGCTGTAGATTGAGAACCGAGGTCTTTAAAGAGTACATGTATCAAAGTCCTGGCACTAGATGAAGGCACAGAGCTAACACATGGATACAGAGAAAGAAGATCAGGCTCAAGCCCTGGGAACTCCTCACATTTAGAGCTGTGAAAAAAATAGAGCCCACCAGAATACTCAAAAAGATGTCTAATGAAGGAAGAAGTAATCCAGACCTATGTGTTTCCTTAGAAGCTGAAGGAAAAAGGAGTTGCAAGAAGGAGAATTAGATTAATGAATTAAATTAGCTTTTGAGTATTCAGGTAACAGAAAGATGTGACCACTGGATTTGGCAAGAGATATGTCATTGTCTACCTTGAAAGAGCATATTCAGTGGATTACAGGGGACAGAAACATAACTAATGTGTACAGATGGGATAATGAGAGGGGAGAAAGTGGAAACAATGCATAAAGTCTACCTTCTTGATATAATAACATTGATGTGATTTTGACTCTGTCATGGGCTTTCCAAATATAATATAGCTTTACTCTGCTGTATGTATTGAATATAGTGAGATATTTTTATCATTAGATAATTCTGAATCACCTTTATGATAATAGACCACACTTCAAGGTGATCGTTAGTTAGAAGTAAGTTGTCATCTTTAAATAATTTTCTTCATTCATGAAATATACCATGGCTGTGTATCCTTTTAATCAGTTAATTAACCCTCTTTTATGAAGCCTGTATGCAGACCTCTGGAGTAAGCGTTTCGAGAAATACTAAGCTAAGGAGAAAATGAAAACACCCATCAAGAAGCTAATTCTGGTAGATGCGGAGCAGCTAAAACTGATACTTATACCACTATAATAAGATTAAATATAAATAACACAAGGGAAACAACAATAACAATCTTTTTGAAATTAAAGGTTATCTAAGGAGGTAGATTATATACCTGATGTAAATCAGGAAAGGAAATGTATGTACAGTTGAGTTCCAAAATATTTCTAAGATATAAAGAAAATTAGAGCCAAAAGAAAAACAAAACATAACAGCAGTAAGAATCATTGATTATACCTGAGGATATGAGTCTCATTTGTGAATATAAAGTGCATCACAGGAAATAGTTAGAAAAATTGTTGTCGAGATTAATTTGAGTGGACTGGGTAGAGTGTTAAGCTTTACTATTTTATGTCCCCCTCTTACTCTTTCTATGTTATATTGTGAACAAATCTTTTTATTAACTTTTAAAATAATTACTTCTATAAAATTATGTATTTTACCAGAAACAGCTGTTCTCATTTTATCATATTCTGACGATTCATCTTGGTTTTGTTGCAATATTATTTTTTTGGAATCATACTTTCAAGAAGTGTCTTGCATGGGAAACACCCTCGGTCATAATATGCCCTCTTATGTAAATATTAATTTGGCTTCAAATTAAATGGTACGTTCAAAATTATCTTATTTTAGAAATTTGAAGATATTCCTCTACTGTTTTTCTAAAAATAAGCTTTATTTAATGGGAGTTTTAGGTTTACAAAAGATTTGCAAAGATAGTGCAGAGAGTTTGACATACTTCACACTGAATAATATAGTCTTCTGTATGTATAGTACATTTATTACAATTAATATGCCACTACTGGTACATTATTATTAATGAAACCACATTTTATTCAGATTTCCTCAGTTGCTCTTTAATGTCTATTTTCTGTTTCCAGGCGCCCATTAGAATACCACATCACAACTGAGTCATCATGTTTCTTGATGCTCCTCTTGGTTCTGACCATTTCTCAAACTTTTCTTGTTTTGATGGGTATGGGTTAGAAATTTTGTAGAATGTCCCTCAACTGAGATACGTCTGATAATTTTCTCATAATTATATCAGGTTTATGTGTACTGGGGGAGGAGTAGCAAAGAGGTAAAGGGTCATTGTCATCCAACCATATCAAGGGTACATATTATCAACATGGTTTATGGCTGTTGATGTTGACCTTGATTATCCGGCTGAAGAACTGTTTGCCAGGTTTTTCCATTGTGAAGTTATTATTTTCCCTCTCTCCTTGCTGTGTTCTTTAGAAGAAAGTCACTATGTAACTTTAAGGAGTAAGGTGTTATGCTCTACCATCTTGAAAGGGGAGTATTTACGTAAATTATTTGGATTTTCTTCAGCTTTATTGAGGTGTAACTGACAAATAAAATTATGAGATAGTTGTAGTGTACAGTGTGGATTTCCCCACTGAGTAATTTAAACATCTATCACCTCACATTTTTACTTTTTTGGAGGGGTGGGAGATGAAAATATTTAAGTTCTACTTTCTAGCACATTTCAATTATGTAACACATTATTATCAGCTATAGTCACTATGTTATATATTAGATCCACAGACTTTAGTATAACTGAAACTTTGTACTTTATTACTATATTGTACTCCCCATTGTTCTCCTCCCCCACAGCCCATGCCAACCACCATTCTATTCTCTGTTTCTTTTTTTTATTATTTTTTTATTTTTTTATATTTTATTTTTAATTTTTTATTAGTTTCTGCTTTATAACAAAGTGAATCAGTCATACATATACATCTGTTCCCACATCCCTTCCCTCATGCATCTCCCTCCCTCCCACCCTCCCCATCCCACCCCGCCAGGCAGTCACAAAGCACCGAGCTGATCTCCCTGTGCTCTGCGGCTGATTCCCACTATCTATCTACCTTACGTTTGGTAGTGTATATATGTCCATGCCTCTCTTTCGCTTTGTTACAGCTTATCCTTCCCCCTCCCCATATCCTCAAATCCATTCTCAAGTAGGTCTGTGTCTTTATTCCCGTTTTACCCCTAGGTTCTTCATGACATTTTTTTTTTTTAATTCCGTATATATGTGTTAGCATACGGTATTTGTCTTTCTCTTTCTGACTTACTTCACTCTGTATGACAGACTCTAGGTCTATCCACCTCATTACAAATAGCTCAATTTCGTTTCTTTTTATGGCTGAGTAATATTCCATTGTATATATGTGCCACATCTTCTTTATCCATTCATCCGATGATGGACACTTAGGTTGTTTCCATCTCCGGGCTATTGTGAATAGAGCTGCGATGAACATTTTGGTACATGTCTCTTTTTGAATTATGGTTTTCTCAGGGTATATGCCCAGTAGTGGGATTGCTGGGTCATATGGTAGTTCTATTTGTAGTTTTTTAAGGAACCTCCATACCGTTCTCCATAGTGGCTGTACCAATTCACATTCCCACCAGCAGTGCAAGAGTGTTCCCTTTTCTCCACACCCTCTCCAGCATTTATTGTTTCTAGATTTCTTGATGATGGCCATTCTGACTGGTGTGAGATGATATCTCATTGTAGTTTTGATTTGCATTTCTCTAATGATTAATGATGTTGAGCATTCTTTCATGTGTTTGTTGGCAGTCTGTATATCTTCTTTGGAGAAATGCCTATTTAAGTCTTCTGCCCATTTTTGGATTGGGTTGTTTGTTTTTTTGCTATTGAGCTGCATGAGCTGTTTATAAATTTTGGAGATTAATCCTTTGTCAGTTGCTTCATTTGCAAATATTTTCTCCCATTCTGAGGGTTGTCTTTTGGTCTTGTTTATGGTTTCCTTTGCTGTGCAAAAGCTTTGAAGTTTCATTAGGTCCCATTTGTTTATCTGTGTTTTTATTTCCATTTCTCTAGGAGGTGGGTCCAAAAGGATCTTGCTGTGATTTATGTCATAGAGTGTTCTACCTATGTTTTCCTCTAAGAGTTTGATAGTTTCTGGCCTTACATTTAAGTCTTTAATCCATTTTGAGCTTATTTTTGTGTATGGTGTTAGGGAATGATCTAATCTCAAACTTTTACATGTCCCTGTCCAGTTTTCCCAGCACCACTTATTGAAGAGGCTGTCCTTTCTCCACTGTACATTCCTGCCTCCTTTATCAAAGATAAGTTGGCCATATGTGCGTGGGTTTATCTCTGGGCTTTCTATCCTGATCCACTGATCTATCTTTCTGTTTTTATGCCAGTACCACACTGTCTTAATTACTGTAGCTTTGTAGTATAGTCTGAAGTCAGGGAGCCTGATTCCTCCAGCTCCGTTTTTCGTTCTCAAGATTACTTTGGCTATTCGGGGTCTTTTGTTTTTCCAAACAAATTTTGAAATTTTTTGTTCTAGTTCTGTGAAAAATGCCAGTGGTAGTTTGATAGGGATTGCATTGAATCTGTAGATTGCTTTGGGTAGTAGAGTCATTTTCACAATATTGATTCTTCCAATCCAGGAGCATGGTATATCTCTCCATCTATTTGTATCGTCTTTAATTTCTTCCATCAGTGTCTTATAATTTTCTGCATACAGGTCTTTTGTCTCCTTAGGTAGGTTTATTCCTAGATATTTTATTCTTTTTGTTGCAATGGTAAATGGGAGTGTTTTCTTGATTTCATTTTCAGATTTTTCATCATTAGTGTACAGGAATGCCAGAGATTTCTGTACATTAATTTTGTATCCTGCTACTTTACCAAATTCATTGATTAGCTCTAGTAGTTTTCTGGTAGCATCTTTAGGATTCTCTATGTATAGTATCATGTCATCTGCAAACAGTGACAGCTTTACTTCTTCTTTTCCAATTTGGATTCCTTTTATTTCCTTTTCTTCTCTGATTGCTGTGGCTAAAACTTCCAAAACAAAGTTGAATAAGAGTGGTGAGAGTGGGCAGCCTTGTCTTGTTCCTGATCTTAGTGGAAATGGTTTCAGTTTTTCACCATTGAGGACAATGTTGGCTGTGGGTTTGTCATATATGGCCTTTATTATGTTGAGGAAAGATCCCTCTATGCCTACTTTCTGCAGGGTTTTTATCATAAATGGGTGTTGAATTTTGTCGAAAGCTTTCTCTGCATCTACTGAGATGATCATATGGTTTTTCTCCTTCAAATTGTTAATATGGTGTATCACATTGATTGATTTGCGTATATTGAAGAATCCTTGCATTCCTGGAATAAACCCCACTTGATCATGGTGTATGATCCTTTTAATGTGCTGTTGGATTCTGTTTGCTAGTATTTTGTTGAGGATTTTTGCGTCTATGTTCATCAGTGATATTGGCCTGTAGTTTTCTTTCTTTGTGACATCCTTGCCTGGTTTTGGTATCAAGGTGATGGTGGCCTCGTAGAATGAGTTTGGGAGTGTTCCTTCCTCTGATATTGTTTGGAAGAGTTTGAGAAGGATGGGTGTTAGCTCTTCTCTAAATGTTTGATAGAATTCGCCTGTGAAGCCATCGGGTCCTGGGCTTTTGCTTGATGGAAGATTTTTAATCACAGTTTCAATTTCAGTGCTTGTGATTGGTCTATTCATATTTTCTATTTCTTCCTGAGTTAGTCTTGGCAGGTTGTGCATTTCTAAGAATTTGTCCATTTCTTCCAGGTTGTCCATTTTATTGGCATAGAGTTGCTTATAGTAATCTCTCATGATCTTTTGTATTTCTGCAGTGTCAGTTGTTACTTCTCCTTTTTCATTTCTAATTCTATTGATTTGAGTCTTCTCCCTTCTTTTCTTGATGAGTCTGGCTAATGGTTTGTCAATTTTGTTTATCTTCTCAAAGAACCAGCTTTTAGTTTGGTTGATCTTTGCTATCGTTTCCTTCATTTCTTTTTCATTTATTTCTGATCTGATCTTTATGATTTCTTTCCTTCTGCTAGCTTTGGGGTTTTTTTGTTCTTCTTTCTCTAATTGCTTTAGGTGCAGGGTCAGGTTGTTTACTCGAAATGTTTCCTGTTTCTTAAGGTGAGATTGTATTGCTATAAACTTCCCCCTTAGAACTGCTTTTGCTGCGTCCCATAGGTTTTGGGTCGTCGTGTCTCCATTGTCATTTGTTTCTAGGTATTTTTTAATTTCCTCTTTGATTTCTTCAGTGATCACTTCGTTATTGAGTAGTGTATTGTTTAGCCTCCATGTGTTTGTATTTTTTACAGATCTTTTCCTGTAATTGATATCTAGTCTCATAGCATTGTGGTTGGAAAAGATACTTGATACAATTTCAATTTTCTTAAATTTACCAAGGCTTGATTTGTGACCCAAGATATGATCTATCCTGGAGAATGTTCTGTGAGCACTTGAGAAAAATGTGTATTCTGTTGTTTTTGGATGGAATGTCCTATAAATATCAACTAAGTCCATCTTGTTTAATGTATCATTTAAAGCTTGTGTTTCCTTATTTATTTTCATTTTGGATGATCTGTCCATTGGTGAAAGTGGGGTGTTAAAGTCCCCTACTATGATTGTGTTACTGTCGATTTCTCCTTTTATGGCTGTTAGTATTTCCCTTATGTATTGAGGTGCTCCTATGTTGGGTGCATAAATATTTACAATTGTTATATCTTCTTCTTGGATCGATCCCTTTATCATTATGTAGTGTCCTTCTTTGTCTCTTCTAATAGTCTTTATTTTAAAGCCTATTTTGTCTGATATAAGAATTGCTACTCCTGCTTTCTTTTGATTTCCATTTGCATGGAATATCTTTTTCCATCCCCTTACATTCAATCTGTATGTGTCTCTAGGTCTGAAGTGGGTCTCTTGTAGACAGCATATATATGGGTCTTGTTTTTGTATCCATTCAGCCACTCTGTGTCTTTCGGTGGGAGCATTTAGTCCATTTACATTTAAGGTAATTATTGATATGTATGTTCCTATTCCCATTTCCTTAATTGCTTTGGGTTCGTTATTGTAGGTATATTCCTTCTGTTGTGCTTCTTGCCTAGAGAAGTTCCTTTAGCATTTGTTGTAAAGCTGGTTTGGTGGTGTTGAACTCTCTCAGCTTTTGCTTGTCTGTAAAGGTTTTAATTTCTCCATCAAATCTGAATGAGATCCTTGCTGGGTAGAGTAATCTTGGTTGCAGGTTTCTCTCCTTCATCACTTTAATTATGTCCTGCCACTCCCTTCTGGCTTGTAGAGTTTCTGCTGAGAGATCAGCTGTTAACCTGATGGGGATTCACTTGTGTGTTATTTGTTGTTTTTGCCTTGCTGCTTTTAATATGATTTCTTTGTGTTTAATTTTTGACAGTTTGATTAATATGTGTCTTGGCGTATTTCTCCTTGGATTTATTCTGTATGGGACTCTCTGTGCCTCCTGGACTTGATTAACTATTTCCTTTCCCATATTGGGGAAGTTTTCAACTATAATCTCTTCAAATATTTTCTCAGTCCCTTTCTTTTTCTCTTCTTCTTCTGGAACCCCTATAATTCGAATGTTGGTGCGTTTAATGTTGTCCCAGAGGTCTCTGAGACTGTCCTCTGTTCTTTTCATTCTTTTTTCTTTATTTTGCTCTGCATCAGTCATTTCCACTATTTTATCTTCCACCTCACTTATCCGTTCTTCTGCCTCAGTTATTCTGCTATTGATCCCATCTAGAGTATTTTTCATTTCATTTATTGTGTTTTTAATCGATGCTTGATTCATCTTTAGTCCTTCTAGGTCCTTGTTAACTGTTTCTTGCATTTTGTCTATTCTATTTCCAAGATTATGGATCTTGGAAATAGAATCTTGGATCAGCTTTACTATCATTATTCTGAATTCTTTTTCAGGTAGACTGCCTATTACCTCTTCATTTGTTAGGTCTGGTAGGTTTTTATCTTGCTCCTTCACCTGCTGTGTGTTTTTCTGTCTTCTCATTTTGCTTATGCTACTGTGTTTGGGGTCTCCTTTTTGCAGGCTGCAGATTCGTAGTTCCCGTTGTTTTTGGTGTCTGACCCCAGTGGCTAAGGTTGTTTCAGTAGGTTGTGTAGGCTTCCTGGTGGGGGGGACTAATGCCTGTGTTCTGGTGGTTGAGGCTCGATCTTGTCTTTCTGGTGGACAGGTCCACGTCTGGTGGTGTGTTTTGGGGTGCCTATGGCCTTATTATGTTTTTAGGTAGCCTCTCTGCTAATGGGTGGGGTTGTGTTCCTGCCTTGCTAGTTGCTTGGCATAGGGTGACCAGCACTGTAGCTTGCTGGTCGTTGACTGAAGCTGGGTGCTGATGTTGAGATGGAGATCTCTGGGAGATTTTCGCTGCTTGATATTATGTGGAGCTGGGAGGTCTCTTGTGGACCCGTGTCCTGAAGTTGGCTCTCCCACTTCAGAGGCACAGCACTGACTCCTGGCTGCAGCACCAAGAGCCTTTCATCCACCCGGCTCAGAATAACAGGGAGAAAAAGCAGAAAGAAAGAATTAGTAGAAGAAAGAAAGAGAGAGGGAAAGAAAGGAAGAAGGGAAGAAGGGAAGGAAGGAAGAAAGAAAGAAAGGAAGGAGGGAGAGAGGGAGGGAGGAAGGATGGAAAGAGAGAAGGAAAGAAAGGAGGGGGGAGGGAGGAATAAAAGCAAAAGGAAGAGTGAATGGAAGAAGGGAGGGAGGGAGGGAGGGAGGAAAGAAAGAAAGAAAGAGGAGGGAGGGAGGGAGGGAGGAAGGAAAGAAAAAGAAAGTGGAAAGAAGAAGGGTGGGAGGGAGGGAGGAAAGAAAAAGAAGGAAAGGAGGAGCGGAGGGAGGGAGGGAGGAAGGGAAGGTAGGAAAAAAAGAAAGAGCAGGTAAAGTAAAATAGAATAAAGTATGAAATATAGTAGCGTTATTAAAATTAGAAAGTAATTATTGGAAAAAAAAAAAAAAAAACGGACCGAAAGAACCCTGGGACATATGGTGGAAGCAAAGCTATACAGAGAGAATCTTACACAGAAGATTACCCATACACATTCACAAAAAGAGAGCCGGGGGAAAAATCAAAAATCTTGCTCTCTAAGTCCACCTCCTCAATTTGGGATAATTCGTTGTAAAAAGAGGAAAGGGGCGAGAAGTCTGAAATCTTGCTCTCTAAGTCCACTTCCTTAATTTGGAATAATTCGTTGTATAAAGAGGAAAAGGGGGACAGTCTTAAATCTTGTCCTCAAAGTCCACTTCCTCAATTTGGGATGATTCGCTGTTCATTCATGCACTCCACAGACGCAGGGCACATCAAATGGACCGTGGAGCTTTAATCCGCTGCCTCCGAGGCTGCACAGAGAGATTTCCCTGTCTCTGCTCTCACAGCTCCCGGGTCTCAGCCTTGGACCTGGCCCCGCCTCTGCGCGTAGGTCGCCGGAGGGCGTCCGTTCTTCGCTCAGACAGGACGGGTTTAAAGGAGCCGCTGATTCGGGGGCTCTGGCTCACTCAGGCAGAGGGGAGGGAGGGGCGCGCAGTGTGGGGCGGGCCTGCAGCGGCAGAGGCTGGCGTGATGTTGCAGAGGCCTGTGGCGCTCCGTGCGCTTTCCCGGGAAAGCCGTCCCCGGGTCTCGGGACCCCAGCAGTGGCAGGGTGCACAGGCACCCCTGAAGGTGGGGCGGACAGTGACCCGCGCTCGCACACAGGCCCCGCAGCGGCGGCGGTGGCGGCGGCGGCGGCGGCTGGCGGCGGTGTCGGCGGTGGGCGGTGTCGGCGGTGGCGGGCCGCAGCAGCGTCGGCGGCGGCGGGCCGCGGCGATGGCGGCGGCGTCGGGTGCGGGCCGCGGCGGCGGTGGTGGCGGTGTCGGCGGGCCGCGGCGGCGGCGGCGGCGGCGGCGGCGGGCCGCGGCGGCGACGGCGGCGGCAACGGCAGGCGGCGGCGGCGCCGGTGGCCCAAGCCCGTCTCCGAGGTCCGCGCCTTACCCGCGGCTCACGCCTGTCTCCGGCGCTTCCCCAAGCAGCCCTCTTAATGCCCTCTCCTCGCGCACCAGGAAACAAAAGGGAAAAAAGTCTCTTGCCTCTTCGGCAGCTCCAGACCCTTTCCCCAGACTCCCTCCGGGCTAGCCGTGGTGCACTAACCCCTTCAGGCTCTCTTCCTGCTGCCAGCCCCAGTCCTCTCCCTGTGCTCTGACTGAAAGCCGATACCCGAGCCTCAGCTCCCAGCCCCCCCGCCAGGGCGGCCGAGCAGACAAGCCTCTCGGGCTGGTGTGTGCCTGAGGGCACCGGTCCTCTGTGCCGGAATCTCTCCGCTTTGCCCTCCACACCCCTGTTGCTGTGCTCTCCTCCGCTACTCCGAAGCTTTCCCCCTCCGCCACCTGCAGTCTCCGCCCGCGAAGGGGCTTGTAGGGTGTAGAAACCTTCCCTCCTTCACGGCTCCCTCCCACTGGTGCAGGTCCCGTCCCTATCCTATTGTCTCTGTTTATTCTTTTTTTTCTTTTGCCCTACCCAGGTATGTGGGGAGTTTCTTGCCTTTTGGGGGGTCTGAGGTCTTCTGTCAGCGTCCAGTAGGTGTTCTGTAGGAGTTGTTCCACGTGTAGATGAATTTCTGATGTATCTGTGGGGAGGAAGGTGATCTCCGCGTCTTACTCTTCCGCCATCTTCCTCCGGGCCCCTCTATTCTCTGTTTCTATGAGTTAACCTTTTGTTTAAAGTTTCACGTGTATGTGATAACATGCAGTAATTGTCTTTCTGTGTCTAAGTTATTTCACTTAGCTTAGTGCCCTCCAGTTTCATCCACATTGTCACAAACGACAGGGTTTCTTATTTTTTTCGGGCCAAATAATACTTATTGTATATATAAGCCACTTTTTCTTTATTCATTCATCCATTGACAGAAACTTATGTTGTCTCCATACCTTGGCTATTGTGAATAATGCTTCTGTGAACATAGAGGTACCACTTTCTTTTTGAGATAGTGACTTTATTTCCTTTGGAAAAATACTCAGAAGTGGGATTGCAAGATCATATAGTTCTATTTTTAATTTCTTGAGGAAGCTTCATACTGCTTACCAGAGTGGTAGTACAAGTTTACATTCCCATCAACAGTGTACAAGGGTTCCCTTTTCTCTACTTCCCAGCCATCATTTGTTTTCTTTTGTGTTTTTGATAATAGATAGGTGTGAAGTGATATCTCATTGTAGTTATGATTTGTGTTTCCCTGTTGATTAGTAATTTTGAGCATTTTCCTTCCTTCCCTTCCTTCCTTTCTCTCTCTCTCTCTCTCTCTCTCTCTCTCTCTCTCTCTCCCTCTCTCTCCCTCTCTCCCCCTCTCAAATTCTTTTAAGGTTTTTATATATACCAATAACTATGTTAGCTGTATCAACTGTGTAAGTATCCACCTGCTCAATGAACTGAGAAAGGAATTGTGTGTAAAATGTTCCTAGACTTCACCTGTCCACTACTGTGGGGGTGTGGAGTGGGGGTGGGCAAGTATTCCCAAATCCATATGGTTCTTTCCCTGTAAAGAAAATTGATCTAAATATGGATCTCCCTTCTGGATCTTTTATTCACTCTATCTAAATTTAAGACTAAATTTTTTTATCTGATTGGAAAACTAAAAAGGAATGAAAAACTAGACAGGCATAGTTGTTTTGCCCTTCTTCCTGTTAGGAGAAAGCACCACATTTGGCGGGAGCAAGCGACTCAGCTATTATGTCAACAGGCAGCCTCATGACAAGGATAAATCTGGCTTTTCTAAGAACATGCAGAATGTGCATGGGATTCTGCCTAATTTTCTATTTATATAGCATGTCTATTTGTTTTCCACGCTGAGTTACGTGCTTCAAATCAACTCCTATTAAGAATAAAGGTTATTCTTCTTCTACCATTCTTTATATTATTTTATAATTTCTTTAGAACATGGGTAGGGAAGAGGGGTGTTATTTATTGAGTCCCTCAGAATCTCCCCAAACAACCTCAGCATCCTCTTCATCACTATCAGTCAAATGAACATCTGAAAATAAAATAATTTTAAAAATTTAACCAATAATTATCTGGTAATGATTGGGAGAAGGAAGTGGGGGATACAGATAGAAGTAGCTGACTCAAATATAAATACTCATATAATACTAATTATGGGAAAAAACAGCTGAAAAATACTTTATTATCAAGGAAAAAGTTACTGATAAGATGTTTCAAAAATTCACTCTATAAGAGAGTACACTTTATGGTACAAAGTTTTGAAGCATTACAGATACTCAACAAAACATGAGCAACATGAACTAAAATGACATTTAGAATACGTTGAAGGCATACTTGTTAGAATAAAGAAAAGAAAGCAAGTAGATGACAATAAAATTGAGATATTTAATATTCTTTATAGGGGAAAATGAAATCCTGAAAAATGGATTCTTTAGGTACAACAGTCATAGGAACAACAATGGGGACATAGGTTAGAATATCACAGAGGAGGGAGAGAAAGCAAACAGGTAAAAATGAGTTTCAAGAAGATTATTTTTCTGGATAGAGGCACTGCAGGTATAAAGTGCATGTAATTGATGTGTTTGAAAATGTATATATAGACCAAGAAAATGATACAGAAAATATCCAGAATAAATATAAGAACATTTCCTATAATAAAAGAAAAACTGAATAGGCAGTTCAAAACACTCACTGTATTTCAGTGACTCAAAAAATCATTAACAAAGATAAAAAAGACTGAGACTTTTTTTGAAAAGTCATTAATCTTCAAGTTTAAAGATGACAACCTGCAAGTATCCAGGGAAAAGAAAAGGAAGTCACTTAAAAAGGAAAATCAGATGATTTTCAATTTCTCAGCAATTTTAGATGCCAGATAACAGCAGAGAAATCTCTACGATGTATGAAAAAGAAGTAAATATAACCCCAAAAATTCTATGACCAGTTGGCATGTCATCCACTGTACAAAACAAAATGAAGATGAGTTTGACAAACCCAAGGCTTCAGGAAGTAAAACATTCACCTACTCAAAGTTAAAAAATATACCTGTGAAAAATGTCCATTTCAGTAGAATTGCAGGTAAAAAAACCATGGAAAAGATAAATATAAGATAGAATGCAAAAATTATATTTTTTTAAATAAAGATGTTTAATATGAATAATAATTTGACTCTAATACACTCATTCGAAATGTGTCTAGGTATTTTACCCAGTCTATTTAGACCAGAAAATGACTAAATAGTTATGAAGATATATTCATTCAAACATTCCTAGTATTTTAAAAATGTATTCATCGAATGATTACAATGTGTCAGGAAACTTTCTGGATAATGAGGCTACTTCAGAGAAGAAAAACAAGAATTCCTCCTTACAGAGCTTATATTCCAGAGGGGTAGACATAAATTCAAAAATGATTAGGTGTATACATAGGATGCTAAAAGATAATCAATGCTTTATAGAAAAAAGGAAAGAAGGGGCATAAGAATTGACTAAAATTGAGGTTACAATTTTAAATGGGGCAGTCAATGGAGACCTAAATAAGGTATTATTTGAGCAGATAGCTGTATGACCTTCAGAACCCTGTGTGGTCAGGACAGCTAGATCCCATCATTCTTAAAATAGCTGAGATAGGGTGGAGAGAAAGGGGAGAGATCAGGAGCATGGAGGGAGAGAGTAGCTACATGCTAGGTAGCAAAGTTTGGCATTAATTTTCAGTTTGGAATGGCTACATACTGGGACAAAATTTTGTCGATTCTGGACAAATTCAAGTATCATAATGCAAAGAGTGTCCACATCATTCTCATACTACACACACTTTACCTCCCACCCTGGGGCATTGTTGTTGACCCTGAGGCAGGAGAAGCCACAGGACTGACAGATTTCTATGCACAATGTTGACTTTTGGGTGAATTAATGCCCCATAAGGCAAAATCTAAATCAATCTGAGATAAAACTGGTGAATACATTTTTCTTCCTTCCATCTCCCAACAGGTCAAACTGACAATCATTTGCATGGCTTCTTAGAAGAGGATCTTGCAAGACTGAGTAGTCAGTAGTGCTTGATACCAAGTGATGGCTACTTGCATGGCTTTCTATCCTTCCCTGTCTCACTCCATTTTTCCTTGTCTTTTTTTTGTCTGAGGTTGTACTCCCTAAAATACTGTAGAAGATAAATATATGTCACAGGATCTGCTTTACCTAGTGTAAAATACTCTTGATAACTTTACAAATTATAACGAATATAAATTCATGGGTCACTAACTGTCACCATTCAGTTATGTTTATTGAACATAACTCTCTCATAATGGCATTGTAACTCTCTAGTGGGTCAAAATTGCCCCATTTTTTTTCTGGGAGATTAAGTGTATACAGGTCTATTGGAAAATGGGTTACCCCATAAAGAAATGTCCTGGAGATAAAGGTGTTTGGATTTTGGCAGAACTTGTAGGACAGTAATCAGCATTTCACAAAACCAGATGTTTTATGAGTGAGAGGCTGTCCCTCTTTGCACATTCCTTACCCATTTCATGGAAAGCTCTTTATTCTCCCTCTCAAGGATTAAGGTAAATTTTTGTTACAAATGAATGCATAATAATATAATTGTTCTTTGGTAAGAGAGTGATGACACAGATGAGACCAATGCTATATATCCCATCTTCTCAGAACACCTCTGATTTCAGCCACTGTAATGGACAATTTCATGTAAGATCAGCTTGTGCTGATGGCATCCCATCTAATGCCTAAACTATGTCATACAACCTTCTACTCCAAAGCCTTTCTAAGTTCTTTTCCAATACATACAAAGAATGTAGGAGAGCTGAGATACCCAGGATTACCCTTTAGGCATATGGATATATTCCCCAGCTTCCCTGTATTTCAGAAGGAAAATTCTCAAGAAAAACTTTGTACGTTGCTTGGGAGGTATCAACAGAATCAATCCCATTTTCTACAACTGTGGTCTGGGCAAAGCATTCCCCTCATTGGCTTCTCCATCCTCTGTGTGACTGTCTCCTTGCAATCTCCCTCCTCCTTCCTGCAGTTATTTCCCCATACCTCCACCTATGTCATTGCTTCAAGCTCTGCTCTGGGGAGGTAAGTTCTAAGGATATAAGAGATTTTATTGCATAGGAAAAGACCCACTTTTGCAAGAATTACATTTATGGTGCAGGAAAAGGGAAGGTCTGGTGGAAAGTAAGAAGCAACTATAAGAGAAAAAAAATGTTTTACACGGGTAGGGGATACTGAGTAAACCACTAAGACAAACCTGTGTGTTTATATAATTTTATGTAAGGATAATCTTACTCATAGGATCAAGGATTTTCATAGATATTTCAAATTGTTTTTCTAATTAAACTATAGTTTTCATGACATAGATGATCAAGCTTTTTATATGCTAAATAAAAGCTGCTCTTTGGGGGCAAATTATACAATTTTTAGATAATATGACATAAGCAGGCAATTTAAGAGACCAACCCCCAAAGACTGGAAATAAAAAAATAAAAAATAAAAGTTTAATAAAAAGTGCCTCTAAATGTTGGGAATTAAAGGTAATACAATTTTTTTTCAAAATTATTTTAAGATCTAATGTCATCCAGAGGAGCAAGATTTTAATATCACCAGATTGAAGGCATTGAACATAAAGACAAGCTATTCATTGGAGTTTGTGCAGTAAGGAAACATAGAGAAAGAATCCCAGGGGAAAGAAAACCAAGTCTCAATTATTGTTTTAATCACATTGTGGGAATGCATACATTAGATTATTTTCTAACTCTTTTTATTTTGACCCCATGCTTGAAACATAGATATAGCTTTGGGATTTAAGAGTGAGAGAGAATTGAAAAAAGAATAGATTGTCCTCATGAATTAGCAGACAAAATATATTGGGTTACTATACTGAAATATTTTGAAATTTTTAAATATCCATAAAATCAACAATATACATTTGTCAGACATAGGTGACAGTTTCATTTACTGTGATCTGAAACAACATAGAATTTTGTATCCATTTAGATATAAATGTGAGATATTTAATATCAAAGAGTAACAATTTTAGGCTAAAAGAAGTGCTTGGGTTTAAGAGAATCATAGTTTCCGAAGATTACAGATTTAAGAACCTGGTTTTCCTTTACTTTTTTTTGTTTGTTTGTTTTTGTTTTTCTTTACTTTTAATTTCAAGTTAAAAGTCAAGTAAGTTTCATATAAAGTCAATCACTTTATGAGGGCTTTGATTAATGTTTACATGTGTACATTTCTTATAAATAAATTAGTTCCACAATTAAAATTAATTCATTAATTTCCTTTAAGCATTTTACACTGCATTTATTAATGTTTTAAGCTTGATTTTATTTTAAACAATTGATGTCTGATTGAACAAAGTTGAACAAAGTTATTTAAACAACGTATGTAAACCTAGTAAAGTAAAGCTATAAATATAGTAAAAAGTAGTTTGCTAAAATATTCAAACACTCTGTGCATTAACTAAAAATATTTTATATCTTTCAAACTAAAATCATAAACCTGAAATCAATTTTATATTTTTAGATTGAGATCATAGGACTGATCTACTGGGTTCTCTAATAAGTCAAAATCTTTCAAGCATAACAAATACTTCAAATGACAGATTATTCCTAACTTTAAAAAGTGGGTAATGTGATATATTTGATCTATTTATTCACCTTTATATTTATCTCCCTTTTAAAACAAACCTAGAAAGTCATGTATCCCCTAGGAAAGTAGCTTTTCTATATCAAGTAGTTGGAATTACTAGTTCAAATATTTAGGACCATGTGATGGTTAAGATCTCAAGTGGATGAAAGTTTCAAGCTGCATTTCTTCAGGTGACTCATTTCCTGCTACACATGAACACTCTGAGAGATTTTTGTCATTTTCATGATACAAGATATCTCCATTGCTAAAGTTTCCACCACTACATCGAGATTGACTTCAAGCATTCAGTTTCCAGTTCTAATTACTTCCATATATAATGTGTTCATCTGATTAGAATAGATTTAAATCCACACACACTCTTGCAGGTAACTAATTCTATAATTTATTTGAATACTACATTACATTAAAGCTTAATATATTTTTCAACATTTAAAATATTTTAATGGCCTTATCTTGAATTCTAAATACCTCTAACAACTTTATCTGACAATCTTTTAATGATTTGGATGTCAGGCAAATGAAATAGAAAATAGAAATAGAATTAGAAAATCAGATTCTCCCTCTGGGTTCAGTAATGCTGTACTAAGCTGTTCTCAATCATTTTAGACATAATATATCTATGCTCTGTAATCAAAATTAGAGTAATAATTTCCATTCTTATGTAGCCTTCAGAAGGAAAAAAATAGCAATATTATAATTGCCAAAAAGAAATTTAAAAAGCCATTCCACTTTATATACCTCAACCTATTGCGTCTTGTGCAGAATCTCTGAAGAGTTGAAGCAAGTGAATTATATGATCATACTTGCATATCCCATAGTTGCATATCTGAAAAAAAAATTACTGAAACTATATAGAGGCAAATGGAAGGTATGATGGCCCTGGAAGCAGGGAGATTCCTTAGGAGGCTCCTGCAGAGAAGTAGGCATGAATAATTCACTTAAATATGTTTGGAAGAATGGGACAGACTTGGTAGAGGTTTAGGAGACAGAATTGTTGGGAAATGTTGATTTAATAGAAAGGGTGGAAGATGGGTGTTTGTATAATAAAACTGTGGCTGTTTTGGCTTGATTTGATGAGGATGTTGTCAAAGAGTCATCTTAATTTTGTGTTTTTTGTGACAATTTCCAGCTCTCCGAAGTGTCTAGTGACAGGAATTAGGAGAGATGAAAGGAAGGAAGGAAGGACGGAAGGACAGAAGGAAGGAAGGAAGGAAGGGAAGAGAGTCAAGCTCTAGATAGATTGAATTGGACATTCTGTAACCTACCCAGGAGGCGCTATTGAAGAAACTGTAAACTATGTGTCTTTGGAGCTCAGAAACAGGTTCTCAACAAAAGAGGATAATTTAGTAATCACAAGCTATGGATAAAGGTGCAAATTCCAGAAATAGCACGTAGATTGTTAAGAGAATACAGAAAATTGAAGACAAATATTTAAGGGGAGGGGATAAAAAGAGCACTTTAAAGAAACTAAACAAGAGCATAGGCGGAGGAGGGGGAAATGCCTACCATAAATTAAGTGATTTGGTAGAAACAGAGAGGAACCCTCAATATCGCTACCAACCCTGTTGCACTAACAGACTTTCTTTCTCATTTCACAAGAAGACCCTTGAGACTACTGAATGAATGACTTTTTTCAAAATACCCATAATCTATCTATATGCATCACCCATTAATGCCTTTGCTGTGTCATATTTCACAAAGAAAATCATGGAGACATATATATCTATTCCTCGCATCAGCAAATCTGCACATCACTCCGTATTTGTGCCTTTTTCTCTTTCCTGCCTCTTTTTGCAGTGAAGGAACCAATGACCATCTACTTCACCCTTTAAGTTTATCAACCCCGTATTGTCCAGGTATTTGATCCGCTTTTAACACTTTCTGTCCTAGATCATCATTCTCTCTCTTTCTGCTGGTTGGGTATATATCTCATCACATTTTTTTCCTTTTAAATACCATCATATAACCTATCTTAATAGTTACAATTTTTTAGGTACCAAAAAAATGTCTAGACTTAGGGTAGTTTAAATAATGGTGTGTTTTTCTTACAAACCAAGAGTTCTGAAGATGAACTCTTGCTGCCATGGTTCTGTGGTTACACAATGCCTGGAATGTTTTTCTGAAATTCTTTTGGGCATTCCTTAATTCTTGTATCTCTGCAATCACTAGATACATCACATAGTTCAGAAATCATTTTTATATACTCTAAGGCATGAAGAAGAGTAAAGATTGGATCCAGAATACTAACCTCTCTTTCGGAGTTGTTATGAAGATTCAATGCATAAAATTTTTAAAGCTCTTAGAACAGTGCCTGGTCTATAGTAAATACCACATAGGATAGTAAACAAATGAAACAAACCAACAAACATAGAATTAACAATCTGTAATCCACTCAGCTTTTAAAATTATTTCTATGACCCATTATTCCATTCCCTTTCACAGACTAACTTCAAAAATAATTGCATAATTTTCTCCTCATTTCCTCACATCCCTTTTTTCTGTTCATCTCATTCTAATTGACCTTATGTTCTAATCAGTCAATTAAAATTTCCTCTATCAAGGTTTCTGGTGTAAATGTTTCCCTCCTCATTTTTCTTAGTCCCTCATTAGTAGTATTTTCTGGGGGTGACCATGTGCTCTTCTTAACATGCGTACTTCTTGACTTCCTTAAGACCACACAAGAAACTTCCTTCTGTCTCACAAGGCACTCCTCTTCAAGGTCCTGTGTTTCTGTATTTGACCTCTAATTATAAATAGATTTTTTTTGACTTGGTCTTATGCCAATTCTCTTTGCTTTCTACAGTTTCATAATTACCTCCAGATAAACCTCGTTTGTCCAATTCTCTATTTCCTTACTCAATTATACAAACTAATACTAATCAGAATTTGAACTTACTCCTCTTTATCCACTTATCTCATGCTACAGTAGCCTCCTTTATGTTCTCTTAACATGGTTAAGTCTTTATAATTCAGGGACTTTTTTTCTCTTTGTAGTGAAACTTATTATTTGACCTTAACTTAAAAGTGCTTTATAAACCATCTGTCCTTCATTAATTTCTAGGTTAACATCCTAGTTTTTCCTTTGTAGTCTATGTCACAATTTTATTTATTTGTAGTTTTTTCCTTGTTCCTAATTCTAGGCAATAAATTCCATGAGATTATTATTGCCTAAATTCTAATTTGACCTTAGACAACAAGTTCAGATATTATTTGCCTAGAATACTAGTTAGTAGAAGAGGACAACTAAGGGAAAGGTCCCTAATACTCAGTCTACCCTTTTCTTTAGTCTTTCCTCCCTACCTGTATGTATTTAATATTTAAGGGAGTGGATGCTGCAAAAGTTAACAATGGATTATTCTAACTCTTTCAAATTTGACATCTGAATATTTGGATTCCCACACATAGACCATTTGCAACTCCAACGCATTGGGGAAGGGGAAGCTGTAGGTGATGGCATTAGAGAAACACATAAATCCTTCTCATTTTTATTCACCATTTTCACTCTTTCCTGTATTGCATTTCATATTTTATCTTATTTGTATGTAACCTCTCTAAATAATCCTGATCATATTTTAAATATGATTTTGTGGACCGTAAGAAAATCATGCAATGTAAGAGCTGTGAGTTGAGTTTTATTCAGGGTCTGGCTGAGGACTATACCCTGGGCAACAACTTCTCAGGTAACTCTGATAGACTACTCTAAAGAGCTGTGGGAGGAGCCAGTATATGCATGAATTTTTTTGGCTAGGGAAAACATGTATTCAAGCATACATCTTGGTAAAAGATTACTGTTTATCTCAAAGACCAGATATTTCAAGTTAATAATTTTAAAGCTTTTCTATATATGGGAAGATGCAAGAATCTGGGGTCATTGAAGTTCTTCTTAGGTACACAACTAGACTACCTAGGGGCCCATTTATCCAAAACACAGAACGCCTCATTTTGTTTTTCTCCATCCTGAATTCCCCTCAAGGTGCACTGTCAGTGGGTGACCACAGTGGGCTGTGATTTAACCCTTTGTAAGAGGATGTTACTGAAGCAAAGGTGGGTCTGCTTGTCTGATGCACAGCAAAGCCAATCGACCATAATTGGGTTGTAGTGAAGGAAAGTACAGGAAATCAAGCAAGGGAGTGGGGGATAAGCCTCCAATCCACTCCAACTTTGTCTTTGAGTCAAGCTTTTTTTTTTTTTTTTTTCTTAGGGGAAGAACAAAGAAGGTAGGATTAATCTTCATCTTGTGACATTTGTTAATCATAGTTTTGGGAGTCAGGATGTCTCTGGTTTATGTTTCTCTGGCCAGGTGGTCCATGGTTTAGGAATCTACTAGCTCATGTTACCTTGGAGGGACAACCTGAGTTTGTATGTTAGCAATGATAACTATAATAACAATTTTAGTACATTACCGATGTTATCTTATCAACAACAGCAATTTTAGTCATCTGACTTCGGTTGAGTAGTGTTCAGTTAGCACAAGATTGAGGACAGAGGGGTCAAGAAAGGGAACAAAGTTTTGGATAGAGAGATTAATCATATATTCATAAACTCGGTAAGGAATATTGCTTCTAGGGGACTCAGTTTCAGGGACGGTGTGCTTTGTTCTTTTTTTTTTTTTTTTTTTTTTTTTTACAATTTCATGCTTCATTACAGCTTTTGGAAGCTCAAGTCTCTACAGAGACAATTTCATAAACAATTTGTTAGGGGCAAGCAAAGCTCTCACCATACAAATTGTATATTCACAGATATTCTTTATGGTCTAAAACTGTATTTATTTTGTATAAGAAAAAGAAAAGCTATTGTAAATATATAAAGGTAACAATATAGAGAAATATAAAAACTACTACCTTATAATTTTATGCTTGTATTACTTTGTATGTTGACTTAGAAAAATGAAACAATTTTGTTTAAATATGTGAGTGTAATTTAGGTGATATTATGACCATTGAGGAAGTGAACTAAGGAATTATTTAAATATCTGTTTTTCTCAAGAAAATATATTTTCTTTTGCTGCTTTATTATTTTGGCCATAAAAATTCATTATGTGACTCAGAGGTATAATGTTAGGTTTTATGTATTCCTTAGAGACTAGCATTGAATTTCCAGATTATTTAATGAGCCATTTAAATTTAAATTTTCATATTAAACACTTCCAATATTGACAGAAAAAAAAAGTGATATGAACTTTCTTTTAACAGAGATTTGTCCTGAGTTAATGGCAGTGCTGATTTGGAACTAAACTCACCATATAGTCATGAAGCTTGATCCACATGGAAAACTGTTAATTCTGAGAATTAAAGGCTTGACCTCCAATGCAATGCTAACACTGCAATCCACCAGAAAGGTAATAATTATTTATTATGAACTTCTGTTTTGAATATATTCTATGCTCATCATCATCATGATTTGGGCCTCTGTTTCTGATCTTTACCATGGATATTATACATAAGTCATTTTTTGTTGTTATTTGTCTATGATTTAGTTTACTTTGGTTATCTTTAGCATGTAAACAACAACAACAACAACACACAAAAATCACGTAGGACGTTTGCATCATGCTCAGCAGGAGTTTTTTCCTGCATTGTGTATACGGGAAGAGAAATGTATATACTGGGCAGCTAATATATAAAAAATAGCACAAACTAAAGAAAGATTCCCAAAGGTGCTCCAGTATCTCAATCCAACACTTAAGTGTCTATGATATGCCTTCTCAAAATTTCTACATGAATCTTCTTTCATTCTTTAAACTAACTTATTACTACTTGTAAAAATTTCCTTTTTACTGAGTTAATGTTGAATTTCTGTTCTTGGCAATCAAATGATCCCTAACAAATTCAAATAGGTTGATAAATACTTTATTGGGTCTTTTCGCCTGTCTTAGCCTATCGATAATCAACGTTGTGACTGGATCGGCTCTTGTAGTTCTTATGATTGCAGGATGCCCTCAGAAATAACCACTAGGAAACTTTGAAAGAGACAAAGCTTATTACTTACAGGTCCTGAAAATGACGTGGTACACCTGGGGCCATACTGTGAAGTCATGGGAGGGTCGACTGAAAGAAAAACATACAACGTAAAAGTCGTGAGTTAATTTTATTACGGGACCTTACTGAAGACTATAGCCCAGGAGCCAGCCTCTCAGATTGCTGTGAGAAATTGCTTCTAAGGATTGAAGAGGAGCAATATAGATATACATGAACTTTTGTTTTTGTTTTTGCTGGGAAAAATATGTAGCGAGCATAAAAAGATTACTGCTCATCACAAAGAAAAGACATTCCATGTTAATGATTTTAGTGAACTTTAACAATGTAAATTCTTTTAGAGAAAGCCCAATTAGTCCTTTTACTGATTCAATGACTACCAAATTCCACTCTCATAATAAATTCAGTATGTGGAGTAAACATACATATGGCAAATGGATATCCAGCAAAGACATTTCCAGGTGAGTGTTAAATTATTTAAAACTGAAGGTCATATAAACCTTAAGTTCTGTCAAGTCATTCCAGCTACTAGTATTAAGAAAGAAATTATTGAGTAAGAAGTTAATATGTAATAGCATACATCAGTAAATCTACAGGGTCACCTTTTAGGCTGGAAATGAAAAATACACATAGATGCTAATTTCATTTCTTTAGTTTTGTTTTGTCGTAATATAGAAGAGAGGCCACTTAAATATTAATGGTAGTTTCTCCTCAGAACTATTTTGATATGATCTTGAGATACCATAATACTTTAGCATTCATTTAGGTAGTAGATAATATTTCAATTATTCATATATCTATTATATTCAGATGAATGTAAAGGGCACACTAACACTTGTAATAATGCCAACTAGAAGTATTATAATTGTAATTGAAGATTTATATAAAAATATTTACCAGGTAGCTGATACTTTTATGATATTTAAGTGCACAATTTCTGTTTAAATTTCTGTGCTCTAGTCTGTATTTGAATGTCATAGTATAATTATGAATTTAAAGTAGATTGTTGAAATTTCTTAGAAGTCCAACGAACACCTGTGTCTTAGTCAACATATAAAGTAAAACTTCAATATGAAATAGTTTTATTTCAATTGAATATTTATTATTAAGATGTTATTTGACAATCTCAAAGGCCATAGGATATTTCAATGCTGTATTAGATAACACAATAGATAATTATCTCAATCAGGAGTCCTGGTTCTCAATATTGCTAAGACTTTCAACACATTTCAGCCATTAAGATGTGGATTGTTGGATCATATGAGAAATTTAAGGAGGGCAGTTATGTCTTCCCTGATTTAAAGAGTACGTTCTAATTTGAAAGATTAAGTAAACTATGCATGTTTTCATTTAACAAGTTACAGTTTATCATTACATAAGGGCATTGATGATGGTTCTTTCTTTGGTAACAGCTTGGTACCCACTAGTGGCTATATTCAGATTGCTTTATTATTGCTGCTGCTCTTCTTTCTGATTTCAATCCCTGGCTCTGTCACTGAGCTACCAGGACATGGATAAGTTACTTCAACCATTTTCCCTTCTCTGAATGGTGACCAGTATCTATTACAGTATTATGTATTAATATATGAGCTAATATGTATTGGTAACAGTAATATTTTTATTGCATAAAGTATATAATATGATGTCTCCTCTATTTTCATAGTCAGAGATGTGTATTTTCTCTTTCAATTTGATTTTATTGATATTATTTCCTCTCTATTTAGCTTACTCTTGATTCATCTGACATTTTGTTGAAGATAGCAACTCCTGCTTTTGAATTTCTCTTAAGTTATTTTAAAGTACAGCATGTGTGAGTTGATCAGGACATACATAGGACACCATAAATTTTTCAATTTTACTCTTATTAAGAAATTGCCACATATGCCATGTCTGATTGTCCAGTAACTTAAACTACACTTATATAAAAGTTAATTACTTCATAGCCTCAAGTTCTGAAATCCATACCCTTATGAATCTGTTAACTCAGATGCGATGGTGATGATGATTATTGGGGGTGTAGTTTGCATGCAAGAGAAAACCATTCTTTCTTATTATTTGAAATTATAAATATAAGTTAATCTGCTTCATTTTTATTTTATTTAATAGTGAAGTTATTATTGCTAACATATGTATACTTCAATCTAGTCTATTAAGTTCAAACAAGTATTACTTACAGACCAGGTTTTAATAATTATCTGTAGAATATTAAAATTTCCTAATGCTGCTTTTGAAGCTAGAATCATAAATATAAATTTCCTCCTTAAATTACTACAAATCAACATTCATGAGTCATATAAACTTACTTTTAACAAGGAGTAATATTGAGTTGATAAAGTCAAAACATCAGAAAGGATCTCTCAAACAATTTTATGGATAGTCCTGCAATTATTAGTTCTTAAAGAAATCCCACACCACCAGCAACAAATCTTTATATGCTTACAGTGTTCTAATCTTATAAGAATGTTGTGTGTGTGTGCTTGTGACAATCAGGAATTATCTAAAAAATTCAATGTCTTTTGGTTTCCAAATATTGGATACTTTGATGAAAAACATTATAATAATTTTTAATGGTCTCAAATGTTGCATATTAAGTTAAAACATCTAAATTATAGAGATGTTTCTCCTGCTCCACTGTAAGTTACCCAAATGTTGTTATTGTGTTCTACTATTACTTTGCATGGTAGAAATAGTTCTTGCTAATACTCTTCTGAGAAGAAGATAGGGGACTGAACGATATTGGGCAAAGTAAATGGAAAGTTAAATGCTACTTCATATGGACATTGGATAATTAATTTTGTGAATTCATAGTTTTTAAAAAATTTACCATCAAAGGGCCTAGATTAATTGCATTTATTGGTACACTTGGAGACTTGGACAAAACTGGTGTGTGCATGTGGATTTGTGTTTACAAACCACAGGACTTTACATGTCATCATTATTGTAGCTGGTCTAATGAAAATTGTTATTCTGGAAAACTTCAGCCCTTGATCTGTCACAAATTCTTATCATGGGGACCGAAAATGCAGCTGGATTTTTTCATCAGAGTTAACATGAGACCACATATTGAAGTCACACTCACCATGTGGAATTTTGGTTTTTTGACCCTCTGCTCATGAACATGTTTTCCATTTTATCTTAGCCACTCTCTCCAAGTCAGATTCAAAACGTTTTGTTTTCTTTTCTTTTCTTTTTCATTGAAAAATATTACAGAGCCTTACTTTCTACAACCACCACTAGAAGTCTAAGATGTTGGAGGCTTCTCTCACTCTTGTTAGACTCTGTGTGCTTCACCAGCCTTTGCCTCTGTCTTTACTAGGATTACTCCTCTTCAAATAGGTTGCTGTATTAAGCACTCTTGAATTATCTTGTCTGAGGACATTATTGTTTTATGCCATGACCTGTTCTTGTGATTCTTCTTTTTATTTTGGTTCATGGATCAAGAATGAAGAAATGCCATATCATATTTAAAGCTTTGGGTTTCCTTTTGAAAGATGTCAAAAAATACTGGTGGCTTTTGCAAATAATGTTTATAGGAATATGTATACTTGAAGGGCTTTAAAAATAGATGCTGTTTTTCTTCTATTAACAGTAATGGAGGGTAAAATTGTATGTTCCCGGTAGTGGGGTATTTTTTAATTGGAATTCTGTTCAATAATATATCTCACTGAATCATGGAGCTGTTAAATACGATGCTTTAAACTTACATACAGTCAAATCTTGATAATTACCCCTTTTTAAAAAATAACAGCTTTAGTGAGATATTGCTCACATGCTATACAATTCACCCATTTGAAGTGTATAATTCAATGCTTTTTAGTATATTCACAAGTATGTCCAACCATCACTGCAGTAGATACTAGAACATTTTTATCATCTCATGAAGAAACTCTAAACACTTTAGCTATCACCTTCTGAGATCCCTATGCCCTCAGCCCTATGAAACCATGAATTTACCTTCTATTGCCATGAATTTTCCTATTCTGGACTTTTCATTAAAATGGAGCATGTACTATGTGGTCTTTTGTGACTAGCTACTTTCATCACCATAATGTTTTCAAAGTTCATCTATGTTGTAGCATACATCAGTAACCCATTCCTTTTTATGGCCAAATGATAGTGTTATATGTGTATGACACATTTTATTTAACCATTCATCAATTGACAGACATTGGGTTGTTTTCACATTTTGAATATTGATAATAATTCTGGCATGTAAATGCCAGAAAAACATGTAAATACTCTACAAGGTTTTGCAAGGATTTAGTTTTCATTTTCCTTAAAAATATATCTAAGAGTGAAATTACTATATCATATAGTAAATCTATGTTTAACCACCTTAAGAACTGCCAGACTGCTTTCTAAGGTGGCTGTACTATATTACGTTCCCACTAGCAGTGTATGAGAGTTCCAAACTTTCCACATCCTAGACAACCAATATTTATCTCATTTTTATAATTACAACTATATAATTTTATAATTATAGCTACCATAGAAAAATCATCCTATACACACACACAAAGTGGGTGCAAAGTGGTATTTTATTGTACCTTTGATTTGTATTACTCTGATAAGTAATGAATGATGTGGAACCTTTTGCCATTGTACAATATATCTAATCACATCCTTTGCTCATTTTAAAAATTGAGTTATTTACATTTTTTATTACTGAGTTATAAGGATTCTTTATATATTCTAAGTACAAATATTTATAAGATTGTGATTTGCAAATATTTTCTTCCGTTCTGTGGGTTGTCTTTTCATTTTCTTGATAGTGTCCTATATAGTTCCATGTAAACTTTAGGACTGGCTGCGTTTCTACAGGAAACTAGTTGAGACTGATAGGGATTGTGTTGAATCTGTAGATTAATTTGGTGGGTATTGTACCATTTAACAATATATAGTCTTCTGATTCATGAGTGTGAGATTTTTTTATATTTCTTTAGATTTTCTTTCAACAATGTTTTATAGTTTTCAGACTGTAAGTTTCACACTTCTTTTGTTAATTTTTTCATAAACCTTTTATTCTTTTAACATTATTTTACATGAAATTGTAATTTCATTTTTATATTGATCATTGCAAGTGATAATCATACAATGGATTATTTTATAATCATATTGTATCTTGCAATCTTGTTGAAATTTTTTATCAGTGCTAATAGTTTTTTAGTGAGTTTTTATAGGCATTTTTAATGTTCAAGATCATGTCATCTGTGAATAGATATAGTTTTACTACTTCCTTTCCATATGTATGTCTTTTATTAGTTTTCTTGCCTAATTACTCTAGATTAAACTTCTAATACAGTGTTGAGTAGAAGTGGCAAGAGAGAATATCCTTGTTTTCTTGCAGATCTTAGAGGGAAAGCATCTAGTCTTTCACCACTAAGTATGGTGTGGGTTTTTCAAAGATGCCTCTTATGATGATGACTTCTTTAGCAAAGCATTCTATAATACCATATGGTAATATTAGGGGCATGAAATTGCCCAGTTTCAAAGGTCAGTTTTTGGGTTTGTGTTGTTTTTTTTTTTTTTGGTTCAGTCTTCTCTGAGCCTGCTATTGGATAAATAAGTCAGATCAAGATTTGCATAGCAGAATTTCCTGGTGGTGCAGTGGTTAAGAATCCACCTAACAATGCAGGGGGCATGTTCCCTGGTCCGAGAAGGTCCCACATGCCACGGAGCAACTAAGCCTGTACACAGCAGCTGAAACTGTGAACCTCATATTGGGACTTGAACCCACGTGCCAGGACTTGAACCCGGCCAAAATACAGATTGGCACTTGAACCCACATGGCTGGGACTCAAACCCAGCCAATACCCACAGTCTTCCAACTGAGATCACATACCTGGTTTCAGGACTTAATGAAGCTCAGGGTCTTGATGTCCCATTGCAGAAAGAATTCAGTGAGACAAAGTGATAGGTACGAAGTGGATTTATTTAGAAAAAAACCCACTCCACAGACAGAGTGTGGGTCATCTCCGAAGGTGAGAAAGGCACCAAGGTATGGGGTTGTCAGTGGTTAATGAGTGGTTAATTTCATCGGCTGAGAGGGAGGAGTATTTCAACTATTTTAGGAAGAGGCGGGGATTTCCAGGAATTGGACCACCGCCCATTTTTTGATGCTTATGGTCGGTCTTGGAACTGTCATGGCAGCTGTGGGTTTGTCATTTAGCTTGCTGATGTGAGTGTATACTGAGGCTCAAGGTCTAGTGGAAGTCAACTTTCCTGCCATCTTGGACCCATTTGATTCTAATCAGTTGATATTATGTCCTCAGGCTATGTCATTCTTTCAAAGGTGTGTCCTGCCTCCTTCCCTCCTGTTTCACTACTACTGAGCCTTCACTCTAGAGCCCTCGAGCCACAATTACTGAGCCCACGTGCCACAACTACTGAAGCCCATGGACCCTAGGACCCATGTGTTACCAACACTCAGCCTGCATACTGTAACTACTGAAGCTCGCGTGCCTAGGCCCCATGCGTCACAAGAGAATCCACCCCAATGAAAAGCCTGTGCACTGCAATGAAGAGTAGCTTGTGCTCGCCACAACTAGGGAAAGTCCATGAGCAGCAATGAAGACCCAATGCAGCCAAAAATTAATTAATTAATTAATTAATAAAAAAAAAGATTTGCATAGCAAAAGTGATCATTTTCTCTGGAGGGAGAGAAAGGTCAAAAAGTATACCAAATGCTCTCAGAGCTACATGGCTTTTTACACTACAGCACTTATCAGAACTGTGCATGGAAGGAGAAGGGAGGGGTTCTTATATTTTCCAGCCATGAAGTCAGTATTTCCGTTTGAATACTGTTTCTTTCTTTTCTTTTTCTAACATCTTTATTGGAGTATAATTGCTTTACAATGTTGTGTTAGTTTCTGCTGTATAACAAAGTGAATCAGCTATACATACACATATATCCCCATATCTCCTCCCTCTTGTGTTTCCCTCCCACCCTCCCTATCCCACACCTCTACATGCTCACAAAGTACCAAACTGATCTCCCACTGCAGTGCAGCTGTTTCCCACTAGCTATCTATTTTACATTTGTAGTGTATATATGTCAATACTACTCTCTCACTTCATCCCAGTTTACCCTTCCCCCTCCCCGTGTCCTCAAGTCCATTCTCTATATCTGCATCTTTATTCCTGTACTGCACCTAGGTTCATCAAAACAATTTTTTTTACATTCCATATATATGTGTTAGCATACAGTATTTGTTTTTCTCTTTCTGACTTACTTCACTCTGTATGACAGACTCTGGGCCCATCCATCTCACAACAAATAACTCACTTTCATTTCTTTTTATGGTTGAGTAATATTCCATTGTATATATGTGCCACATCTTCTTTATCCACTCATCTGTTGATGGACACTTAAGTTGCTTCCGTGTCCTGGATACTGTAAATAGTGCTGCAATGAACATTGTGGTACATGACTCTTTTCGAATTATGGTTTTCTCAAGGTATATGCCCAGTAGTGGGATTGCTGGGTCATATGGTAGTTCTATTTTTAGTTTTTTGAGGAACATCCATACTGTTCTCCATAGTGGCTGTATTAATTTACATTCCCACCCACAGTGCAATAGGGTGCTATTTTCTCCACACACTCTCCAGTATTCATTGTTTGTAGATCTTTTGATGATGGCCATCTGACAGGTGTGAGGTGATACCTCATTGTAGTTTTGATTTTCGTTTCTCTAGTGGTTAGTGATGTTGAGCATCCTTTCATGTGTTTGTTGACAACCTATATATCTTCTTTGGAGAAATGTCTATTTAGGTCTTCTGCCCATTTTTGGATTAGGTTTTTTGATTTTTTGATATTGAGCTGCATGAGCTGCTTGTAAAATTTGGAGATTAATCCTTTGTTGTTTCATTTGCAAATATTTTCTCCCATCCTAAGAGTTGTCTTTTTGTCTTGTTTATGGTTTCTTTTGTTGTGTAAAAGCTTTTAAGTTTCATTAGGTCTCATTTGTATATTTTTGTTTTGATTTCCATTTCTCTAAGAGGTGGGTCAAAAAGGATCTTGCTGTCATTTATATCATAGAGTGTTCTGCCTACATTTCCCTCTAAGAGTTTGATAATGTCTGGACTTACATTTAGGTCTTTAATCCACTTTGAGTTTATTTTTATGTATGGTGTTGGGAAGTGTTCTAATTTCATTCTTTTAAATGTAGCTGTCCAGTTTTCCCAGCACCACTTATTGAAGAGGCTGTCTTTTCTCAATTGTATATTCTTGCCTCCTTGATGAAAGATAAGTTGACCATATGTGCATGGGTTTATCTCTGGACTTTCTATCCAGTTCCATTGATCTATATTTCTGTTTTTGTGTCAGCCCCATACTGTCTTGATTACTGTAGCCTTGTATATACTACTATACTGTAGTATAGTCTGAAGTCAGGGAACCTGCTTCTTCCAGCTCCATTTTTCGTCCTCAAGATAGCTTTGGCTATTTGGGGTCTATTGTGTTTCTATAAAAATTGTGAATTTTTTTGCTCTAGTGATGTGAAAAATGTCATTAGTAGTTTCATAGAGATTGTACTGAAGGTGTAGATTTCTTTGGGTAGTATAGTTATTTTCACAATGTTGATTTTTCCCGTCCAAAACATGGTATCTCTCTCCAACTGCTTGTATCATCTTTGATTTCTTTCATCAGTATCTTATAGTTTTCTGCATACAGGTCTTTTGTCCCCTTAGGTAGATTTATTCCTAGGTATTTTTTCTTTCTCTTGCAGTGGGAAATGGGAGTGTTTCCTTAATTTCTCTTTTAGATTTTTCATCATTATTGTATAGGAATGCAAGTGATTTCTGTGCATTAATTTTGTAGCCTGCTACCTTACCAAATTCATTCATTAGCTCTAGTAGTTTTCTGGTAGCATGTTTAGGATTCTCTGTATATAGTATCATGTCATCTGCAAACAGTGACAGTTTTACTTCTTCTGTACCAATTTGGATTCCTTTTATTTCTTTTTCTTCTCTGATTACCGTGGCTAAAACTTTGATAACTATGTTGAATGATAGTGAGAAATCTTGTCTTGTTCCTGATCTTAGAGGAAATGGTTTCAGTTTTTCACCATTGAGAATGATGTTGACTGTGGGTTTGTCACATATGGCCTTTATTTTGTTGAGGTTGGTTCCCTCTATGCCCACTTTTTGGAGAGTTTTTACTATAAATTGGTGTTGATTTTTGTCAAAACTTTTTCTTCATCTGCTGAGATTATCATATGTTTTTTATCCTTTAGTTTGGTAATATGGTGTATCACATTGCTTGGTTTGCATATATTGAAGAGTCCTTTCATTCCTGGAATAAACCCCACTTCATCATGTTGTATGATCCTATTAATGTGCTGTTGGATTCTGTTTGCTAGTATTTTGTTGAGGATTTTTGCATCTAGATCTTTATGATTTCTTTCCTTTTGCTAATTTTGGGTTTTTATTTTTTAATTCTTCTATCTCTAATTGCTTTAGATTTAAGGTTAGGTTGTTTATTTGAGATTTTTCTTGTTTCTTGAAGTAGGATTGTATTGCTATAAACTTCCCTCTTAGAACTGCTTTGGCTTCATCCCATAGGTTTTGGGTCATCATGTTTTCATTGTCATTTGTTTCTCAGTAATTTTTGATTTCTTCAGTGATCTCTTGGTTATTTCATAGCATATTTTTTAGCCTCCATGTGTTTGTATTTTTTACAGTTTTTTTTCTGTGATTGATACCTAACCTCATAGTGTTGTGGTCAGAAAAGATACTTGATATGATTTCTATTTTCTTAAATTTACCGAGGCTTGATTTGTGACCTACAATATGATCTATCCTGGGGAATGTTCCATGAGTACTGAGAAGAATGTGTATTCTGTAGTTTTGGGTGGAATGTTCTATAAATATCAATTAAGTCCATGTGGTCTAAAGTGTCATTTAAAGCTTGTGTTTCCTTGTTTATTTTCATTTTGGATGATCTGTCCATTGGTGAAAGTGGGGTGTTTTATGGCTGTTAACATTTGCCTTATGTACTGAGGTGTTCCTATGTTGGGTGCATAACTGTTTACAATTGTTATATCTTTTTCTTGGATTGATCCCCTGATCATTATGTTGTGTCCTTCTTTGTCTCTTGTAACAGTCTTTATTTTAAAGTCTATTTGTTCTGATATGACTGTTGCTACTCCAACTTTCTTTTGATTTCCACTTGCATGGATAGGCTTTTTCCATCTCCTTACTTTCAGTCTATATGTGTCCCGAGGTCTGAAGTGGGTCTCCTGTAGACAGCATATATATGGGTCTTGTTTTTGTATCCATTTAGCCAGTCTATGTTTTTTTGGTTCGGACATTTAATCCATTTACATTCTGGGTTATTATCAATATGTATATTTCTATTGCCATTTTCTTAATTGTTTTGTGTTTGTTATTATAGGTCTTTTCCTTCTCTTGTATTTCCTGCCTAGAGAAGTTCCTTCAGCAATTGTTGTACAGCTGGTTTGGTAGTATTGAATTCTGTTAGTTTTTGCTTGACTGTTAAGGTTTTAATTTCTCAGTCAAATCTGAATGAGATCCTTGCTGGGTAGAATAATCTTGGTTGTAGGTTTTTCTTTTCATCACTTTAAATATATCCTGCCACTCCCTTCTGTCTTGCAGAGTTTCTGCTGAAAGGTCAGCTCTTAATCTTATGGGGATTCCCTTGTATGTTATTTGTTGCTTTTCCCTTGCTGCTTTTAACAGTTTTTCTTTGTATTTAATTTTTGATAGTTTGATTAATAAGTGTCTTGTCATGGTTCTCCTTGGATTTATCCTGAATGGGACTCTCTGTGCTTCCTGGATTTCATTGACTCTTTCCTTCCCCATATTACAGAAGTTTTCAACTATAATCTCTTCAAATATTTTCACAGACCCTTTCTTTTACTCTTCTTCTTCTGCGACCCCTATAATTCAAATGTTGGTGCATTTAATGTTGTCCCAGAAATCTCTGAGATTGTCCTCAATTCTTATCATTCTTTTTTCTTTATCCGGCTCTATGGCAGCTATTTCCACTATTTTATCTTCCAGGTCACTTATCCATTCTTCTGCCTCAGTTACTCTGCTATTGTTTCCATCTAGAATATTTTTAATTTCATTTATTGTATTTTTCATCACTGTTTGTTTCCTCTTCAGTTCTTCTAGGTCCTTGTTAAATGTTTCTTGTATTTTCTCCATTGTATTTCTGAGATTTTGGATCATCTTTACTATCATTACTCTGAATTCTTTTTCAGGTAGAATGCTTAGTTCCTCTTAATTTGTTTGGTCTGGTGGGTTTTTACCTTGCCCATCTGCTGCATATTTCTTTGTCTTCTTATTTGTTTAACTTACATGTTTGGGGTCTCCTTTTTTGCAGACTGAATGTTCGTAATTCCCATTATTTTTGGTTTCTACCCCCATGAGTGAGGTTGATTCAGTGACTTGTGTAGGCTTCCTGATGGAGAGGACTGGTGTCTATGTTCTGGTGGGTGTGGTTGGATCTTGTCCTTCTGGTGGGCAGGGCTGTGTCTGTTGGTGTGTTTTGGGGTGCCTGTGAGCTTATTATTATTTTAGGCAGCCTCTCTGCTAGTGGGTGAGGTTTTGTTCCTATCTTGCTAGTTGTTTGACATGGGGCATCCAGCACTGGAGCTTGCTGCTCGCTGAGTGGACCTGGGTCTTAGCTTTGAGACAGAGATCTCTGGGAGACCTCTCACTGACTTATATTATGTGGGGCTGGGAGGCCTCTGGTTGTCCAACATCCTCGATTTGGATCTCCCACCTTGGAGGCTCAGACCTGACACCCGGCCGGAGCACCAAGACCCTGCCAACCACATGGCTCAGACTTAAAGGAAGAAGACGAAAAAAATAGGACAGATAGACCCCCAAACCAAATGGTAAAAGCAAAACTAAACACACAAAATAACAAAAAGGAACTTTCACACACTCACTCATAAAAAGAAAACAAACAAACAACAACAAACAAATGAACAGACAGACAGAACCCTAGGACAACTGGTAAAAGTAAACTTAGATAAAATCATACAAAGAAACATACACATACACACTCACAAAAAGAGAAAAAGGAAAAAGAAATGTAAGAAATTTAAAAAATAAAAAATATTTAAAATATTTAAAAATTTAGAAAAAATTAAATAATTATAAACAAATAAAAAGAAATAAAGCAACCAAGCCAATAAACAAATCCACCAATGATAACAAGCACTAAAAACTAAACTAAGATAAACATGAAATAAAAAAAATCAGATGCATAAAGCAAAACCCATGTCTACAGTTGCTCCCAAAGTCCACCGCCTCCCTTTTGAATGATTCGTTGTCTATTCAGGTATTTCACAGATGCAGAGTGCATCAAGTTGACTGTGGAGACTTAATCCACTACTCCCTAGGGTGCTGGGAGTAATTTTCCTTTCTCTTCTTTGTTTGCACAGCTCCTGGTGTTCAGCTTTGGTTTTGGCCCCCTGCCTCTGTGTGTAGGCTGCCTTCAGGCATCTGTTCTCACCCAGACAAGAGTGGGTTAAAGCAGCTGATGATTAGGGCTTTCTTGCTCACTCAGGCCAGGTAGAGGGAATTGTATGGTAGTCATAATTGTAATGCGGCATGAACCTGAGGTGGCTTTGGCCAGTGTGACATGGCAACAGCCGGAGGCACATCATGTGTTGTCTCGTGGAAGATGTCCCTGGATCATAGGACCCTTGCAGTGGCAGGTTGCACAGGCTTCCGGAAGGGGAAGTGTGGATTGTGACCTGCATTTGCACACAAGATTCTTGGTGTCCAGCAGTGGCAGAGTTAGTGGTTCATGCCCGTCTCTGTGGTCTGAGCTGATAGCTGTGGCTTGCACATGTCTCTGGAACTCATTTAGCCAGTACTCTGCCTTCTGTGGGTACCTGGAGGAAGAATTCCTCTCTCCTTGTGCACCCCGAAACAATGGTCTCTTGCCTGTCTAGCAGGTCCTGACTTTTACCTGGAATCCCTCCTGGCTAGCTGTGGCACACTAGCCATCTTCAGGCTGTGTTCAAGCAGCCAACCCCAGTCCTCTCCCTGGGATCTGACCTCCGAAACCCAAGCCTCAGCTCCCAGGCCCTACCCATCCGGGCGGGTGAGCAGACAATCCTCTTGGGCTGGTGAGTGCTGGTCAGTACTGATCCTCTGTGCAGAAATCTCTCCGCTTTGCACTCTGCACCCCTCTTGCTGTGCTCTCCTCATGGTTCTGAAGCTTCCCTCCTGCCCAACCCCTGTCCCCAGCAGTGAAGCAGCTTCCTAGTGTGTGGAAACTTTCCCTTCTTCACAGCTCCCTCCCAGAGGTGCTGGCCCCTCCCTATTCTTTTGTCTCTGTTTTTTTCATTTTTCTTTTTCCCTACCCAGGTACATGGAGATTTTCTTGTCTTTTGGGAAGTCTGAGGTCTTCTGTCAGGGTTCAGTAGGTGTTCTGTAGGAGTTTTTCCACATGTAGATGTATTTTTGCTGTATTTGTGGGGAGGAAGGTGATCTCCATGTCTTACTCCTCCACCATCTTTAAGGTCTCTCTGAATACTGTTTCTTTTGGGCATTGTTTTTTTTAGTCAAGAGCTTCAGGTGGAGAAAGAGGAATAGTACGATTTATCATAATAGCAACAAAAAAATGAACAAACAAATAAGAACAATAAATTTAAAAAGTTATTAACAGCCACCAAACAGTAAATATTTAAAATTCTTTTTGTGTTTGGAAGCTATAGGATTTGACTGAATGTGCTTCAGATTTCATCTGCATTCATCAAAAAAGCCAGATCATCTCAAACTCTGCATTTTTACATTATGTTAACATAATTTGATTTGCACATATTTTGCTCCACAATAAAATGAATTAGGTTCCAAGAAGACCAAGATTTCCATTTTATTTATGACCAATATTTCATTCTTTCAAAAATTTATGAGTGTTTTATCACTTACAAAACTTTACATGTCAGTAGTTTCATCAAAATGAATTTGTGGATCAGTTTTAAAAAAAGTATGGCACACTTGTGAAAAAAATTAAACACGTAAGACAGATTCAGTTTTGCTGTTTCAGAACTTTTTTACACTGTCACTTTCTACAGAGTCAAAGAGAATCATAAGTGGAGGTGAAAGTCTTAGAAATTTTATCTGAAATATTTGAAGGAGGACATGAAGTCTGAATAAATATTGTATTTCTCATTAAAGCACAGTTTATGCTTTGGATTATTCTAATTAGATCTTTGTTTCCATTTGAGTATATACAATGCTAGTCTCAATAATGTGCATAATCTCTGGAGATAGAGGAAAAATAAAAGATAATGATTCACTATTGTCAGGTGAATCATTGCAGTGTGGCAACTAGATTACTTGTGTGAAAGGCACATTTCCTCATGAGAAATGATGTATTCCTCATAGCAATAATCTTTTTTCTTTCCCTTTCTTCTGTACCCATTTTTTCTCACCTTCCCAAATGCAATTTTAATTTTAATGTTGAATGCTCAACCTGGTAGAAAAAGTACTTTAAATGGCATTCTTATTCCTAAACTTTCATGTTAATTAAATAACTCAGTTTCTGTCATGTATACCTCCCACAATAATGTAGAATGATTTTGAGTATTAAAATCTATTTTTAAAAATTTTTCTTCCCATTTAAGTTCAATTGTCACAGTTTAGGTGTCACTGATGAACTGCCACATCACCAGGCTTAACTAATTTATCTTTAATATGTTAATTGAAGACCATGTACGTTCTACCATACTAAGATTTATTAAATTGAATTGAAATTCTCAGTATCATCCATTAGAATGAAAATTGTTTGGGATGTAAAAATCAGGTGTGATTAATTATCAACCTTATTAAATGGCACTGTTTTGACATTAGATAGGTATTCAACAACAGTTCATTAAATGTCACTGAATAGGACTACACCAAAAGGTTATTTCCTGTTTCTTCATGAATCTTAATTTTTATTATTTCCCCTAAAGGAAATTTCATGTAGTAAAAAACTGAATAAAAGCAAGAGTTAACTATAAAATAATTGTTAACATTTTTCTAATTTATCCACCTTTCTCAGTTTCTCCAAAACCAAACTGGTGATATAAATTGAGCACTGGTATAAGTAAGTAATCAAGGAGATAAATTGAGCACTGGGCGCTGGTTTTTTTTTTTTTTTTTTTTTTTTTTTTTTTTTTTTTTTTTGCTGTACGCGGGCCTCTCACTGTTGTGGCCTCTCCCGCTGCGGAGCACAGGCTCCGGACGCGCAGGCCCAGCGGCCATGGCCCACGGGCCCAGCCGCTCCGCGGCACACGGGATCCTCCCAGACCGGGGCACGAACCCGTATCCCCTGCATCGGCAGGCGGACTCTCAACCACCACGCCACCAGGGAGGCCCTGGGCGCTGGTTTTAATTAAGTGCAGTCTGGATGAAAGAGAAGTGGTTGTAGGCCTGTCTGACCTATTTTTAAAGGGAGAAGTGCTTACACAATGTCCCACTATTCTTACTGTGACATCATAGGTATGTTTTGCTTGGTTTTGAATTTTATATTAATGGAATCATAGACATTCTTTTATATCTTTTTTTCTAATTAATATGTTTGTAAAATGTACCTATGTTCTTGCATAAATACATTTGTTCTTGCATTAATGTTATATAATGTTGCATCATATGGATATACTGCATTATATTTATTCATTCCAATAATGATCAGAATTTACATGTTCCCACGTGTAGGGCATTATGAGTACAGCTTTATCTTCCTTTGGTGTAGTAGACAGGAAGTCACCCCATGTAGTTCTCTCTTCAAGGAAGGGCTTTATGTCATCCTTCAGGCAGTGCAGTCAATAGACTTCCTCCTGCTGTCACTTCCTTCAGAGCCAGCCTCAGAGGTAAAGCCACATTTCCCAAGGCTATAAAAAGCTTGGCCAATTTGGTCTGATGTGAAACAAAAATGAAGGGCAATTTTAATCCAGAGTATCCTTCGTGGTTGGCAGAGGCTTTCCTGGTCCTCCATTGTAATGTGTCATTGCTTCATTCTATTTCCCTTTATTCATGTTGATTAAAAACAAACAAACAGGGCTTCCCTGGTGGCACAGTGCTTGAGAGTCCACCTGGCAATGCAGGGGATGCCGGTTCGTGCCCCGGTCCGGGAGGGTCCCATATGCCATGGAGCGGCTGGGCCCGTGAGCCATGGTGGCTTGGCCTGCGTGTCCAGAGCCTGTGCTCTGCAACAGGAGAGGCCACAACAGTGAGAGGCCCACGTACAGAAAAAAAAAAATTGTATATATGTACCTCAACTTCATCCATTCATCTGTCAATGGACTTTAGGTTGTTTCCATGTTTGGGCTATTGTAAATAGAGCTACTATGAGCATAAGTGTGCATGTATCTTTTTGAATTATAGTTTTGTCCAGGTATATGACCAGGAGTGGCATTGCTGGATCATATGGTAATATTACTCAGTCACAAAAAAAGAACAAAATAAGGCCATTTGAAGCAACATGGATGCAACTAGATATTATCATACTAAGTGAAGTAAGTCAGAAAGAGAAAGACAAATACCATATGATATCACTTATATGTGGAATCTAAAACATGGCACAAATGTACCTATCTACAAAAGAGAAACAGACTCACAGACATAGAGAACAGACTTGTGGTTGCCAAGGGGGAGGGGAGGAGGGTTGGACTGGGAGTTTGAGGTTGGTAGATGCAAAATATTACATTTAGAATGGATAAACAACAATACCCTACTGTATAGCACAGGGAACTATATCCAATCTCCTTTGATAAACCATAATGGAAAAGAATAAGGAAATGAGTGTATATATGTTAAAAAAAAAAGAAAACTAAAAAACAAACTCACACTCCAAGCTCTAACAAACACACTGACTTCCACAGACAAATCATTTGTTTAGGAGGAGGGTTTTGTTTCTCAAAAGGGAAACTAGTCTATTGAGTAAATAAACCTCTGGCATTTATTTTATCCATAAGAGAATTAGAAGATGATTGATGATTTCCTCATGGCTAACACCCTGTGGCTGAAAGGAAGAAACACCTCTTAAATTCTTATATTTTACCTTCAAACAATTGAAGCGCTGTTGGCAACTGACTGATACACAACTTCCCTTTCCCATTCTTGATTCTGTTGATTGGTATATGAAACTAGAGACAAACTCTGCCTTTGTCTTGCTTAGAAACCCTCAGTATAATCCTTGACAATTCAGAAAATAATGCTAAGCCTTGGAAGAATTCATCAGTGATTCATGCCTTTTAATTTCCACTTCAGAGTATAGTCCAGGCTCCAAGTACTTTGATAACTTGGATAATCAGTTAAGTTACATACTGGTAATAATTTTATTTTAAATGAAACTGGTAAATTGTGTTTGATTTTCTATTTAGAAATTGGCCTGTGGTTAAGTCTTCTCTAATTCAGAAGACTTCCTATTTATTGCCCCAAATAGATAGGATTAGAACTATGGTAGTCTGCCTGTCTGTAATTAATAAATGGACATTGCAGTGATAATTTTTCCTCTTTTATTAACCGAGAATACATGGAACCAACAGAGAACTCCATACTTGACATTAACGAAGTCTTGTGATGCTTTGAATATATACACAGTGCATGTGTATTTGTACGATTTGCTGGTCCAAAGTGTTTCTGAACCTCAAAGTGCAAAGAATCTTATTAATACTGGATGCAATTTGAAAACACAAAAGTAAAACCTTGTTACCAAAATTTCAGGTTAAGCATCCCAAAATAGTAGGATCAGATGAGATCTCACAAGACTGTCAAGAGCATGTATCCTAGAGGCAGAAAACCATCACCCTCTCACACCCACCCACACACACACACACACACACACACACACCTCATGACAATCATATTCCGGATTCTGGTGTTATGTTGATGGGAGGGATCTGAGTCATACATAACCCTAAGTGCATACGTTTTGTGCACTTAGGGTTAATACAATCTTTTAATCTTCTCTTTTTCAAATGTCCATAGTTCTGAAATGAGAGTCCTGTTACCAATTAGGTAAACGTGGTGATTACTGTTTTGCACAATTGGTATATGTGGAAAATGTGAATATCCAAATAAGAGTGACAGCACAAAGTCTGCAATGCCAAAAACAATCAGAAAAAAATAGGACATGACTATTTCCCATGTCTTTAAGAGAAAAATGTTTTCATTTGCCAGTAAAATTTGATGTACAATTGTAAGGTGAAATTTATGATTCGAGAACAAAAAAACATTAAAAATGACAAAACAACCTTTTGATATATATACATGCCTTTACAAATAATAAATATATTTATTCCCATGTAGTAGCAGTTAGTGTTTATAATGCCCTCAATCTGTATTCTATGACTGACTTTTCTATACCTTGCAAGGTAGCAGTGGGGAGAGAATCATGTGTTGTCTATGAAGCTTGAAAAGTTTAGAATATTCATCAAGTAATGAAAGAATACAGTGACATCCAAAACAACAGTTCAAATCAAAAGACCATGGCATGACCACCACCACCACCAACATGTAGTAGATATTTGTTGTGCCACTTCATTAAGTTGCCAACTGGAAATAGGGACAATTCCTGCAGTGATTAATGTGTTCAAACAGAACATGAGAGGAAAACCACAATGTTCTCAGTTTTTGATGTTATCCGTACTTAACAAATCCAATGTTGATATGACTTTGGAAAAGTACCCAAGGCTCCGAGTAATATGCATGGCCTAGAACAGGTGATTTATTCGTGAGTCTGGCACAGCTCCTGTAAATTGACTTTCTTCCCTGCAAAAGAAGTTAACCACTCTGTGTGAAAATTATGTGATCCCTGAGATTTCCTTTAATCAAGATAGACTTGATAATGAGTAAGATGACACACAGTACTTGCAGGATTAGTAATTCATTGGATATTGCTGAAGCAAAAGCTCTAGGATGTCTTTTCATAACAAGGAGATCCACATGGACAGACCATGTATTGTCGCTGGACACTCTTTTACTCCTAAATGCAAATGAAATATTTTAAGAGCCTGGTATTTTGTTTATTTCTCCTGTCACCATGTCCAATGACATGAGCCACTGATCATGTTTCTGTTGTTTACCATCTTCCTCTGAATTCTTTTGTCCAAAACCAAATGTGATTTATTTGTCTAGTTTGAAATTTTCAATGTGAATCTATTTGTTTATATATCCCACTCATTCTAATTCAGTTAGTAGTGAAGCAGAAGCATTTTGAATTTAGAACATATTTGTAACATTATTCTTTGGCAAATAAATCATCCTGACACAGAAGGTATGTAAATCCCATGAATACCAGTTCATTTTGAATTGCTACTTTGCAACGTATATAATGACTATATATACTATGTGTATATAGTCAGTCATCATTTGCTGTGATTATAAATTTCAGATTGGTTTATGATAATTTTTATTATTTGCAAATATTCATGAAAAAATCTCTTAAACTTCTACCCAGTAACTTCTGCAGTTAACTGTTCTCATTAGAAATTCCTAATCTGTAAGAAGGAAAAAAGTTATCTGTGATCTATTATGTAATTTGTAAGTTTCTTCTCATTGATAATGATGTACCTTAGAGGAAAATAAAGTGATACATTTTGTTTTATTTCTTGTCAGAATTAATTAGTAACAACTGTCCCAAAATAATCATGGGAGGAGTAAGTTGTTACTGCCAATTCCAGTTTATTTGTAGTATTTATTTATGAATTTTAACTGATGACTCAAGGATTAACTCAAATCTTACTTTATTCACAGTAGATCTTTAATGTGAGGAACACCTACTTATCTGTCTTGCATCCTTCTAAGACCTAATAGGGTGCTGAGTTCCATATACAAAAACCGATGAACACATTAACTGATACAGATGTAATTACAGAATTTTCCATCTGTAACCATAGTCATGAATGATAGGCTTTCATTTTATTATAATGCTTTATGATTTTAATGTTAAAAACAACTGAAAGATATGTTGTTCTTATCAGGATCTACTGCACAAAGACAAAAGAAGAAATTTTTAAAAAGAATTACATTCTATATGTTTACCTACAGTAATCATGGGGATACTTTTGCATTGAAAAATGTTTTGTCTTTATATTTGGAAAATCAAGCCAACCTAATATCATTAAGCATTTAAAATGAGAATAAATGTATTAGAATTGCATGCAAATTTACATAGCAAAACCATTTATTGTTTACATAATGTAACTATGTTAATGGAACAATGAATTTCTTCACTTAAACATAGAAATAGGGTTTCCCTGGTGGCGCAGTGGTTGAGAGTCCACCTGCCGATTCAGGGGACATGGGTTCGTGCCCCAGTCCGGGAAGATCCCACATGCCATAGAGTGGCTGGGCCCGTGAGCCATGGCCACTGAGCCTGTGCGTCCGGAGCCTGTGCTCCACAACGGGAGAGGCCACAACAGTGAGAGGCCCATGTACCAAGAAAAAAAAAAAAACATAGAAATAAGTTTTCTATACCTCTAAATCAATTTCACTTCAGATATATACTCACCCCTAACCTCTGTGGGACTTAGGAAAGCAGAACAAATGGAAGTGTTTGCACCACATGTCACAATTTCTAAGTTGTAAATCAAGCTAAGAAACTATTAAATAAGATATGTTTTCTCTTCCTATCTTGACAGATTAATCTTTATAACATTAAAGTTGAAAAATGTATGTCAAGTGATCTGTGCATCTGACTGCTAGTTAACCACTATCAAAGACATTTGAATTTAAATATTGTTGCCCCTGTTAGGCCTTCTGCTGATTGGCCAATATCATGGTGGAGGACATAATTAATAAATCATTTTATATTTATTATAAGAATCATTTATCTTGTATTTCTTTTAGCATAAATGTTAATTAGGTGGTTAAATCAAATTTTTTTTCATATAAGTTTTATTCTATTTATAGTATTAATATGTTATTAAAATATAACTGTGTCAAGAGTGTACACAATTTATCTTCCTCAAAAATATCAGAACTAGATTTTATAGAATAAGGAATCGTTCTAGAGAAAGTAGCAATTTCAGGTTAAATTTTATGTATGTATGTACAATTTAATAGCTATCAACTCAATAGGTAGTAGCCTTGATTTAATATTTATCCTGATTTTTTCTAATTCTTTATTTTTCTCACAAGGAGTTGAAATTGAAATTGGCTTTCTCTTTGCTTCCATTACCTCAAGACTTCTGCTTTGTACTCTCTATTCCTTGTCTTCACTTCAGTCTTATTCTTGTGTGAGTCCTGGTGTGTTTCATGTTGGATTGATGGAGGTATTGTTCAACACATTGGGGAGAGTGGTCATCATAGGTTATGTTTAGAATTAGGGCTGACTTGGATATTTGCCTATGGCTCATTACTGTTCCATAGTCTATCAGCTCTTCCCAGAAAAAAAAAATGTCACCATAGATAAAGGATGGGAACAAATGTGCAAATAAACATTTCAACCTGGTTGGAGCAGTGACAAGACAAGCTCTAAAAGCATGAGTCATCTCCACTCTGGGTACAAAATATACTAAAACATCCCAAGCCTGAAATTTTCTGTTCTTAGAAATGTTTCCACTGACCTGTTTGCAAACATTTTTACAGCTATTGAAGTATTATTTCTCAAAATATTCTCTACTGTCTTTGGGGGAAATTGATAACTTTGCACATTTTGCAACACATTTTGTAATGTACCTGACTTTGTTTAGAAGACTCAGTTACATATATTGCATGTGTGATATTTACTGTGTATTTCTGGCTAGTTAGGTTTTCTCAAACTTTAACTTGGAATTGAATTATGCAGGTTTGAACTTCTTGAGCTTTTCTCTTAATGAGCTTATTTCTAGTTGTCAACTTGTAGTTTACAAAAAAGTTTAGGTTGTGATATCTTCTGAATTGCTGGAAGCTTATTCTTTAGTGACATTTTTCTTTATTCTGCCTTTTTGAATTAATGAGTAGAATAGTCATGACTCTGATTTTAGATCTTAGATACAAGGTCTACATGTCCACTCAAGTAGTAACAACTAAAAATACATGTGTTCTTTTACATGTGGCTGAACACATGTATTTTTAGTTGTTACTACTTGAGTGGACCTGTAGATTTCGCATTTAAGATCTAAAATCAGAGTCAGAAATTAGAACACTCCCTAACACCATACACAAAAATAAACTCAAAATGTATTAAAGACCTAAATATAAGAGCAGACATTATAAAACTCTTTGAAGAAAACATAGGAATAACACTCTTTGACATAAATCACAACAATATCCTTCTTGACCCACTTCCTAGAGAAGTGGAAATAAAAACAAAAATAAACAAATGGGACCTAGTGAAACTCAAAAGCTTTTGCACAGCAAAGGAAACCATAAACAAGACGAAAAGACAACCCTCAGAATGGGAGAAAATATTTGCAAACAAAGCAACTGACAAACAATCTCCAAAATATACAAGCTGTCAATATCAAAAAAAAAACAAACAACCCAATCCAAAAATGGGCAGAAGACCTAAATAGACATTTCTCCAAAGAAGATATACAGATTGCAAACAAACACATGAAAAGATGCTCAACATCATTAATCATTAGAGAAATGCAAATCAAAACTATGATGAGGTATCACCACACACCAGTCAGAATGGCCGTCATCAAAAAGTCTACAAACAATAAATGCTGAAGAGGGTGTGGAGAAAAGGGAACCCTCTTGCACTGTTGGTGGGAATGTAAATTGATACAGCTACTATGGAGAACAGTATGGAGGTTCCTTAGAAAACTAAAAATAGAACTACCTTATGACGCAGCAATCCCACTACTGGATATATACCCTGATAAAACCATAATTCAAAAAGAATCATGTACCACAATGTTCATTGCAGCACTATTTACAATAGCCAGGACATGGAGCAACCTAAGTGTCCATTGACAGATGAATGGATAAAGAAGATGTGGCACATATATACAATGGAATATTACTCAGCCATATAAAGAAATGAAATTGACTTATTTGTAGTGAGGTGGATGGACCTAGAGTCTGTCATACAGAGTAAAATAAGTCAGAAAGAAAAATAAATACTGTATGCTAACACATATATATGGACTTTAAAAAAAGAGAAAAAGTGGTTCTGAAGAACCTAGGGGCAGGACAGGAATAAAGACACAGATGTAGAGAGTGCACTTGAGGACATGAGGAGGGGGAAATGTAAGCTGGAATGAAGTGAGAGAGTGGCATTTACTTATATGCACTACTAAATGTAAAATAGATGACTAGTGGGAATCAGCCGCATAACACAGGGAGATCAGTTTGGTGCTTTGTGGCCACCTAGAGGGGTGGGATAAGGAGGGTGGGAGAGAGATGCAAGAGGGAGGGAATATGGGGATATATGTATATATATATAGCTGATTCACTTTGTTATATAGCAGCAACTAACACAACAATGTAAAACAATTATACTCCAGTCAAGATGTTAAAAAAAAAATAAATGCATGTGTTCTGTTGATCAAGGTGTCATTAGTTGTAAGCTCCTCTATGGCTGTTTAAACTTAGAATTAAAAAGACTTGGAAGAAGATTCTCTTTTCTTCTCATTGATGATTCTCCGCTGTCTCTTCTCTGGAAACATGGCTCTTCACATGGGTGGATCATTACTGAATGTGTAAGTCACATATACATGATTTAATATCCAATTTTCTCATGAAATCATGACTTGGCAATGTTTGGGGCAGAGGTAAGCAAGTATATACAAAGGTTTAAGAAGTAAAGATTTTTAGTAAAGTGTGTTGTGAAGTTTACACAAGAAGACAAGTGATGAAAAGTGATCACAACACAGTGGGTAAAATGCATCAGGTGGAGCTAGCTATCAGCATAGCTGAAAGAATTCTGCTGTTATCTTCTACATGATCAAATTTATGAGAATATTTTGAACACATTGTTCTAAGATTGTTGTCAGTTACTGCACTCTTTTTTTTTTCCTGAAAGTAACTCCTTTGTTACTTTCTCATGTAATTCATGGGAATTCAAATGAAGAAATAATATATTTAAAATCCATCTTACTTTTAAAAATTTTAAATCAAATATAGTTTTATATTCCACTCCCCTCTGAAATAGAGCTAGATATTTTTAGTATTGCTTGCTTGTTATGCTTTTATTTTTCTGATATATTGGAGGCAATGACCTTAATACTAGAAATCTAAATTTTTTTATAATTAATGAATCCTGTCTTACCGTAATTTGGAAATATCAAAAGCCAGATCAGATGTTGAAAACTACAATTATAAACAATATAATAATTTAATATAATATATTTACTTCAGCTAACTGAGGGCATAAGTCATGCCCTATCTGTTTTTGCAGCTTAAAAATATATTATGCCTGCCAACCCTTAAGAAACCTGTAAATAGAGAATAAGTTAAAAAAACAATAACGAAAAAACATTAATGCATTATCTTAGCTTTGTGATCATTTTTTTTCATTTTATAAATTTCATAGAGCATCTCAAACACCAGCTTATCAAGATATTGAAATATAGGATTTCTTAAGAGAAAATTAAAAATGGTACTGCACCTATTTTATTTCAGCATCTAAGACCTACTGTAAATAAATTAGTTCTTCTAGCAAATTATCTTTTACAGGGAATATTAATATTGTGGGGTTATAAAGTGTTTTCTCTTATAGAAGCACCAAATATAGCTACACTTTCAAAGTTTATTTTATTTAGTATTTAATTAAAATCCAAATTAAAGGCTATATTAAAATTAAAAGCTATACTAAATACACTGTGTTAAATACAATAGTAACAATAGTAATAGTAGAGCAATAGTAACATAACACACTATGAAACATTTTAATATTAATATTATATATTATATAATACCAGGATCTTAATATTCAATAAGCATATAAATTATTTTTCTTGTTTTAAATAAATAGACAGTTTTACTCATTAGGGAAAATTTTCCTATGAGACAATATAGATGAGATATAAATGACATTACATTTAAAATAATAATTGATCATGGATACCATTTAGATCCATAGTTATCAGAAAAAGGTATGAATGAATACAAAGAGACAAGTTGGAAAGCCACTGTAGGAATCCAAAGCATACATGTTTTTCACTTGGTACTTATGGTTCAGATGAAAAATAAATGAGATGATATGAAGGTTATTCCAGAGAAAGATATAGCGAGAGCTACTGATTGGCTATGAGAAGAATAAATAAGTGAGTAAATCAAAGTGACTTCCAAGTTTTTGGCTTAAACAATTAGATGATTAATGATATCATATACTGGAAAATATGGTGTGCAGGTTAAAACCTGAATGCTTACAGCATGGGGTAGCACAATTTTAGTTTTTTATAAAACTTGCTCTCTCACCTTCTCGCTTCCAAGATGACCAAGGAAAGAAGGAATAATGGTCATGCCAAAAAGGGGCACGGCCACATGCAGCCTAGTCACCGCACCAACTGTGCCTGCAGTGTGCCCAAGGATAAGGCCATTAAGAAGTTCGTTGTTTGGCACATTGTAGAGGCTGCAGCTGTCAGGGCATTTCTGAAACAAGTGTTTTCAATGCCTATGTGCTTCCCAAGCTGTATGAGAATCTGCATTACTGCGTGAGTTGTGCCATTCATAGCAAGGTAGTCAGGAATCGTTCTCGGGAAGCGCGGAAGGACCATAGACCTCCACCCCAATTTAGACCTGCTGGTGCTGCCCCATGACCTCCACCAAAGCCCATGCAAGGAGCTAAGTCCTTAAAAACTAAAGAAATACTGTCCCCTGGGAAGACAGTAAAAAATAAATTATACTTAAAATAAAAGACTTTAAAAATGATTTAACATTGTAACAGATCTTGATGAATGAGTCGAATAGTTTTTACTAAAATAAGTTTTCAATGGATGTAGAATTCTGGATTGACATTTTCTTTCAACACTTAATGTTGTTATTTATTTATTTATTGCATAGATTCTGAAGGAAAAAAGCAGGATATAATTCTTATCTTTGTTCATTTTTATATAATGTATATTTTTTTCCTCTAGATGCCTCTGAGATTGCATCTTTGTGTTTTGTTTACAGGAGTTTGAATATGATATGCTTGAGTGTTTTGTTTTTATTTTGTTTTGAATTTATCCTGCCTTCTATTGTCAGAGTTTGGAATCATTGTTTTGCTCCCTGGTGTCTCTGGTATTAATTATGGAAACTTCTCATTTCATATTTACTAAAATATTTTTGATGCCCTGTACTCTTTTTCTCTTCTTTTAAATTCAAGTTATTTATTTGTTAGAGTGCTTAATATTGTCACACAACTCTTGGATATTCTGTTGCACTTTTTTTTTCAATAGTAAATCTCTCTTTGCTTTATGTTACATTTGGATAATTTTTAGACTTATCTCCGAGTTCATATATTCACAGCAGTTATGCCATGTCTCTGAGCAGTGGAAGGTATTATTCATTTCTCTTACTTTATTTTATGTTTCTAGCAGTATCATTGGCTTTTATAATTTTTATCTCTCTGTACTTTATTATTTCTCTGATCTTAATTGTTGTCCACTTTTTATGATAGGACCTTTAACATATTAATCAGTTATTTTAAATTCTCTCTCAGATTTTTCCAAAATCTGTGTCCTGTTTTGGTCTAGTTCTGGTGATTGTTTTGCTCTTTGTGAGTGTGTTGTCTTTTTTGTCTTGCTTTTTCTTGTGTGCTTTGTGTTTTTGTTGAGCATTAGACATCTTGTCTAGGACTGTGGAAACTGAGGTAAATAAATGTTATTCCAGGAACCTATACTTTGTAGTGTTTTGTTCTCTAGTTTATTTTTATTCCTTGTGAAGTGTTATATTTCATGTGTTGGACCTTTTTGCCTATAGTTGATATTTGTCACTTTCTCTTAAATAATTTTATCTCATTCATTTCTTAAATTTTATTTCTTGCTTAACATTTCTCTTAAAGTATTACATTATCTTTTTTTCTAGTAACTCATTTGTTTTGCTTTGTTACTTTATTATTCATTTCTAAAGTAATTTTTAATTTTATATTTCTAAATCTAATCCTTGATATCTGTCACCTTATTTATGTTTTTCTAAAATTTGATTTCTTTTTTTCTTTCATTTTTTAGGGAAGGGGACTGTTTGTTTGCTATCAAGTTAATCAATTTTTTTTGTTTGCTCAACTTCATTTTTTCCCCTCATCTTCTGGATGATTAAAAAATATGCCATCGAGCTTCCGGGTAAGATGGCGGAAGAGTAAGACGCGGAGATCACCTTCCTCGCCACGGATACACCAGAAATACAGCTACACGTGGAACAACTCCTACAGAACACCTACTGAACGCTGGCAGAAGACCCCAGACCTCCCAAAAGGCAAGAAACTCCCCACATACATGGGTAGGGCAAAGCGGAGAGATCCGCACACAGAGGATCGGTGCCGAGCGGCACTCACCAGCCCGAGAGGCTTGTCTGCTCGCCCGCCGGGGCGCGCAGCGCTGGAAGCTGAGGCTCGGGCTTCGGTCAGAGCGCAGGGAGAGGACTGGGGCTGGCGGCGAGAACTCAGCCTGAAGGGGGCTAATGTGCCACAGCTAGCCGGGAGGGAGTCCGTGAAAACTCTGGAGCTGCCGAAGAGGCAAGAGACTTTTTCTTCCCTCTTGGTTTCCTGGTGCGCGAGGAGAGGGGATTAAGAGCGCTGCTTAAAGGGGCTCCACAGACGGGCGCGAGTCGCGACTGAAAGCGCGGAGCCCAGTGACAGGCGTGGGACGCTGGGGCTGCTGCTGCCGCCGCCAAGAAGCCTGTGTGCGAGCGCAGGTCACTGCCCACACCGCCCTTCCGGGAGCCTGTGCAGCCCGCCACTGCCGGGGTCCCGGGATCCAGGGGCGGCTTCCCTGGGAGAACGCACGGCGCGCCTCGGGCTGGTGCAACGTCACGCCGACCTCTGCCGCTGCAGGCTCGCCCCGCACTCCCTGCCCCTCCCTCCCTCCCGGCCTGAGTGAGCCAGAGTCCCCGAAGAGGCTGCTCCTTTAACCCTGTCCTATCTGAAGGAAGAGCAGACACCCTCCGGCTACCTACACGCAGAGGCGGGGCCAAATCCAAAGCTGAGACCCAGGAGCTGTGAGAACAAAGAAGAGAAAGGGAAACCTCTCCCAGCAGCCTCAGAAGCAGCGGACTAAAGCTCCACAATCAACTTGATGTATCCTGCATCTGTGGAATACATGAATAGACAACACATCATCCCAAATTGAGGAGCCCGGAGTCAGTGCTGTGCCTCTGAGGTGGGAGAGCCAACTTCAGGACACTGGTCCACAAGAGACCTCCCAGCTCCACATAATATCAAACGGCGAAAATCTTCCAGAGATCTCCATCTCAACACCAGCACCCAGCTTCACTCAACGACCAGCAGGCTACAGTGCTGGACACCCTGAGCCAAACAACTAGCAAGACAGGAACACAACGCCACCCATTAGCAGAGAGGTGGCCTAAAATCATAAAAAGTCCACAGACACCCCAAAACACACCACCAGACGTGGACCTGCCCACCAGAAAGACAAGATCCAGCCTCATCCACCAGAACACAGGCACTAGTCCCCTCCACCAGGAAGCCTACACAACCCACTAAACCAACCTTAGCCACTGGGGACAGACACCAAAAACAACAGGAACTACGAACCTGCAGCCTGCAAAAAGGAGACCCCAAACACAGTAACATAAGCAAAATGAGAAGACAGAAAAACACACAGCAGGAGAAGGAGCAAGATAAAAACCCACCAGACCTAACAAATGAAGAGGTAATAGGCACTCTACCTGAAAAAGAATTCAGAATAATGATGGTAAAGATGATCCAAGATTCTATTTCCCAGATCCAAAATCTTGGAAATAGAATAGACAAAATGCAAGAAACAGTTAACAAGGACCTAGAAGAACTAAAGATGAATCAAGCATCGATTAAAAACACAACACATGAAATAAAAAATACTCTAGATGGGATCAATAGCAGAATAACTGAGGCAGAAGAACGGATAAGTGAGGTGGAAGATAAAATAGTGGAAATAACTGCTGCAGAGCAAAATAAAGAAAAAAGAATGAAAAGAACAGAGGACAGTCTCAGAGACCTCTGGGACAACATTAAACGCACCAACATTCGAATTATAGGGGTTCCAGAAGAAGAAGAGAAAAAGAAAGGGACTGAGAAAATATTTGAAGAGATTATAGTTGAAAACTTCCCTAATATGAGAAAGGAAATAGTTAATCAAGTCCAGGAGGCACAGAGAGTCCCATACAGAATAAACCCAAGGAGAAATACGCCAAGACACATATTAATCAAACTGTCAAAAATTAAACACAAAGAAATCATATTAAAAGCAGCAAGGCAAAAACAACAAATAACACACAAGGGAATCCCCATCAGGATAACAGCTGATCTCTCAGCAGAAACTCTACAAGCCAGAAGGGAGTGGCAGGACATACTTAAAGTGATGAAGGAGAAAAACCTGCAACCAAGATTACTCTACCCAGCAAGGATCTCATTCAGATTTGATGGAGAAATTAAAACGTTTACAGACAAGCAAAAGCTGAGAGAGTTCAGCACCACCAAACCAGCTTTACAACAAATGCTAAAGGAACTTCTCTAGGCAAGAAACACAACAGAAGTAAAAGACCTACAATAATGAACCCAAAACAATTAAGAAAATGGGAATAGGAACATACATATCGATAATTACCTTAAATGTAAATGGACTAAATGCTCCCACCAAAAGACACAGAGTGGCTGAATGGATACAAAAACAAGACCCATCTATATGCTGTCTACAAGAGACCCACTTCAGACCTAGAGACACATACAGACTGAAAGTAAGGGGATGGAAAAAGATATTCCATGCAAATGGAAACCAAAAGAAAGCTGGAGTAGCAATTCTCATATCAGACAAAATAGACTTTAAAATAAGGACTACTAGAAGAGACAAAGAAGGACACTACATAATGATCAAGGGATCGATCCAAGAAGAAGTACAACAATTGTAAATATTTATGCACCAAACATAGGAGCACCTCAATACATAAGGCAAATACTAACAGCCATAAAAGGAGAAATCGACAGTAACACAATCATAGTAGGGGACTTTAACACCCCACTTTCACCAATGGACAGATCATCCAAAATGAAAATAAATAAGGAAACACAAGCTTTAAATGATACATTAAACAAGATGGACTTAATTGATATTTATAGGACATTCCATCCAAAAACAACAGAATACACATTTTTCTCAAGTGCTCATGGAACATTCTCCAGGATAGATCATATCTTGGGTCACAAATCAAGCCTTGGTAAATTTAAGAAAATTGAAATTGTATCAAGTATCTTTTCCGACCACAATGCTATGAGACTAGATATCAATTACAGGAAAAGAGCTGTAAAAAATACAAACACATGGAGGCTAAACAATACACTACTTAATAACGAAGTGATCACTGAAGAAATCAAAGAGGAAATTAAAAAATACCTAGAAACAAATGACAATGGAGACACGACGACCCAAAACCTATGGGATGCAGCAAAAGCAGTTCTAAGAGGGAAGTTTATAGCAATACAATCCCACCTTAAGAAACAGGAAACATCTCGAATAAACAACCTAACCTTGCACCTAAAGCAATTAGAGAAAGAAGAACAAAAACATCCCAAAGTTAGCAGAAGGAAAGAAATCATAAAAATCAGATCAGAAATAAATGAAAAAGAAATGAAGGAAACGATAGCAAAGATCAATAAAACTAAAAGCTGGTTCTTTGAGAAGATAAACAAAATTGATAAACCATTAGCCAGACTCATCAAGAAAAAAAGGGAGAAGACTCAAATCAATAGAATTAGAAATGAAAAAGGAGAAGTAACAACTGACACTACAGAAATACAAAAGATCATGAGAGATTACTATAAGCAACTCTATGCCAATAAAATGGACAACCTGGAAGAAATGGACAAATTCTTAGAAATGCACAACCTGCCAAGACTGAATCAGGAAGAAATAGAAAATATGAACAGACCAATCACAAGCACTGAAATTGAAACTGTGATAAAAAATCTTCCAACAAACAAAAGCCCAGGACCAGATGGCTTCACAGGCGAATTCTATCAAGCATTTAGAGAAGAGCTAACACCTATCCTTCTGAAACTCTTCCAAAATATAGCAGAGGGAGGAACACTCCCAAACTCATTCTACGAGGCCACCATCACCTTGATACCAAAACCAGGCAAGGATGTCACAAAGAAAGAAAACTACAGGCCAATATCACTGATGAACATAGATGCAAAAATCCTCAACAAAATACTAGCAAACAGAATCCAACAGCACATTAAAAGGATCATACACCATGATCAAGTGGGGTTTATTCCAGGAATGCAAGGATTCTTCAATATACGCAAATCAATCAACGTGATACACCATATTAACAAATTGAAGGAGAAAAACCATATGATCATCTCAATAGATGCAGAGAAAGCTTTCGACAAAATTCAACACCCATTTATGATAAAAACCCTGCAGAAAGTAGGCATAGAGGGAACTTTCCTCAACATAATAAAGGCCATATATGACAAACCCACAGCCAGCATCGTCCTCAATGGTGAAAAACTGAAACCATTTCCACTAAGATCAGGAACTAGACAAGGTTGCCCACTTTCACCACTCTTATTCAACCTAGTTTTGGAAGTTTTAGCCACAGCAATCAGAGAAGAAAAGGAAATAAAAGGAATCCAAATTGGAAAAGAAGAAGTAAAGCTGTCACTGTTTGCAGATGACATGATACTATACATAGAGAATCCTAAAGATGCTACCAGAAAACTACTAGAGTTAATCAATGAATTTGGTAAAGTTGCAGGATACAAAATTAATGCACAGAAATCTCTGGCATTCCTATATACTGATGATGAAAAATCTGAAAGTGAAATCAAGGAAACACTCCCATTTACCATTGCAACAAAAAGAATAAAATATCTAGGAATAAACCTACCTAAGGAGACAAAAGACCTGTATGCAGAAAATTATAAGACACTGATGAAAGAAATTAAAGATGATACAAATAGATGGAGAGATGTACCATGTTCTTGGATTGGAAGAATCAACATTGTGAAAATGACTCTACTACCCAAAGCAATCTACAGGTTCAATGCAATCCCTATCAAACTACCACTGGCATTTTTCACAGAACTAGAACAAAAAATTTCACAATTTGTATGGAAACACAAAAGACCCCGAATAGCCAAAGCAATCTTGAGAACGAAAAATGGAGCTGGAGGAATCAGGCTCCCTGACTTCAGACTATACTACAAAGCTACAGTAATCAAGACAGTATGGTACTGGCACAAAAACAGAAAGATAGATCAATGGAACAGGATAGAAAGCCCAGAGTTAAACCCACGGACATATGGTCACCTTATCTTTGATAAAGGAGGCAGGAATGTACAGTGGAGAAAGGACAGTCTCTTCAATAAGTGGTGCTGGGAAAACTGGATAGGGACATGTAAAAGTATGAGATTAGATCACTCCCTAACACCATACACAAAAATAAGCTCAAAATGGATTAAAGACCTAAATGTAAGGCCAGACACTATCAAACTCTTAGAGGAAAACATAGGCAGAACACTCTATGACATAAATCACAGCAAGATCCTTTTTGACCCACCTCCTAGAGAAATGGAAATAAAGACAAAAATAAACACATGGGACCTAATGAAACTTCAAAGCTTTTGCACAGCAAAGGAAACCATAAACAAGACCAAAAGACAACCCTCAGAATGGGAGAAAATATTTGCAAATGAAGCAACTGACAAAGGATTAATCTCCAAAATTTATAAGCAGCTCATGCAGCTCAATAACAAAAAAACAAACAACCCAATCCAAAAATGGGCAGAAGACCTAAATAGACATTTCTCCACAGAAGATATACAGACTGCCAACAAACACATGAAAGGATGCTCAACATCTTTACTCATTAGAGAAATGCAAATCAAAACTACAATGAGATATCATCTCACACCAGTCAGAATGGCCATCATCAAAAAATCTAGAAACAATAAATGCTGGAGAGGGTGTGGAAAAAAGGGAACACTCTTGCACTGCTGGTGGGAATGTGAATTGGTACAGCCGCTATGGAGAACGGTATGGAGGTTCCTTAAAAAACTACAAATAGAACTACCATATGACCCAGCAATCCCACTACTGGGCATATACCCTGAGAAAACCATAATTCAAAAAGAGACATGTACCAAAATGTTCATAGCAGCCCTATTTACAATAGCCCGGAGATGGAAACAACCTAAGTGTCCATCATCGGATGAATGGATAAAGAAGATGTGGCACATATATACAGTGGAATATTACTCAGCCATAAAAAGAAATGAAATTGAGCTATTTGTAATGAGGTGGATAGACCTAGAGTCTGTCATACAGAGTGAAGTAAGTCAGAAAGAGAAAGACAAATACTGTATGCTAACACATATATATGGAATTTAAGAAAAAAAAATGTCATGAAGAACATAGGGGTAAGACAGGAATAAAGACACAGACCTACTAGAGAATGGACTTGAGGATATGGGGAGGGGGAAGGGTAAGCTGTGACAAAGTGAAAGAGCGGCATGGACATATATACACTACCAAACGTGAGGTAGATAGCTAGTGGGAAGCAGCCGCATAGCACAGGGAGGTCAGCTCGGTACTTTGTGACCGCCTGGAGGGGTGGGATAGGGAGGGTGGGAGGGAGACGCAAAAGGGAGGGGTTATGGAAACATATGTATATGTATAACTGATTAAATTTGTTATAAAAAAAATGGGAGAAAATAAAAAATATATGCATAAAAAAAAAAAATCCCAATCTATAATAAATTGTATCCTCCCAGAAAAAAAAAAATAAAATAAAAAAAAATAATAATAAATCATGCTGATAGTAGGCACTCTTGAAATGACTTGATGGAAATAGCACTTTATCTCTGTGATCTTCCTCCCAAATCTCATACCTGCAGACTAACAAATAAACATCAGACAAATTCCAATAGAGGAACAACCTACAATTTACCTGACCACTACTCCTCAAAACTGTTTAGGACATCAAAACAAGGAAAAGTCTAAGAAACTGTCACATCCAAAAGAAGCCTAAAGATATGACAACTAAACGTAAATATGGTAAGTTGGATGAGATCCTGGAACAGAAAAAAAGGACATTAAGTTGAAAACTAAAGACATTTGAATTAACTATGGACTTTAGTTAATAATTATATCAACATTGGTTCATTAATGATAACAAATGTGCCATACTAATGTAAGATGTAAATAGTAGGGGCAACTGTGTGTGTGTGTGTGTTTGTGGGGCTGAGGGAAGGTATATAGGACTCTCTGTATTATCTTTTCAAAAAATTGTTTATAAATCCCAAAGTGCTGTATAAGAAATAAAGTATTATTATAATGAGAAAAAAAAATATGCCATCAACATCTTTCCAGATTTAATTTATGTACTGATATTTTGTGCTCAGAGATCAGAAGAATTAATATTGTTAAAATGTCCATACTTCCTAAACTGATCTGTAGATTCAATGGGATCCATATAAATTTCTGGCATTTTTCACAGAAATAGGAAAAACAATCCTAAAGTTTGTATGGAACCACAAATGAATCTCAATATAGCCAGAGCAATCCTGAGAAAGAACAAAGCTGGAGCTAACACATGTCCTGATCTCAAACTATATTACAAAGCTATAATAATCATACTAGTATCATACTGACATAAAAATAGACACATAAACCAATGGAACAGAATTGAGAGCCTAGAAATAAACCCTCACTTACATGGTCAACTAATATTTGACAAAGGAGTCAAGAACACTCAGTGGGGAAATTATGGTTTCTTCAATAAATGGTATTGTGAATAACTACAGGCAGCAAAATGAAACAGGACCCCTATCTTACACTGCACACGAAAATTAACTCTAAATAGATTAAATATGTAATGTAAAATCTGAAACTGTAAAACTCCTAGAATTAAACACAGAGAAAAAGCTTTTGGTGTTGGACTTGACAACACGTTTCTGACTATGACCCCAAAAGCAAAAGCAACAAAAGCAAAAATCAGCAAGTGGGACTATATCAAACTACAAACTGCTGTACAGCAAAATAAACAATCAACAAAATTCCTACCTATGGAATGGGGAAATTTATTTGAGAAAATATCTATCTAATGAGCTGTTGATAACCAAAATATAGAACAAACCCATACAACTCAGTTACAAAGAACAAACAAAAAAACACTCTAATTTAAAAATGGACAGAGGAGCTAACTAGACATTTTTCCAAAGAAAACATACAATGGCCAACAGATACATGAAAATAACACTAATCATCAGGGAAACGCAAACCAAAACTACAATGAAATATCCCCTCACACTTATTAGAATGGCTACTATAAAAAAGAGAAGAGACAACAAGTGTTAGTGAGACTATGGAGAAAAGGAAACCCCTGTATACTTTTGGGGAAATGTGAGTAGGTACAGCCACTATGGAAAACAGTATGGAGGGTCCTCCAAAAAATTAAAAATAGAACTAACATATTATTTAGAAATCCCACTGGTGGGCATATATAGAAAGGAAATAAAATCATTATCTTGATGAGATACTTGCACTCCCACATTCATGGCAGCATTGTTTATCAGAGCCAAGATATAAAAACAACTGTGTCCGTTGGCAGGTGAATGAATAAAGGAAATGTGGGATATATTTATCTATATTCATATCTATATCTATATTTACCACATTGTGTATACATACACATTTATACAATGAAATTTAGAGTGAAATATTATTCAGTCATGAGAAAGCAGGAAATACTGCCATTTGTGACCTTTGCAACAACATGAATGGACCCTGAGGGCATTATGCAAAGTGAAATAAGTCAGCCAGAGAAAGAGAAATACTGCATGATCTCAATTACATGTAGACTCTAAAAAACAAACAAACAACAAAAACAACCAAAGCTGAACTCAGAGAAACAGAGGATAGAATGGTGGTTGCCAGGGGCTAAGGGAGAAATGAGAAGATGTTGGTGAAAGATTGCAAACTTCTAGTTATAAGATCCATAAGTTCTAGGAATTTAATGTATAGTATAGTGACAATAGTTAATAACACTCTATTATATACTTGAAAGTTATTAAGAGTAGATCTTAAATGTTTTCACCACACACAAAATTTAGGAAATTATGTATGGTAATGAAGGTGTTAACTAACTCTATTGTAATCATTTCACAACATATGAATGTATCAAAGTATCACATTGTACACCTTAAAGGTACATAATGTTGTATGTCAATTTTATCACAATAAAGCTGGGGAGAGGGTAAAGTTTACATTTCTCTTCCACATTTTCTTCGTGGAATATATCCATTTCTCTTAAATAAACCACATTCTATGCACAATTATAACTCTTTTTTACTTGTTCTCCATTTTTCATTTATCAAGACTAAAGGAAATCAGACTTTAATTTTCAAGGAAACATTGTATTTAAAGAAAAATAAGCCTTTATTCATCATGTATTATAATTTACCTCTGTCATTGCAAAAAATTATACCTTTCGATACCTTACAAAAAAGTTATGGATAAATTAGAAATTTCAAAAGGAAGCTAACAAATCGCAGATGAAATTAAAAATGGCAATATTTTCATGTGACTAAAAACAAATCTAATTTTGTTGCATTTTCTTCTATTTTTCTGAGAAATTAAATTAATTTAATTAGGAAAAATGTGTAATTAAATACTCATATTGCCTCATAAACAGGACTTGATAGGATTATTTCCTCAGCAGCAAGGATGTGATAACATTAATACAATTCAATAGTTGATTATTGCTATCTCCACTTTAATTTTAATGGTACAGATCTTTGCTTTAAATTTAATTTGTATCGATTTTTCCATTTTTTACTCATTAGGAGTGTATTCCTGCTCTTGGGTTCTGTTTTTCTAAGTTAACTTTCTTAAAAATAGTCCATTTAACAAACGCAGTAAGTTTATGAAATCTTTGAACATAAACAATAATGAAAATATTAAAATTGCTGAAAAGACTGTGTTCCGTTTAGAATCAAGTAAGACTTCCATACTTTGAACAAAATACCTCTTTGGAATATCTACACTATTATTATAAATGTCTTCACCTTGTAACATTTTGTTTTATATCTATGTATTAAATAGCCCACTAGTGTCTCTGTTGCATGAATATGTAAGAACAGCATAAACACTCCCATAAAACAACAACAAAAACTGGGTTTCCAGTTTGTTTCAAATAAACTTTGAAAACAGATAGTCATATATCTATGCTTAGTGACTTTTATTTTGAAACCATTCTATTGATCAGTTTTTCATACATTTTAACTTGGAAAAGATTCTTTTCAGTAGTTTGGAATCACTCAGTAAAAATTAATCAACCTTGATTAACTGAATGATAATGGCAGTCTTGGAGACATCCTGCTTTGTGACTGCAAGGTGAATTTGTAATTAATGAGGACAAATTTTAATAGTCATCACCAAGATAAGCAGAACATACTGAAGTGCAGTGGCCTAGACACCAATTTTAGATTTCCCTAAGCTTCTCTACCCTGATCTCACTACTTCTCTCCTTTGAGGTTCCCTATCAAGCTCTTGTCAGTCTCCCATTCTGTTCATCACTCTTTCTAAGTTTTTTAAAGTTTATTGAAGTTCTCTATTGTTGGTACCAACTTGAGGTGTCTTCAAGACTGGATTTGGGTCCTGATTAATCTCTATTTATCTTCATTTGCATTAGGTGAAGAAATTTACCTTCAAAATATTGACTGAAAAAAATAATTTAAATAATTGAGAAATGTTTGGTTAGATATATGATATCTGCAATACATTTGCTTCTGAAATTTAATAGATTTAAAAACAAGGGTAAGAATACGGTATACAACTGAAAATAATAGTGATAAATCAACATTTACTTACCATCTGTTACTATGCTTGTCGCTATAAGTGATTCAAAATATAACATTTAATCCTTCCTCAAAATACTAATTTTCTAGGCAGGAAGATAATATACACCCATACAAGGTCAGCTGATATAATAATGTTACTAGTTTATACATAATAAATATCTAACTGACATGTGACTTTAAATGTTACAGAGTTTTGAGTAAAGAAGTGTCTACTAGGGCCTCCCTGGTGGCGCAGTGGTTGAGAGTCTGCCTGCCAATGCAGGGGATACGGGTTCGTGCCCTGGTCTGGGAGGATCCCATATGCCGCGGAGTGGCTGGGCCCGTGAGCCATGGCCGCTGGGCCTGCGCATCTGGAGCCTGTGCTCCGCAACGGGAGAGGCCGCAATGGTGAGAGGCCCGCATACCGCAAAAAGAAAAAAAAAAAAAAAAAAAAAAAAGAAGTGTCTACTATACTTTTAAAAATTTAAGTCATTGTTATTAAGACATATTTTTCGATTGTCACATAACCATTTACAGAGGAATAGAAAGAATTTCTAAATTCTCAGCTTTCAAACTTTGTTTTGTATTTTATTTTCTACAAAATTCCTAAGAAAATCTGTCTTTCGATAGTATTGAAAACTTCTAGAAATGTAAGTGATGAATAATCAAAACAAAGCTTTTAAAACAAGAATAAAGACAGACAACATAGAAGTTGCCATTTCTAATTGTTCTTCCACTCCAAGTTTGGTGCTAGGAAAAAATATGCTTACAAGGACTATTCTTATTAGTGTCAATGTTCTTATTTAAATAAGATGTTAGGGAATAATAAATCAATCTGTTATGTTTTCTTATTTTCATATATCAGAAATAACTTCATAACCGTGTAGTGATTTAGAGCACTAATTTTGCAGCTAGACTGCTGAGTTCAAAATTGAGCTTTACTATGTACTACCTGTGTTACTTTGGGTGAATCACTTAACCTCTCTGTATCATGGTTTCCTCATCTTTAATAATAGTGCCTATCTCTAGGGTTGTTGAGAAATTTAATGAGTTAATATATGAAAGTGCTTGGAAGATTGTGTGACTGACAATAAATGTTTTTTTAGTTTGGGTTAAAAAGTTAAAATGATTACTGATTTTTTTCCTACTAATATAGCTGAAACATTTTTAGTGCTAAATATATAGGAATTACATGGAAAAGTATTTCTTTAGCAAAATGTCATATTAAGTCACACTTATTTGGCGTTTACAAGTCTTACTAGGAATTATATCATGAAGTTATTTTAATTTCACTGAAGTATGTAGTAAACATACTATATCTAATATTTATTCCCAACTGTTGGTCATTTAAGGTATTTCAAATTTTACAATATTATCAGTAATGTTTCAATAAAGAAGCATTTATATTTAAACATTTGTAAATAGTCCTTAGTATTTCCTTTTCAAAAATTCATAGACAGAGAATTGCTGAGAGAGGACCATTTTATAATTCATATAGGTTTTCAAATCATCTTCTACAGACCATGTATCATATCTTTTCTTTCTTCCTTCCTTTCCTTCTCCTTCTTCTCCACACCCTCCTCGTCCTCCTCCTACTTCTTTTCCTCCTTCCTCTCTCTCTCTCTCTCTCTCTCTCACTCTCTCTCTCTCCCACACACACATACCCTTTATGTTTTCCTCTCTCTTTCAAGAGGATGTGTTACTTTATTTTTACTTTATAATTACTTTATAAATTATTTATAATTACTTTATACAAGTAATTACTTGTATAAAAATGGAATGCATGTCAGATTCTTACTAACTGGAGTATATTTAATCTAAATAGAACTCAGTTTTGTTCTTAGGGTCAGCTTTTCTAGAGAACAACTTTTATATGAAACTAAAACCGTCATTAGATTAGACAGCTATTATATGGCTAATGGTCTGAAAAGTAAAACAACTGGAATAGAAAAATCTTCATTATTTAGTGAAGAGGAGAAACTATTTCTCACAATAATTTTTCAGAGACAATGAAAAGTAAACCAAGAAGTGTTGAATGCTAAAGAGATGCCAAAAATCAAAAGTGATTCCTCTGGGCAATATATCACACATAGTAGATTGTTTCACAAAAATCACAAAAGAGAAAAATGAATGTAAATTCAGAAAATTATGTCAAGATTTATATATAGATTATCGTACACCAATTAAAGAATCACCAGAACCTGATATGTTTTTTAAAATATCATAAGAAAATTATGATTTAACATGTTGTTCAGATGCTTAAAATATTTTTAAAGGACAGAGTTTACCTTTAATACATATAACAAAGGGAGTATGTATAACAAGGGTAGTGTAACAAAGTGGACAATGATAAGGTCATATATCAAATTAAAAATAATGAGTGGACTATTATACCCAGAGTCAAATACTCAAAAGCATAGAAAATGATTCTCCGTTTGACAATTTCAGTGACAAAATGACACTAGAATATAATTTTCCAGGAATTAAATAGAAAGTGAAGTGAAGTCTCATTATCTATAAAACCATACAGGTTATGACAGGCAGTGTAACAATTCAATAGTTGAGACTGTCTGGTAAAAAAACATTTGAGAACCTGAAAAGGAAAAAATTCAAGAGATAATATCTAAACCCTAATGTGTCCATTTTCTTCACTTGGAAATTGAACACAATGCCTAGAATGACATATGCTCACAATTTGAATTATATTTATTTTGAGGAATTGTAGGTACCATATAATGCATCTTACGTAGACTATGATTTTAAAAATATAGCAAAATGAATAAAAGTCTGAGTTAAGAAAATGAACTATAAAAAGTGATGATTAAATAGGAGAATTTACCAGAATCATAAATATGAGTGAAAAAATATACAAAATAAGATCCATCAATAAATTTCTCCCCCAAGGAAAACTAACTTTTAATTAGTAAACAGGAGAGTGTATCTTTGTTTAAATCATTTTCAATCTCACAACCTCAGGGATATTCTGGAAGAATGTTTCTGTATAGATTTGGGAGATTGTTTTTGCATGGAATTTTGCAGCTTCTTTACCCTATTTCTGAACTAGAGAGTAATAGTGGGTATATATACATGTGTATTTGTGTATTTTAATCTAGATTCCTCTAGGAAAAGTATGGTACTAAGTCTGAAATGAAAGTTCTGTCAAGCAGAGCAGAATTATTAACAAAAAATAATACAAAAAGAAAAAAAACAAAATAGGAATATCATTTGTAAAAATTTCAAAACAGCTTTATTTGGAAATATAAACAGACTCAGAGTTGCAAGAATTATAGAATATTTTCAGAGCCCTATTAAAGGCAAAAGATCATGTACTTACTACAATAAATGTCAGCTTACTTTTTAAATTAAACTAATATGTAAGAGTGGGAACTGAAAGCAGGCCATGGAGACTTATATGCCCTTATGGTAAATAATAAATTCAATACATTTGATTATTTGTAAAGCTTTCTGAGATTTATAGGTTTTCTGAAACAGCTAGTTACATCAAATTGACAGAAGAATCTGTTCATGTAAAAATAAATACATTTAGCTTTCAATGTTACGTAATTTTTTACTTGGAAAAAGAAATCTCTACATTAGAATTTTAAGCATTTGAATTAAATCACCATTAACAATTGAGTTTTTTTCCTAAGTTGTTCAAAAATGCACTGGGGAAAAATACCATAAAATGTACGTAGGTGAGAGATAAAAGATTTTGTATTAGTTACCAACTTAAGAAACATTGACTTATTAGAAAACTTTGGCAGCATAGAAATTCACAAATATAAAGCTGAATAATCAGCCTGAGTGTCTGGTGGTTGCATTCAGGACTCTCCTTTACTATCCAAATAAAGGAAGATGAAAACACTATTGGCTGAAGATAAAATGAGTTCACTTCTGTAAAGTTGAAGTATTCCCAACATGTAGTAAGCACCAATAAGTGTTTGCTTTTATAATTAATGTTTAATGTATTATAATACTACGGAGATTTCAGAAAAAAAATGTTTAGAGCATGGATTCCTAGAGTTAACAATAGTGTTCTCTAATAAGTCTGGTAATTGGTAAGTTAATCAAATCAAACTGATCTCTTTACTCCAAACATCCATAGAATATATGGGACAAATTTTAATTCAGGTACACATTTATTATTATTATTATTATTTTACATCTGAAAATCTGTTGACATATAACACAGCCTACATTCCATGTTGCACAGAGTAAATCCTTGATTATCCAAGTGCTGGTTATTAATCTCTGCAATGTTAATCAAAATCTTTGAAACACATGTTTAGCTAGGGACTCTATGTTCGTTAGCATTGCAAAGGAAAGAATGTAAGTTATAACTCTGATATAAACACTTTTATTCTCAACCATGTAAACTAGTAGCTATATATAATTGGTTAATTTTAATTTAAAAGGAAATGAATGGTAAAATCTCCTTTTTTTTCAGTTTGTGGAGCCTCAATTTACTTAAAGTCTAAATCAAACTTGAACCAACATAGCAACACTTTTTCATGAATAATGGGAGATTTCAAAGGAATGACTCAGTTATGGATAAGGACAGACTTTAAGCAAACTAGAGAATGAGCCAGACCTCATTCTTGTCCTCAGGCAGGTGCATGGTAAGTGATTCTGGTCGGATGTTATCTCACTACAGCTTTCAGCTTTACAGTAAGTCACTCAAAGGGTACACTCAGACCATCAAAATGATGTAATCAATTCAAAAATCCACTTTAATTTTCTGACTTGATTTCTTTCTCTATAGTCACTTTAATCAGAACAGGACTTTAAATCAATTTCAGAAAAATAGTAAGGAGGTCACAATCTCATTCTAAAATGTAAATCACTTCTATATAAAATCTACTGTATCCTATAATGTGAATATTAAATCGGGCTGTGTACAACAGGGGTGTACACAGTTCATTTGTTGCATCTTTATTTTTTAACAGTCTCTTATCTTTACAATGCAGTATAATGTTAAATACAATTGGATCTTTTTCTAAGCAAGTAATAAGCCAATAAACTGCACTATTTTGAAAAAAATATTTAATTCAAAGTGTGGCTCACTCTCATCAATACCTGTCTGCAATTCAAAATTGTTTTAAAAGCAACATATGATTTTGTTGTCTGTATCAATAACTGAGCATTCATTTGGGATGCTGTTAATCTCTTGTTTTTAAATTGCCAATATCTAATTAGGAAGATGCAAATGATTTTTGCTTTGTGTTGTGTTTGTTAATGTTTGTGGTATTACAAATACTAAATAGAATGTGGGAAACTCTTACAATATTTGCTCTTTAAAATTTCCTATTCATTCCTCATGATTCTATTTTCAATAGCAGTCTTGCAAACATTTCTAAGTCTATAATCTCAAGTTTTAGAGGGAGAAATACAGTGACTATATTCAATTATAGGAAGAGAATTTGTATTAGTTTCATTCTTCATTTAAATACATTTAGTAATTAATTACCCAGAACATGGTAGGTATTAAACTCTGAGTTAATATGTGAAAGAATGATCAATGAAACATGGAATTTTTTAATATATTTGAACCACCTAGTGCTGTATTCTTTTTTTTTTTTTTTAAATTTTATTTTATTTTATTTTTTTGCTTTATAACAAATTTAATCAGTTATACATATACATATGTTTCCATATCCCCTCCCTTTTGCGTCTCCCTCCCACCCTCCCTATCCCACCCCTCCAGGCGGTCACAAAGTACCGAGCTGATCTCCCTGTGGTATGCGGCTGCTTCCCACTAGCTATCTACCTCACGTTTGGTAGTGTATATATGTCCATGCCGCTCTTTCACTTTGTCACAGCTTACCCTTCCCCCTCCCCATATCCTCAAGTCCATTCTCTAGTAGGTCTGTGTCTTTATTCCTGTCTTACCCCTATGTTCTTAATGACATTTTTTTTTCTTAAATTCCATATATATGTGTTAGCATACAGTATTTGTCTTTCTCTTTCTGACTTACTTCACTCTGTATGACAGACTCTAGGTCTATCCACCTCATTACAAATAGCTCAATTTCATTTCTTTTTATGGCTGAGTAATATTCCATTGTATATATGTGCCACATCTTCTTTATCCATTCATCCGATGATGGACACTTAGGTTGTTTCCATCTCCGGGCTATTGTAAATAGGGCTGCTATGAACATTTTGGTACATGTCTCTTTTTGAATTATGGTTTTCTCAGGGTATATGCCCAGTAGTGGGATTGCTGGGTTATATGGTAGTTCTATTTGTAGTTTTTTAAGGAACCTCCATACTGTTCTCCATAGTGGCTGTACCAATTCACATTCCCACCAGCAGTGCAAGAGTGTTCCCTTTTTTCCACACCCTCTCCAGCATTTATTGTTTCTAGATTTTTTGATGATGGCCATTCTGACTGGTGTGAGATGATATCTCATTGTAGTTTTGATTTGAATTTCTCTAATGAGTAAAGATGTTGAGCATCCTTTCATGTGTTTGTTGGCAGTCTGTATATCTTCTGTGGAGAAATGTCTATTTAGGTCTTCTGCCCATTTTTGGATTGGGTTGTTTGTTTTTTTGATATTGAGCTGCATGAGCTGCTTATAAATTTTGGAGATTAATCCTTTGTCAGTTACTTCATTTGCAAATATTTTCTCCCATTCTGAGAGTTGTCTTTTGGTCTTGTTTATGGTTTCCTTTGCTGTGCAAAAGCTTTTAAGTTTCATTAGGTCCCATGTGTTTATTTTTGTCTTTATTTCCATTTCTCTAGGAGGTGGGTCAAAAAGGATCTTGCTGTGATTTATGTCATAGAGTGTTCTGCCTATGTTTTCCTCTAAGAATTTGATAGTGTCTGGCCTTACATATAGGTCTTTAATCCATTTTGAGCTTATTTTTGTGTATGGTGTTAGGGAATGATCTAATCTCATCCTTTTACATTTCCCTGTCCAGTTTTCCCAGCACCACTTATTGAAGAGACTGTCCTTTCTCCACTGTACATTCCTGCCTCCTTTATCAAAGATAAGGTGACCATATGTCCGTGGGTTTAACTCTGGGCTTTCTATCCTGTTCCATTGATCTATCTTTCTGTTTTTGTGCCAGTACCATACTGTCTTGATTACTGTAGCTTTGTAGTATAGTCTGAAGTCAGGGAGCCTGATTCCTCCAGCTCCATTTTTCGTTCTCAAGATTGCTTTGGCTATTCGGGGTCTTTTGTGTTTCCATACAAATTGTGAAATTTTTTGTTCTAGTTCTGTGAAAAATGCCATTGGTAGTTTGATAGGGATTGCATTGAATCTGTAGATTGCTTTGGGTAGTAGAGTCATTTTCACAATGTTGATTCTTCCAATCCAAGAACATGGTACATCTCTCCATCTATTTGTATCATCTTTAATTTCTTTCATCAGTGTCTTATAATTTTCTGCATACAGGTCTTTTGTCTCCTTAGGTAGGTTTATTCCTAGATATTTTATTCTTTTTGTTGCAATGGTAAATGGGAGTGTTTCCTTGATTTCACTTTCAGATTTTTCATCATCAGTATATAGGAATGCCAGAGATTTCTGTGCATTAATTTTGTATCCTGCAACTTTACCAAATTCATTGATTAACTCTAGTAGTTTTCTGGTAGCATCTTTAGGATTCTCTATGTATAGTATCATGTCATCTGCAAACAGTGACAGCTTTACTTCTTCTTTTCCAATTTGGATTCCTTTTATTTCCTTTTCTTCTCTGATTGCTGTGGCTAAAACTTCCAAAACTAGGTTGAATAAGAGTGGTGAAAGTGGGCAACCTTGTCTAGTTCCTGATCTTAGTGGAAATGGTTTCAGTTTTTCACCATTGAGGACGATGCTGGCTGTGGGTTTGTCATATATGGCCTTTATTATGTTGAGGAAAGTTCCCTCTATGCCTACTTTCTGCAGGGTTTTTATCATAAATGGGTGTTGAATTTTGTCGAAAGCTTTCTCTGCATCTATTGAGATGATCATATGGTTTTTCTCCTTCAGTTTGTTAATATGGTGTATCACGTTGATTGATTTGCGTATATTGAAGAATCCTTGCATTCCTGGAATAAACCCCACTTGATCATGGTGTATGATCCTTTTAATGTGCTGTTGGATTCTGTTTGCTAGTATTTTGTTGAGGATTTTTGCATCTATGTTCATCAGTGATATTGGCCTGTAGTTTTCTTTCTTTGTGACATCCTTGCCTGGTTTTGGTATCAAGGTGATGGTGGCCTCGTAGAATGAGTTTGGGAGTGTTCCTCCCTCTGCTATATTTTGGAAGAGTTTCAGAAGGATAGGTGTTAGCTCTTCTCTAAATGCTTGATAGAATTCGCCTGTGAAGCCATCTGGTCCTGGGCTTTTGTTTGTTGGAAGATTTTTTATCACAGTTTCAATTTCAGTGCTTGTGATTGGTCTGTTCATATTTTCTATTTCTTCCTGATTCAGTCTTGGCAGGTTGTGCATTTCTAAGAATTTGTCCATTTCTTCCAGGTTGTCCATTTTATTGGCATAGAGTTGCTTATAGTAATCTCTCATGATCTTTTGTATTTCTGTAGTGTCAGTTGTTACTTCTCCTTTTTCATTTCTAATTCTATTGATTTGAGTCTTCTCCCTTTTTTTCTTGATGAGTCTGGCTAATGGTTTATCAATTTTGTTTATCTTCTCAAAGAACCAGCTTTTAGTTTTATTGATCTTTGCTATTGTTTCCTTCATTTCTTTTTCATTTATTTCTGATCTGATTTTTATGATTTCTTTCCTTCTGCTAACTTTGGGATGTTTTTGTTCTTCTTTCTCTAATTGCTTTAGGTGCAAGGTTAGGTTGTTTATTCGAGATGTTTCCTGTTTCTTAAGGTGGGATTGTATTGCTATAAACTTCCCTCTTAGAACTGCTTTTGCTGCATCCCATAGGTTTTGGGTCGTCGTGTCTCCATTGTCATTTGTTTCTAGGTATTTTTTAATTTCCTCTTTGATTTCTTCAGTGATCACTTCGTTATTAAGTAGTGTATTGTTTAGCCTCCATGTGTTTGTATTTTTTACAGCTCTTTTCCTGTAATTGATATCTAGTCTCATAGCATTGTGGTCGGAAAAGATACTTGATACAATTTCAATTTTCTTAAATTTACCAAGGCTTGATTTGTGACCCAAGATATGATCTATCCTGGAGAATGTTCCATGAGCACTTGAGAAAAATGTGTATTCTGTTGTTTTTGGATGGAATGTCCTATAAATATCAATTAAGTCCATCTTGTTTAATGTATCATTTAAAGCTTGTGTTTCCTTATTTATTTTCATTTTGGATGATCTGTCCATTGGTGAAAGTGGGGTGTTAAAGTCCCCTAGTATGAGTGTGTTACTGTCGATTTCCCCTTTTATGGCTGTTAGTATTTGCCTTATATATTGAGGTGCTCCTATGTTGGGTGCATAAATATTTACAATTGTTATATCTTCTTCTTGGATCGATCCCTTGATCATTATGTAGTGTCCTTCTTTGTCTCTTCTAGTAGTCCTTATTTTAAAGTCTATTTTGTCTGATATGAGAATTGCTACTCCAGCTTTCTTTTGGTTTCCATTTGCATGGAATATCTTTTTCCATCCCCTTACTTTCAGTCTGTATGTGTCTCTAGGTCTGAAGTGGGTCTCTTGTAGACAGCATATAGATGGGTCTTGTTTTTGTATCCATTCAGCCACTCTGTGTCTTTTGGTGGGAGCATTTAATCCATTTACATTTAAGGTAATTATCGATATGTATGTTCCTATTCCCATTTTCTTAATTGTTTTGGGTTCATTATTGTAGGTCTTTTACTTCTGTTGTGTTTCTTGCCTAGAGAAGTTCCTTTAGCATTTGTTGTAAAGCTGGTTTGGTGGTGCTGAACTCTCTCAGCTTTTGCTTGTCTGTAAACGTTTTAATTTCTCCATCAAATCTGAATGAGATCCTTGCTGGGTAGAGTAATCTTGGTTGCAGGTTTTTCTCCTTCATCACTTTAAGTATGTCCTGCCACTCCCTTCTGGCTTGTAGAGTTTCTGCTGAGAGATCAGCTGTTATCCTGATGGGGATTCCCTTGTGTGTTATTTGTTGTTTTTGCCTTGCTGCTTTTAATAGGATTTCTTTGTGTTTAATTTTTGACAGTTTGATTAATATGTGTCTTGGCGTATTTCTCCTTGGATTTATTCTGTATGGGACTCTCTGTGCCTCCTGGACTTGATTAACTATTTCCTTTCCCATATTAGGGAAGTTTTCAACTATAATCTCTTCAAATATTTTCTCAGTCCCTTTCTTTTTCTCTTCTTCTTCTGGAACCCCTATAATTCGAATGTTGGTGCGTTTAATGTTGTCCCAGAGGTCTCTGAGACTGTCCTCTGTTCTTTTCATTCTTTTTTCTTTATTTTGCTCTGCAGCAGTTATTTCCACTATTTTATCTTCCACCTCACTTATCCGTTCTTCTGCCTCAGTTATTCTGCTATTGATCCCATCTAGAGTATTTTTTATTTCATGTGTTGTGTTTTTAATCGATGCTTGATTCATCTTTAGTTCTTCTAGGTCCTTGTTAACTGTTTCTTGCATTTTGTCTATTCTATTTCCAAGATTTTGGATCTGGGAAATAGAATCTTGGATCATCTTTACCATCATTATTCTGAATTCTTTTTCAGGTAGAGTGCCTATTACCTCTTCATTTGTTAGGTCTGGTGGGTTTTTATCTTGCTCCTTCTCCTGCTGTGTGTTTTTCTGTCTTCTCATTTTGCTTATGTTACTGTGTTTGGGGTCTCCTTTTTGCAGGCTGCAGGTTCGTAGTTCCTGTTGTTTTTGGTGTCTGTCCCCAGTGGCTAAGGTTGGTTTAGTGGGTTGTGTAGGCTTCCTGGTGGAGGGGACTAGTGCCTGTGTTCTGGTGGATGAGGCTGGATCTTGTCTTTCTGGTGGGCAGGTCCACGTCTGGTGGTGTGTTTTGGGGTGTCTGTGGACTTTTTATGATTTTAGGCCACCTCTCTGCTAATGGGTGGCGTTGTGTTCCTGTCTTGCTAGTTGTTTGGCTCAGGGTGTCCAGCACTGTAGCCTGCTGGTCGTTGAGTGAAGCTGGGTGCTGGTGTTGAGATGGAGATCTCTGGAAGATTTTCGCCGTTTGATATTATGTGGAGCTGGGAGGTCTCTTGTGGACCAGTGTCCTGAAGTTGGCTCTCCCACCTCAGAGGCACAGCACTGACTCCTGGCTCCTCAATTTGGGATGATGTGTTGTCTATTCATGTATTCCACAGATGCAGGGTACATCAAGTTGATTGTGGAGCTTTAATCCGCTGCTTCTGAGGCTGCTGGGAGAGGTTTCCCTTTCTCTTCTTTGTTCTCACAGCTCCTAGGTCTCAGCTTTGGGTTTGGCCCCGCCTCTGCGTGTAGGTCGCCGGAGGGCGTCTGTTCTTTGCTCAGACAGGACAGGGTTAAAGGAGCAGCCTCTTCGGGGACTCTGGCTCACTCAGGCCGGGAGGGAGGGAGGGGCACGGAGTGTGGGGCGAGCCTGCAGCGGCAGAGGTCGGCGTGACGTTGCACCAGCCCGAGGCGCGCCGTGCGTTCTCCCAGGGAAGCCGCCCCTGGATCCCGGGACCCCGGCAGTGGCGGGCTGCACAGGCTCCCGGAAGGGCGGTGTGGGCAGTGACCTGCGCTCGCACACAGGCTTCTTGGCGGCGGCAGCAGCAGCCCCAGCGTCCCACGCCTGTCACTGGGCTCCGCGCTTTCAGTCGCGACTCGCGCCCGTCCGTGGAGCCCCTTTAAGCAGCGCTCTTAATCCCCTCTCCTAGCGCACCAGGAAACCAAGAGGGGAGAAAAAGTCTCTTGCCTCTTCGGCAGCTCCAGAGTTTTCCCGGACTCCCTCCCGGCTAGCTGTGGCACATTAGCCCCCTTCAGGCTGAGTTCTCGCCGCCAGCCCCAGTCCTCTCCCTGCGCTCTGACCGAAGCCCGAGCCTCAGCTTCCAGCGCTGCGCGCCCCGGCGGGCGAGCAGACAAGCCTTTCGGGCTGGTGAGTGCCGCTCGGCACCGATCCTCTGTGTGGGGATCTCTCCGCTTTGCTCTACCCAGGTATGTGGGGAGTTTCTTGCCTTTTGGGAGGTCTGGGGTCTTCTGCCAGCGTTCAGTAGGTGTTCTGTAGGATTTGTTCCACGTGTAGCTGTATTTCTGGTGTATCCGTGGGGAGGAAGGTCCTGTATTCTTTATTCACTTACATTTCCCATTATTCTCAGTTTATGTGTAAATTTTAAGTATATATGAAATATCATCGATCTTCTTTTTTAACATTAAATAGTCAGCATATGAGTTGTGCTGAGCCTAAAAGGTAAGTGTTCAATAGACTAAAAATAAAATTGTGTTGCATCATGATTTTCCTCATGGGAGTGTAGGCACATCAACAACTATACATCCAGATGTATATCCAGATGTATGTATATCCAGATGTCAGCCAAATCAGTTATTTTAAAAAAGAAATTAATTGTCCTCACAAAAAATTAAAGGCTTTTTAAAGGCAATAAAAAGATGTAGATTTTTAACATTTTTTTTGTATTTTAATAGATGTTTTGGATTAGCAGATAAAGTAATTAAATTTGTGGGACACCTCTGTGCATTTCTCTTTTACAACTACCCTCTGAGGTAAATAAAATCAACTTTAGTGCATGTTTCATGGCTCTGAGAAGGAGTATCTTATGTTCTTTAACTAAACAACTTAGATTCCATGATTACCATTACAACTAAGAGCTTGAAAACGTGTTAAAGACTCTCTCCTTAATGCCCCTATACATGGTCTGAGAAAATATCAGCTCTGGTTTAACACACTCCTGTAGGCCTTTTCCATGTTTGAGAATTGCTGTCACCCTATAGACTCATGGTTAGGACCAGAGTTGGAACCTGCACACTGCTGAGTGGTCTTGTTATATCTCCTTTGCCAGAGTTCTAGCCACCCAACATTTTCACTTTAAAAATTCCACTAAATTTTCTGCAACCTCTAAATAACACAGTCTCTTTCCACTCAGACCACATAGAAAGAAACAACACATACAAATGCACTGTGCTATTTCCTAGTCTCGGTTGTGACATCAGATGGGTTTTCATGGTGGCCACAAAACTCTGTGTAGCCAGGAGAATTCTAAGGTTGAGCTTGGAAGTGAGGGCAGAGGGAAGTGCTGTCCTCTGAATCCATGATTTTGTCCTCCAGCCCATCTGTGGTCTCCAGGCCAGCTTGACCACTGAGATCTGTACATTACGAGGCATGAGGCCTCTCTTAATATTGGGTGGGCCAAAAAGTTTGTTCGGGTTTTTCCATACGATGTAATCCGTGATTCCCATTGCATCTGCTGCTTCTTTCATCTATGTTGGGAATTACAGGAGAGGACAGATGGTTGTTACCAACATAGTTACCAAATCATTATCAAATCGCTTTAAAAAAAATGCTCTAAAGGCCAAAAGTTAAGAGCTTCTGGTTACATAAACATGAGCATTTCAAAAAGGAAAATCTTGAATTACCATTATTACCTTCAAATACCTAAATCTATTCTTGATTACATGCAATGGAATGAAATCGACCCTAGAAGTTCATCACTGTTTAGAGCTTCTTCCTTTTGGTTTTTGTTTATTTTTACTTTTTCTATATTGTTTTCACACGGTGCTCGACAGCAATGGACCAAGGCCTCCATGGGAAGCAGGTGTGTGGACCACTGCAGGGTAGCCTGGCAATCTGGTGCACCAGACCTTAATATTGGAGGAGAGAAAGGATAGAACAACTTACCATATCTAGCCCATGACCTTATGGGACAACTTATTGGACATTTATGGAAGGTCTGTTCATATAATATAGAAAAAGTCCTGTCAAGTTCCCTCCACCCTCCAACCTTTTAAAAGGAAACTTGTTACAGCAACACCTTCTGACATATGACGAGGTAGAGATACAAATCACAGGTACAGCCTGGTACAGAAATGTCTTTTTTTGTTTGTTTGTTTCGGTTATTTTTTGCCACACTGCACAGCTTGTGGGATGGGATCTTAGTTCCCCAACCTGGGACTGAACCCCGGGCCCCAGGCAGTGGAAGCGCAGATTCTTAACCACTGGACCACCAGAGAATTCCCAAGAAATATCTTCTTTTGGAAATGGAGTTGTTGGGCCATCTCTAGAACTGAATCCAGAACTACACGTCCACAGGGGTTCATAGGTTATAGGAGATGGGGCAGAAGGTACTAAGAGGGAGAGAGCTCTATGCCAGACTGGTAAAAGTTAGAAGACATTTCATGTTAACCCTTGTTTGTGTGTGCATTTTATTCCTTGTTTCTGTGTATATTGACAATGCAATGTCCTAATGTCTAAAGCATTTTAGAAGGACAGATAATAAAACAACCTCTTTATAAATGTTCTTTTGTTAGTTTGTTAGGAAGGATTGCCTTCAGAGAGCGACCATTGTTAATTCTTCTCTTGGAGCTGGACTCGTTTGTGTACTAGTCATTGGGATGGTAAAAGAAGAAGAGGAGAAAAGGTGGAGGGCAGGATGTCCCATGTGCATTTTTTGGTAAAATGCTTATATTTATTGTGGACAGAGTTCGTCCTTTGTTTTGTAACATCTAAGCTTTTAAAATATCTTGAGTTTACAATGTATGATAAAATGTAGAGCTAGTAAATAAACAAACCTGAAATATCCCTTTTTTTATAGTTCATAGAAAAGAAACATCTTGGATAAGGCATTTTTGGACCACCTTTGAGCAGTATACATTAGGAATTGTTCACTGGGTTGGCAGCAGTGGGACAGAAAGAAGCACAAGGGAAGTGAGACACTCAGACGTATTCATACTTACTTTCTGATTTTAATCATTGTTTCACGTGTGTATTTCTTGGCTGAATTATATAAATATATTACTAAATAATTCAATTGAAACCTATTTTTGCTACTATTTTAATAATATATTTGATAATTATCTTGGAGGCATTATACTTACTATATTCTAGTTCTTTATGTGTCATTTGACATTGAGCACTAAAGGAATGCAGTAATTTGTTATAACTCAACCAATATCTTTGTCCAGATGTCTAATACCATACTATGAATTTTTTGCCCCAATGAGAGGCAGGATTATATTTTTGCCCTTAGTAAATTGGTATAGTATATTCTTAGTTATCAAAATACTCATTGCTTTCAGAGCTTAAATAAATATTTTTGACGTGTGGTGAAGCATAATATACTGTACCATCTCAACCACATAAAAATGTATGCTCAATTGTGTGTTTATACACAGAAGGGCTAAGCCAGATGCTTCAGTTCTTAAACTACAAATAGCTTATGATTACAAATTATTTTTCTTATTTTTTTGAAACGCACATATTGACTTTTTAAAGGTTGGGGTAATGTTATAGAAAACAAAAAGTTCATCAAGAGTCTATAACATTTCTGAATTTATATATACCCAGTAACATAATGTAAATGTGCATAGAGTGGAAATATGGAAACTAAAAGGGTAAATAGACAAATCCCTAAAAATATTGGAAGGTTGAAGGTACCTTTCTGAATAAATGAGAGATAGTAGACAAAAACAGCCAATAGAAAATGGATGGGTAGGCTGAGTAAAGATCACTCTTATCAGTGTGCGTGAGCATCATCCAATCTGCTGAGGTGCTGAACAGAACAAAATGGCAGAGGAAGGCACATTTTCTCTCTTTACTTGAGCTGGGACATCCATCTCCTACCCTCAGACATTGGTACTCCTGTGTCCTGGGCCTTTGGTCTTTTTCCATGTAGTCCCATGTTTAGACCTTTGTGGTTTGTAAAGAATTCTGCTAAGTCAGGTAGGCTCTGACCTATAAAGTCACCTGTTACTATTCAAACCTTATATAAAGGGTCTTCGGCCTTAGGTTATACCACATTTAGACATTGGCCAGAGACAGCTTCCTGTGGCAGTTTGATCATAGCAAGAGGCTTTCGGTAAATGCAGTGTTACAGGCATTAGTTATTAGGAACAGAATACATCAATTTCGAAGCTACCTGCCATCTCCAACCTCTTCTTTTATATTTAGAGCACTTCCCCCTCCACTGGCAGACAATATAGGAATGTAATGAGGGCAGTAGATGCTTTGGTATCTGGGAAGGAAAGGTAACATGGAAGTAACTGGTTTGAGGTCGGAGGTCAAGAAGAAGAGAATGATGAAATAGAGAGATGAGTGGAAAAGTAAAGGATGAAAAAATAAGATACCTAATATTAAAAATCTTATAAGTATCAGCTAATATCCTTTCTTTAAGGCAGCCATGCTAACCTCCAAATGACTTCAGAGGAAAATGTGAGCCAAATAATTTATTGACAAACATAGTTTGAAATAGGGACACGAGCAGAATAGCATGTCTATGCATTCAGTAAACATGGGCTTTATATTTTTCAAATGTGCTTTTCTTGGAAACAAACTGCATCAAGGTCTTCATGTTGCTTTTAATGTCGACTTTTCATTTCCCATAGCCCTGTCTGGATCACTCTATAGTGTAATATTTTGTGCCATTCTTAACATGTCACTGGTGATGATTACCCTTTTAACCTTCATTTCTTCTCTCAAAGCTAATTAGACTTACAGTTAGAAGTAGTGAGAGAGCAGTAACTTTTATAAAATATCTGGTATTATTTTTTTGTAGTAATGAGTGTTAGTTTGACCCAGTGGGGAAACACTGAGGCAGGTGTACATTGCAGCCAATGTTTCAAATTCTGAACGTTTATTTTACTCCTTGGGTGTTTATTGAAATTAAAAAAAAACTATATATTTGATTGGTACCTTTGAATCCTTAAAATATGATATTTTAAAACATATGATTCGATCATAATGTTGAGAATCATCTTTATGTCCTTTATAAGAATTACTATTTGATTGGAATAGCACTCAGTATTGAAATGTACATTGTGACAAAATTTAAACCAATAGACAAAAAAAAATGTGCAAGATGGAGGTTTTTCAATTTTACTTTGATTTCATGATTATCTGTTTGTATCTTATGACAATGCACTGTAGGTTGTACAGTGGAGAACTGATGTGAAAAGTCAAACTGATAGCATTGCTTCTGTGAGAATGAAACTCATATAGATGTATTGCAGTCCTTGCAGTTAGAAACAATTTAAGAAAGGTGTTTGAGAAGAGCCTTTTAGGGAAAAAAAAGGCATCAGTACCATCTTTATTGGGAGGCTGAACACCACTAGTAAGTGCAAGTCACAGCATTAAGAAGTCTTAAAGCAATTAACCTTACTAAATATTATGTATGTGACCAGTATATGTTGTTGTTGCTGCTGTCACAATAAGAGCACATCTTAAATCTCTGGGGGTAATTATGGTAATAATAATAATAATTATAACTTTTAAATAGCATTTAATATCTTCCAGTCACTACTATAAGTGGTTAACATTCTTTAACTGATTTAAACTTTAAAAATTCCCATCCTGTAAACAAAACTGTTGAGATGTAAAGAAGTTCAGAAATTTATCCAAAGTCACGTTGCCTATGATATTTTGTATCCTGGTTTTGAGACCAGGTAGTGTTGGTCCAATTTCTCATTTGCCTCTAAATGTGGGTCCACAGTCAGAATTGATTGCCACTTTTTTTCTACATAAAACATTTTTAGCATTTGTTCTCATTTACTGGGTTTCTCATATTTTTGTCATAGTTTTAACTTTATCTGGTCCACATATTTCAAGCCATCAGCTGAGAAATTATGAGCCAATATTTTAAATTTGTGAATATATGATGATTTCAGCATGAAGATACAGGAGGAAAATCTTAATGGTGTCCAACAGATATCATCATACCCAAATTTAGCAGACTCAGAAAAAGTGCAGAGGAAATTCTAGGTATGTAGTGACTGTTTACAGTGAATCCTATTTATTATACTCTTAGTGTTGGCAAAGAATTTGTAAAAGCCTTGATTTCGCACCACACGGAGGGTACACAGGGGTATTATATGCCGCCATTTGGGTAGAGTTGAAGCATAAATAAATATTAATATTAGAGAGCAGCATTGGATAAACCTAGAGATTATCATATTAAGTGAAGTAAGCCAAAGACAAATATTATGTGATATCACTTATATATGGAATCTAAAAAAATGATACAAATGAAATAATTTACAAAACCAATATAGACTCACAGACATAGAGAACAAACTTACAGTTTCCAAAGGGGAAAGTGGGGGAAGGGATAAATTAGGAGTTTGGGATTAACAGATACACACTACTATATATAAAAGAGATAACAAACAAGGATCTACTGTATAGTACAGGGAACTATACTCAATATTCTTGTAATAACTTGTAGAGAATGTAAAAAAAGAATAATTATATTAATGTATAGATTTATAGTGAATCATTTTGCTGTATCGTTTTTTTAATTTTTAATTTAATTTTTTAAAATTTATTTATATATATATTTATTTTTTTTGGTTGCATTGGTTCTTTGTTGCTGTGTGCAACCTTTCTCTAGTTGTTTCAAGCGGTGGTTACTCTCCGTTGTGGTGCATGGGCTTCTCATTGTGGTCGCTTCTCTTGATGCTGGGCAAGGGCTCGAGGTGCACCAGCTTCAGTACTTGTGACTCACGGGCTCTAGATCTCAGGCTCAGTAGTTGTGGTGCACGGGCTTTGTTGCTCCTTGGCATGTGGGATCTTCCCAGACCAGGGGTCGAACCCATGTCCCCTGCATTGGCAGGAGGATTCTTAACCACTGCACCACCAGGGAAGTCCCCACTTTGCTGTATCTTGAAACTAACACAATTTTGCTGTATCTGACACTAACACAACCTTGTAAATCAACTATATTCAATAAAAATTTAAAACAAAACAAAACAAACAGAAAATCCTTTATATGTGTTATAAATTCAGCAGGTATATGAAAACCTGATCTTCACAAATGAAGGAAAAACTGTTTCAGTAAGCAGATACCAAATGTGTTCTTTCAAAAAGCATAATTTGGACTTTGTATCCTGTTCTGCCCAGTAAGGAACAACGAGAGATACATTATCCTGAACCACATAGAGCTGTTAGGCTCTCAGCTATTTGCCTCAGTCACCGATGGGTTTGGAATGAATTAAATACCTTCTAGAATGTGGATCTCTCCTACCTGGGTTTTTTCCAACTTTTTATGATTAATAAGGCTCAGGAACCATGATCATGGAATGGATAGGACAGTTAATGTAACATCAACAAGCCTAGATAGGAGGCTAGGACCCAGATAACACCACCATGCTGACACTGCATGTTAATTTATTGCTAAAAATATCTTCTTTTTTTTGACACATCCAGGATATTATGAGATATCATCTGTCCTATACAGATGGCCTCTAGGCATACTGAGAAGAAAAATGTGTACATATGTATATACGAGAGATCTTTTTACGTAGGAATTTGGTAAAAGTTTTCAAGAATGACAGTATAGTGAAGAACTGACTTAATTTTTGTTCAAATAATAATGATAACATATGTTAAACAGCAGAAGATTATAGCGAATAATATTTTTAAAAATATCTTTATGATCACAGACTAAATATTACAGATTTTAACATGTTTCATGTTTGAATTAATGTTTTTAATGAAAAGTTTAGATTCAATAGACCATTGTTATCTTCCATTCTCTTTCCCTCCCAAGACATAATCACAACCTTTAAATATATACTTATACTCTCAACCTGTCTTCTTATAATTCAATATATTTATTGGTATCAGTAGATAATTTTTTCATTTAGTGGTAATTATTAAAAATATGAAAAGTGGAGGACATCTACAATGACACATCATAGTTTATTTACTGATTTACAATAGTTCTCTGTATTCCCATCTACTTTATTTGTTGTTGTATTTCTTTTCCTATTGTCATATATGTTTTCATATTCTCCCTTTTGAAGATTATGTATGTGGGTTCTTTACTTTTCTCTATTAAAACAGATCTGCAGAAAACTTTCAACAGTTATTTTTTCTAGTGATATGGCTCTGGAACTGAAATTGTTGGTCTTGGAAGACATAAATCTTCTATTGTACTGGATGGTGTGATAGTAATATTCAAAGTGGTTGTAACTGATGACATGTTTAACAATGAGTTAATATCATTTCCTTTTTCATAGTCAGACAAAGCAAATGAAAATAAAAACAACTAATTTAAATTTTGAAACGAGTCAACAGAAGTTGTGAAAATATGTTCTATATTTTCTTTTGTTCTCTTACAAGTGAGAGTGAACATTTTTTCCTATGTTTATTGTAGTATTAAGGTTCCCTTTCCTTTGAATTAACTGCCCATTTATCTTTTCTTTTACTGAGTTGCCTAAATTTACTTATGGGTTTAAAGTTGTTTATATATCCTGGATACCAATCCTTGTTCCTTATAAACTTTCAAATATATTTTTACACACAATCACTTACCTTTTAACCCTGCATAGTGTTGTTTTGTAATACACAATTTTGTTTTTTTTCTAATTTTCATTGGAGTATAGTAGCTTTACAATGTTGTGTTAGTTTCTACTGTACAGCAAAGTGGATCAGCTATACGTATACATATATCCTCTCTTTTTTGGATTTCCTTCCCATTTAGGTCACCACAGAACACTGAATAGAGTTCCTTGTGCTATACAGTAGGTTGTCATTAGTTATCTATTTTATACATAGTATCAATAGTGTATATATATCGATCTCAATCTCCCAATTCATTCCACGCCTCCTTTTCCCCTTGGTATCCATACATTTTTTCTCTATGTCTGTGCCTCTATTTCTGCTTTGTAAATAAGACCTGAAAAAATTGGTATAGATGATCTTATTTAGACGATCTTAAATACACAATTTTAAAAAGCATTTGTTTGATACAAATCTATCATGATTTTTAATTTTAGTGATTTGTGTTGTTTGTGTTATTATTCTACTGCAATACAATAACTAGAGTATCCTTTATTCATTCTAAAAAAATTGTTCTTTATATTTAAGTCTTTTTATCCATCTGGAATACATTTTTTTTGTACATGGTGTGTAATAGAAATATAACTATAACTCTTATATGTGACTGTATAACTACACACGCATATCCAATATGGAGAAACTTTGTCTAGAACCATATATTGACTAGTGCATTATTTTCTCCACTGATTTTCGATACTTCTTCTGTCACATAGCAATGTTCATATAATCACATGCCTATAGCTTGGATCACCAGTTTATTCCAAGTTTCCTATGTCATCCTTGGGCTCAAGAAAAATTAAATTGGAAACAACAGCAAACTTTAGTATATTAAATTATCCTTATAACAAAGTACAGTTCCATAAGTGAATCTTAAGGAATAGATTTTTCAAATAGATATAATAGACTAGGTTCAGTGGCCAAAAAAGTTGAAGAAAACCTTCTAATTGATTAAATCAAGTCAAAAAAGCCAATTTAAATTATTGAAAAAGTATTAACATGAAACTGAAAATGAGTCACTGTTTAGAAAAATGCTCTAACCCACTAATCAGCAAATTGTAGATTTATCTAAACAATATAATTTCTGTGGACGAATTGTGAAAATTCACGCATCTTGACTGGAGTACAGTTTCGTATAGCCATGTTGAATAGAACCTGGGTACTTGCAGTAAAATAGAAATCGGCATGTTTTACATTCTAGCACGTCCTCTTCTCGATAAATACCAAAGTGAAGGAGGTGCACGCAAATCCAAGTGATGTGTGCAAGCATGCATATCCAACATTTCTTTCCTAGTGGAAAACTCAAAACATCTTAATTGCTTATCTATATCATATAATATTTTGTAACAATGTTATATAAAATGGCTTCCTTTCTGTTTCTTCCTGAAAAAGTTTTGCACAAAACTCCCAGCCTCCTCCCCGCCACCCCCACCTGCTTCTTTCCCTGGGAAAAAGATCTCAGAGTCCATGACTCCACGTTTATCAGAGATGACTTTCCTTCAATTCCTTTGTTCTTCCCCTTCAACTAGGTCAATGAATTTGCCTGCATTCTTACATACAGTATATAGAAAACATTTTTGAGAGTTTGTTTCAAAGATATGAATCACTACAAGAGAAAGCCAACGTGTATATTTATCAGAGATCCAATCCATGTTCTCTGATTTTGCCAGATAATTGTTTACTGTGGTCTTTGTTTTTCAAGCTTGTTAGCCTTAAAATACACTAATGTTTTATTTGCCCTTTACCAGTTTCCTGTCTTTATACACAATTAATATCATGGGGATATATTCCAAATATACATCTCTAAATTCAGTTGGATTTGTCTATCCATTTTCAAGGACACTATTGAAGGTGGTTGTCATTATATCACCTAGGTGTCAACTGCAAATAGCAATCCTCCATGGTTTTTCCCAGCCAAAGTCAGTCGCTCTCCTCAATATGCTTTTATTTATTCTGTTTAGCAATATTCTTGTGTTCCTGCTTTTCTAGCATCTTTATCGTTCCATGAGATATTTCTTCGTCTTTACTGTCAGGATTGGGAGTGTAGCACAGAAGGCAAAATATAGTGGGAGATTTTACCAGTATTCTGGTACCCCCAACCTTTTCCAGTTAAATGGCATGGGTATAATTTCTGGCTCTCTTAGTGGTTAGGTTTGTCTGTGTGTCTTGTTGTGTCTGATGAGCTGGGAGTGAAAACAAAATGTGTCACTTCTGGGCTGGTGTGTTTCATGCTGATTTAAGGCATCTAGAGGGCTCTTTACCTCTGTCTCTGCTTTATAAGGATGTTTCAGTTTATTGGCTGATCCATCAGCATGCGTCTTGGAGAGAGATCAAGAACAAGATGGGAGGTGAGCCAGCCCCCAAGTGATCTTTGAAGGTTATGGTGTGAACAAGAAATAAACTTCTCTTGTTTTAAGCTACTTTATTTTTGATGTTGTTTGTTACTGCAGCATAATTTAGCTTATCTATATTGACTGATACACAATGACTGTGCTTTTAGTTCACTATCTCTTGCTTTTAAGTTAGAATATACCTTATCAAAATCAATCAATGCCCTTGGGTGTCTACAAAAATCAATTTCCAAAATTTCTATATCTTGAGGCAAGTTTTGGTCAGGTTTTCTCTGATATTCTTTCAAGCCATGGACTTTAGTTTCATAGCACTTTGGAACTTTGAGACAGATTGGAGTCTGTATGACCTATATGACCTAAATTCCCTCTCTGCAAGAGGAACATGTAACAAGTTATAATTATCAATACATTACCACAAACACCAGGTTGGGCATGAAAATAAGTATGAGAAATGAAATAAGAAGGAACATCTTGATATGGCTTTCATTGCCAAGTTTCCATCTTTAAATGATGCATATGTTTCTTTCTTTTTTTTTTTTGGTTTTTCAATCTTCAAACCTATATCTGGGTGAAATATTTTTATCAAACTATATCAAATTATAATTAGCTATTTATCCATAACTTCTCTGAATGATAGCTAAACCAGGAGTGCATTAATTCTTCAAAGGACTGAGTGTGGAGAACTGAGGAGCTCTGATAAAAGATAGGCAGGAAATACCCATAAAAGAAATACTTGAGAAAAACTCCCATCAGTACAGTATATTTAGGAGAGCAGGGTGCTATGTTTCAAAATTAAAGAAACAAAGTTATAGATTCATTAAATCTCTCTCTCTCTGGTCAGTGCACTCACTGCCTTAGACACTCAGATTCAATCCGTTGATCCGTTGCTAACTAAGCAGACCCCAAGACAATAGGACCAAATTGTTTCACCTCTTTATTATCAGAACCAATGTAGTCAATATACTTCTAGGGTCTTGATCACCATGTTAAGTGAAATAATGATTTTAATCTTGGTACAGATCTATGACAGCAGTGTGAGAATATGGAGAGAGGGATTAGAAAATTATCTTTATAGAGATACCTGGAAATTCCTTGTTTTATGGTTTATTTTTCATCAACCACGAGTATATTTTCACTGAAATAATTAGTTTTGGTCATATTTTAGTAGCTACTAGAAGCACTGATTTATAGAAGAAAATAAAGAAAATCAAGTTATTGAGTTTAAAAAAAAAGAAGTAGAGATTTTTCATAATCCACCTCATAGGTTTTGACACCAGCCTAAATTCTATATGCTTCAAATATTGGTAAAACATAACCAAATCGAGTCACTGATTACATCCTAAAGATTTAATACAGCTTTCTAGTCCTACTTTAAGATAAGGAATCAGCTTATATAATATTGTACAGTTACTACACTTCAATTAAAAAATAACCTTATTTGCACACAAAAAGTTGTGGAGTTGGTTTTATTTTAAGGTTGATTCCAATAAGTTTGCAATATATATTAAAATAATACAAGTGATTTTACACATTCATATTAAATTGCTTAATGCCAAGTAACCCAATTCATTTATTATCTCTTCTTAGTGGTTATAATTACATTTGGGGGGAAATATTACGTTTTGGGAACAAACATTTTCTAAGAGAGTTTCTAAAATTATATTTTTCTATAATGAATACAAAAAAAAAATTCATAGATTATGTACTATAAGGAATTCCATCCACACAGAAAATGTCTAGGTTTTTAAATTTTCTTTAAATAATTAGATGTAGATGCATATTGATTATTTATGAAAATAACTACTACACTTGCATCAGTTGGGATTTTAAATACTGAGTTTTTTAACCACATGAAATGATATGATTAATTTATTTAAACTCAAAGATAGAGTCATTTCTTTGGAAATAAAATAAAATACTTTAATTATAACCTGGAGTGAATCCGTTTTGGAGTGAATAACCTGAAATGTAGTAATCAACAGTTTGATATTTCTGTTAACCTTCTCAAAAGGATGTGACAGGAGTTCAATAGAAAGCAAATATCTGTTCTTGGGCAGTTCTCTGTGAGTTAGGTGATGTAATGATCCCCAAAATTCTTGAAGAAAAGCAAATATACATGTCTGAGCAAAACCTATTTTTAAAGCTTTCCGGACAAAACCAATACACGTTCACAGTTACACCACGGAGACCTGTCAGAGGCTGTTTAATGAACAGCTAAAGAGGCTTTGTGTTTTGGTCAAAGGGCAAGCATTCTTTTCTTTTAAGATTATGATATCATGTGCTGTGGATTTATTTTGTTTGGGAAGATTCTTATCATAAAAATAGTGTCACTGTTGGGCTTCCCTGGTGGTGCAGTGGTTGAGAGTCCGCCTGCCGATGCAGGGGACACGGGTTCGTGCCCCGGTCCGGGAAGATCCCACATGCCACGGAGCGGCTGGGCCTGTGAGCCATGGCCGCTGAGCCTGCGCATCTGGAGCCTGTGCTCTGCAATGGGAGAAGCCACAACAGTGAGAGGCCCGTGTACCTCAAAAAAAAAAAAATAGTGTCACTGTTTTTTTTTTCTGGAGTCAATGTATTACGAGTCATAGGGACTCTAACAGGGAGAACTGAAGATACAAAAATCCTGAAAAAATTACAGTAAGTCTAAAAGCACATTCTAGAAATTAGGGTATCAAGGTATTGTCTAGAAAATGATGAATGTTTATGGATGAAAGGGTCAGACTTTCAAGTATTAAAACACCTTCTAGACATAATAGTCACAACTTTGATTCCTCAAAGATTTTTTTTTTCTTTTTCTTGTTTTACTTGATGTTTTCCTCTTTTGAACACCCTGGCTGACACCAGAGGCCGGGATGAGTGGGTGGAGAATTGTGTTTCCCAGGAAGGCAGACAAAGGGCAGTGGGAGCTCGCAGGGTGCAACAAGAAGTTTCAGGTGTGAGGGTGGGGTCAGTGCTGGTCCAGAGGGTGGGGCAGGGACAGGATGGGCTGGGATGCCTTGAGCTTCAGGGGCTGCTCAGAGAAGGGCAGAATCAGACCCTAGGCTGGGCCTTGTGAAAGGGAGCAAAAGGGTAAAATTTGACTCTGACTTTTTTTCCAGAAGTGATCATCATAGTAGGAATATCTAATTGTCTTTGCTGTTGTGTGGTAACAAGACTAGAAGAAGGGAAGGAAATTAAGGCTAAGAAATTACTGCTAAGGTACAATGGACAAGGAAGTATGATGGTATGGATTAGAGTAGTGGCAGTGGGAATGGAATGAAGTGAATAGATAGATTCAGAATATATTCTTGAGTTAAAAATGGCATGACTTGCTCCTTACTTGGATGTGAAGGATTGAGGAACACAGAGGAATCAAATCCTATATTTCAGGCTGGAAAACAGTTTAACAGCAACCACTAACGTTGAACCTATACATATGACCCAACAGCTTTAAGCATATACTCAAAAACTATGCATGTATAATACTCACCAAACACTCATACTGGAAGTTTTATAACAATACTATACAAATGAGAACTAGATTGACTGAAAACCACAATAAACTGTAGAATACTCACACTTCGGAACCCTATACCTCAAAGAGAAAGACCACTGCAAAACATCATAAATAATTTTCACAACCAAAATATTAAGCAAAAAGGAGCTTTATACCAAAAATATATATGTGCTGTATGACCTCATATTTATAAATAATACATACATAGTCACAATATTGGTGATCCTTGGAGAGGTAGTGACTTAGTAATGGAAACTGGGACAAAGCTGGGAAGTTTAGGGGTGCTAGTAATATTTTTCTTGGATTCAGTGATATTACATGAGTCTGTTCATTTTGTGAACACACAAACTGTGTGTTCATCATGTACATTTCATATTGTTTAAGAAAAAGTTTTTAAAAAATGGAAAAATTAAAAGATAAAAATAAGGTGGCCACTAAATATGCACCATATCTTTATTGGCCTTTCCCTGGTCCCTTGAATGTTCACTGGAGAATGCAGGTTCTCATCTGTAAATGACCTGGAAGAATTGAGAAATAGTAGAGTTACTGTGACATCATTGCTCTTTTATTCTCCTGGAAGAATTAAAAGTATTATTTCATGAAAGTATGTGCTTCCATGTTAGGTATGGTTTACAAAGGTCAGACTCTCTTGATTCTAGAACAGACCACAAAATCAGTAAAGCTGTATAGTTGTCTTATGGGAGAAAAACAAAGCACCAAGTTGTTCAAAAAATATACAACACTTCTGAGATTTCCATAAAACACAGTTTCCACAAAGAATGAGAGAGAGAGGGAGAGGGAAAGGGAGAGAGAGAGAGGGGGGAAGAGGGGGAGAGAAAGAGAGAGAGGATAAATATATTAAAAGTGAGAAATGGAGTATAAGAGATAGTAACAAAAATAAAGTTCAGTTTTAATGAGAATAGGTGCAGTATTAATATAAATTTACTTTTTGAATTTCCTTACCATTTTATTTTACTTTATCTTTTAAAAATTTTATTGGAGTATATTTGATTTACAATGTTGTGTTATTTTCTGCTGTACAGCAAAATGAACCAGTTTATATACATATATATATCCACTCTGTAAAATTCTTTTCCCATATAGGTCATTACAGAGTATTGAGTAGCGTTCCCTATGCTATACAGTAGGTCCCTGTTAGTTATCTACTATTTTATATATAGTAGTGTGTAGATGTCAATCCCAGTCTCCCAATTTATCCTTCCCCCCATCTTCTCCCCTGGTAACCATAAGTTTCTTTTCTACAACTGTGACTCTATTTCTGTCAAACATAAAAAAGACCGAAATAATGCCATTTGCAGTGACATGGAGGGACCTAGAGATTATCATACAGAGTGAAGTAGGTCAGATAGAGAAAAACAAATGTCATATGATATATCACTTATATGGGGAATCTGAAAAACTGGTACAAATGAACTTATTTACCATTTTATTTCATTTTGTTATTTATATTGTTGTAAGAACACTTAACATGGGAACTAAACTCTTAACAAGCTGTTTAGTGTACAATATCATACCATTAACTACAGGCAGTATGCTATACAACAGAGGAATAGAGCTTATTCATCTTGCATTGCTGAGACTTTATACCTGTTGAACAACTCCTTATTTCCCCTTCTCCCCGATAGCTAGCAACCATAATTCTACTCTCTGCCTGATTCTATGGATTGGAGCATTTTGGATAACTAAGTGGTATCACGCAGTTTTTCTCCTTCTGTGACTGGATGATTTCATTTAGCACAATGTTCTCAAGGTCCATCCATGTTATAGAATACAGTTCAAGTGAGCTATTTCCATACTGACTTTCTTTCTGGACGATCTATCCATTGTTGAAAGTAGGGTATTGAAATGTCTTACTATGTTTGTATTGCTGTATATTTCTCGCTTCACTTCTGTCTATGTTTGTTTTATATATTTAGGTTTCCTGATGTTGGGTGCATATCTATTTATAATTGTATCTTCCTGATGAATCGATCCTTTTACCTTTATACAATGTACTTTTTGTCTCTTGTGTCAGTGTTTGATTTAAAGTATATTTTGTCTGATATAAGTATAGCTACTCCTACTATCTTTTGGCTATCATTTGCATAGAATATCTTTTTACCATCCCTTCACTTAGAGTTCACAGGCATACCTCATTTCATTACCCTTTGCTTTATCATGCTTCACAGATATGGTGTTTTTTTGCAAATTGAAGGTTTGTCACAATCCTGAGTCAAGCAAGTCTACTGATGCCATTCTTCCAATAGCCTTTGCTCACTACATGTCTCTGCATCACATTTTGATAATTCTCACAATTCCAAACGTTTCCATTATATTTCTTATGGTGTCTGTGATCTTTGATGTTGCTATTGCAAAAAAACTTGCTGAAGGTTCATATGGTAGTGATTTTAGCAATAAAATATTTTAAAATTAAGGTATAAACATTTTTTTTAAAGACAGAATGCTATTGCACACTTAATAGAATACAGTATAGGGTAAACATAAATTTCTTACACACTGGGAAATCAAAAAATTCATGTGATTCACTTTATTGTGATATTAGCTTTGTTGTGGTGGTCTGGAAATGAATCCAAAATATTTCCAAATTATACCTGTGTATATGTACTTAAAGCTACAGTGATTCACTTTTAGAAACCATAGAGTTGGATCTTGTTTTATTCAGCTACTCTATGTCTTTTGATTGGGAAGTTTAATTCATTTATATTTAAAGTAATTATCGATTGGGGAGGAAATACTGTTGTTTTCTGCCTATCTTAGAGTTCATTCGACATTTTTGTTCCCACTGTTGCTGTCTTCCTTTGGTTTTGTTGATTTTTTGTAGGGTTATGCTTTGTATTGGTGTCTGCAAATTTGCAAAAGATCACCTCTTCCCATCTTTATATACAGGCTTCGACAGGGAAAGATCTTCACCAATCAGCCCAGCTAGAGATTCCTGGGATTATTTCTATGTATGCACACCTTCCATTCCTCTCCTTCCCTTCTGGGGGAGATGTTTTAGGGGTGTGTGCCTTATCCCTATCTCTCAGAGCTGATTTGACAGCAATAAGCCACCACTTGTTTTCCCTAGGGCAGTGCAGTGAAAGGTTAGTGTAGCTCGATAAACATTCAACCAACATTGGCTCTTTTTCTCCCATTTCAGGGCGACTGTTTTCTGTGCTTGTCTGGGGTATTGCAACTTCTTAACTAGAAACTAAATCTCTCATGAAGGTATTTTAGCCCACGTATCATTATTAAATTAATATTTCTGTGGGGTATGAGTGCTGGGACCTCCTATTCCACCATCTTACTGACATGGAGAAAAATGTATCTGTTTTATACCAAAAAATTGCTTCAAAAAGATCTTTCATACTTCACAAATACATAATTATCATTCTCAAGAGATGTGTTTTTAACATATGTTTTAACATGTTTAACATAATCATGATTTATGTTATGAATAGGATTATAAATTTTGAATATAGTTTCAAAATTCCTTAACATTGTATACAACTGAGTATTAATATATCATGGCCAATGACAAATTGAATGTTTTTTTTAGTATGTTTTTTATAAAGTCTTCAGTAACAATGAATTAATTCAGGGGTGAATGCTTTTAGTTTTGGGTCCATTTCCATATATTTAACCCTCAAGTTAAATATCTTTGTGATAAAGAAGATTAGAAGTAAACTCAATGAAGATCTCACCTGTATTCATGCATCTCCATATGCAATGAGTTCACAAGTCATGTGGGAATCTTGTCAAAATAAAGATTCCAATTCATCAGATCTGGGAATGGACCCAAAATTCTGCAGTTCTTATAAGTGCCCATGTACCAATGTTGTTGGTTCATGAACCACACTCTAAGTAGTAAAGTTCTAGGTAAGGATTCTTCTGAGATCCAAGTATATGCTTGGAGACTTAATGTATTTATTTAATTATTTTTCCATTTTTATTTATTTACTTTATTTTAAATTTTTGTTCAAATATTATTTATTTATTTATTTTTATAAAGCAAGTTCTTGTTAATCTATTTTATACATATTAGTGTATATATGTCAACCCCAATCTCCCAATTCATCTAACCACCCCCCCCAACCCCCGCTTTCCTCCCTTGGTGTCCATATGGAGACTTAAAAAATATATTTAGTTCTAAGGGAACAAAAGTTGAAGGTTGACAAATAAATTTATCAAAATAAATTATATCAAACAGTCATCAGGAATGCTGAAATTAGCATAAATTTAGCTATAATTTTATGCCCAGGATATAGCGTTATGTACTGGACAGCTCTTCTCCATCACTTCTAAATAATTGACCTCACTTTCTTTCTTAGTCAAGGCATCCCTGCAGTGGCTAGTTTTGCACAGCTTCCCTCCATCTTCACACAAGTGGATATTGACAGTACTTTGACAGAGGACAGTGTTGTACTTTTTATTTTGCTCCTGTGTTTAGGACATATCTGTTATTACTGTAGTATGGGCTTCTGAGAAAACCTATTCAGCACCTATAGGAAATCAGCAGAGTTAATGCTTTATTGGGTAAACTTTTGCACAGTGAGTAGTAAGAGCTAATGGATAAATGCATCCCTAATTCTGTCTCCCGGTGATGTATCTAACCAGTAGTCACCCTCAGCAGCAATCAACTTCATAATGTTTCCTTTACTGTATCTGCTTCCTTCCTTGCATTTCTCTCTCCTTCGACCCTTAATCCTGCCTTTGGGATCAAATTCCTCAATAAAAGGACTTATAAACCAGTCTTTGCCTCAGTACTACTTTCTGGTTGATCCTGGGCTGAGAGGTTAAATGATTTACTTTTTTTCCAGGATAAAAAGGTCACTTACCTAGATTATTTCCATATTTGAACAAGGAAAATCAATAGTTCTAAGGAAATTGTGTCCAGACAAAAGGGTATTGCAATCTACAGGGAATCCTTTTAAATACAAGCCATCTTTAGCTAATTAGAAAATAAATAATTAGTTAAATTACACGGTATTTTCCTATACTTTTAGTTTTGGCATTGCTTTCAAATGATTCCTCCTCATTACTTTGTGACTTTACTCTTACAGTGGGATAAAACGGTACTGCATAATATATTTAAGCATTTTCTTTTGCACAAGTTTGGGAGTTTTTTTTTTTTTGTATTTTTTGGCATCAAAGTCCTCCTTTTTCTTATAATACTGAGTCCCATTCAAACTCCACTTTAGTTTATCTTTATTGATAGCACTAATATTGCTATTTTGCCTTATCAATTGTATTGATTTATTTTGACTGAAACTTAGTCATAGTGTATGCCACCCCCCCCCCGCAAAGCAAGGAAGATAAAGAATAACTTTACTAACTAGTGTTTATGTCCATTAAGATTCATTGGTAGGCATCTTCTTTATATTGATACATGTTCAATGAACCCATTTATATTGTCTTTAAATAGCCAGAATCTTCTTCTAAAGCTATATTTGTTTTGCTTTTGTGTTGTTTCTATATTTTTCTATTATCCTTGTATACATATTCCATCCTGGATTGTCAGATCATTATTAACAATTTTCTAGATGACTAAGAACTTTAGATAAAGTTAAAGTTGCATCACTCTTTTCATGCAATTGGCTACCATCCAACAATTTCCATGTCCTTCTTCTGATACAAGATATTTCTTGCTGTTAGTCTGTTTTTTCCTCTTAGCTATATACCAGGCTTTGCATAGATCATCTGTTTAAGTCCATCAAATAGAAAGTTAAATGTAGCATCTCAATAACTTTTCCAGCTTTCCTAAAATGACAGCACCCATCATACATAATAGCATCCTTTCAAGCACTAAAACACAATGTATTTAAACAATAAACACATGAATCAAAACAGGACATGACTTGAAAATACTCTCTATTAAGTGTACACAGTTAAAATGTTTAGCACTATTGCATAATTACAAAGTTTTACTGAAATAAATAATCAGAAGTACCAAATTAAATTTAGTTTTCCCATTTAGACTCATTCTTGGCTTTCTAAATATTATACTAGACTTTGGTTATACATTTTGTCTTTAATGTGAAAATGACACTGACTTTTGGCACCAAAAACTGTCTTCTGCTACCCGAAGTCCTTCTAGGGTATTTTAAGTACAGGTTTGCCCCGCTATCTGAAAGTAGAGCATTCCTGAAATGGCATAAAGCAAAGAAGTAATTACCTTAGGACACATCTTGCTTGATGAACAAAATAAATCTGGGTAAAGCACAGATGCTCACAGACAGTTCAAAGCTATGGCATCTTGATTCTGAGACTAGTTCCCAAGGAAGGAGCTTGGAGGTGCCGATCTTGCTGCTTGGGGTGCACACTGCCTTTATAATGGTTTGCTGCAAAACAAATGCCTTCTGGCTTCTTTTGCATTTTGACTTGTTTTGCTAAAAGTGAATATTTTCTTTGGATTTCTTTCAGTTAGTGCACACAGGTACTCATGTAGGTCTTTTATAAAAGTGAAGTGATGTAAAGCAAAAAGCAGGAGATAGCTGTATACCCATGTTTATTTTCTAACTGATTGCATTCAGGATCAGAGCTTTGTTGTCTGTTGATTTTGAGACTGAATTTCGTATGCTTTTAGTACAATTATAGAATTAGGGAGCTGAATCACAATACCTAGAAAGTCACATAAAAAATGAGTCTGTAAGATGAATGGATAAAGAAGACATAGCACATATATACAATGGAATATTACTCAGCCATAAAAAGAAGTGAAATTGAGTTATTTGTAGTGAGGTGGATGGACCTACAGTCTGTCATACAGAGTGAAGTAAGTCAGAAAGAGAAAAACAAATACCATATGCTAACACATATATATGGAATCTAAAAAAAAAAAAAAAAAGTGGTCATGAAGAACCTAGGGGCAAAATGGGAATAAAGAGCAAGACCTACTAGAGAATGGGCTTGAGGATATGGGGAGGGGGAATGGTAAGATGGGCAAAGTGAGAGAGTGGCATGGACATATATACACTACCAAACGTAAAATAGATAGCTAGTGGGAAGCAGCTGTATAGCACTGGGAGATCAGCTCGGTGCTTTGTGACCACCTAGAGGGGTGGGATAGGGAGGGTGGGAGGGAGGGAGATGCAAGAAGGAAGAGATATGGGTATATATGTATATGTATAACTGATTCACTTTGTTATAAAGCAGAAACTAACACACACTTACCTGTAAAGCAGTTATACTCCAATAAAGATGTTAAAAAAATAATTAGTCTGTAAACAAAATTCTCAATACAAAAAAGATAGTCAAGACAATCAAACAGAAAATTATGGCATATTTTTCAAATATGTCAAAAAATGAAGAGATAGCATTATATGAAAACATAAGAAAATGTTAAACATATAGGTAGAAATAAAAAATCAGTAGATAGAAAAAGGATAAAACAGATAATATAAACTAAAACATTTATTACAATGAAAATATAGATATATGGAAAAAATTCTAGTTTGGAAAAATATAAGAGTGTTAAAATTCTTCTGTGAATTCTCTAGGAACAAAGCTCAGATATCAAAAAATTTAAAATATATAAAAATATTAAGTTAAATGAAAGACACATTTAACAACTTGAGAAAACATCTAATAAGATTCCTAGAATGAGACACAAGGGGAAAGAGTGATGCAGTAAAATTTGAAGGAATAGTTGCTGAGAATTATTCAGGTGTGAAGAAAAATCATGAATCCTAGGGAAAAAATGAGTTCTGAATACAAACTAAAAATTTAAACAATCCATATCTAGACACAAAAGTAAAGCTATAGAAATTAAGTTTAAAGACATTAGTTAAAGATACCAAAGAAAAATACCAGATTATAAAAAAAATTATGATTAGACTGATAGTTGACTTAGTGTCAGAGACAAAACAACAAACAATAAAATTATATGTTCAAAGTGATAACGGGAAACTCTGCCTTACTACATATTCTTACTTAGCTAAGCTATCATTTAATGACAAATACAGATGTATTTCAGTATCAGAAAAACTAAGAGTTAAAAACTGTAGCATCTTCATTAAAATTTTATCCAGCTTTATTTCACCAAGAATTACACACACAGAGAGACACTTGGAAAGACTGCAAAAAAAAATTATGATCTAAGGAGTGTGTATGTTTCTCTATACACAGGTATCTACATATTAATTTAATTAATTAGGTGAATTACACAGACTAATTTAAAATTGATACATGAATTTTGTATTTAGTTTCCGAAGACGAAATTTGTTTTTTTGGTGAAAATAAGGTGTAATATATTCATGCATAATTATAGATTTCTAAATTTGTTTTATTTTAAATGGTTACACATGTGTTTTAAGACTATATATAATAAATATATAAAATAAAGTAAAATAATGATCTTATAAACAAAATAATATTCAAGATAATAGGATACTATTTATCAAGAATAAAGTAGCAAATAAAAAATAACTAAATTCAGCTTTCATTCACAAATGACAACAAAAAAATGATTTCCTAGAAAACCAGGAAGAGAGCTGAACTGTCTAAACAGCTAAAAAATATATATCAGAAATTTAAAACCAGCTTTTTCCCCTAGGGAAATTTCCCAGTAAGGTTAGGAGCAAAACAAGTATGCCCTCTGTAATTGTATCAGTTCACCACAGTACATTTGGATTAATTCAATGCCATTAACATAGAGAAATAAAATAAAATCATTGGGATTGAAGAAAAGAAATAACATCATTTTTATTCAGAGATATTATGATTGTACACTGAAAAAAATCAGACACTGTATAAATCAACTAACAATCTGTACTGAGTATGATTCTAGATCAACATATAAAAAAATCTATAACTCATACACAGATTTGAATTATAACTGAGTGTACAATCTACTCATAATAACAGGGAATAGAAACAGTATAGATTAATCCATGTAAATATGTATGTGGTGTATTCACTGAGTAATAAGAAAGCATTTTAAATTTCACAGAATTCTTGAAGAAATACAGATGTATACAATGTTCATGGATATGGACCTAAAGTATTAAAAGGACATCAATCTTCTCAAATTAATCTATAATGTTTTGCTATACCAGCAGAATTTCACACAAAACGTGGCATCCCAAAATTCACATAGAATACTGAGTGAATAAATATCAATACAAGTTTAAAAAACACATTTTGTGGGATATTTATTATAAAGAAGTAAAAAAATATAATGTTATACTACATAGAAGGATATATTACAAATTAAAGCATAGAAAAATAGGCCAAAGAATAGAGATCAAACAAATAGACTTGAGACTGTATAGAATCACAAATTATTATTATGATGACATCATAAGAGGATGTTTAGATGTACTTTCAAATAAATATTACAGAGGAAATTGCTTATCATATAGGGAAAAAAACTAACTAAATAAAAAATAACCCCAAAACCCTACCACATAGTGTACACTCAAAGAGTAACTGAATATAAAGTTTAAATTTTTTATTTTATTTTAATATTTTTTCAGCTTGTACAAAACAGTGTCCATTCAAGAAAACAAAGTCATGGCCAGATATCTTAATCCATGCAATTTAATGTGGTAACTGGTTAAAAAACTGATAGAAAAGCTAAAAGGGTATATTAAAGAGAGAACTGTGATATTAATGACAGCAAAATAGAATTTAATGGGAGAATGGAGTAGTGGATGAAACCAGATAAGAGGATTTGGAGTTGCTCAACAGAGGAGAGAGTTACAGTGGGGCTGCCCAATGGGAACTCAGGCCATAAAGGGAAGAGCTACCTGAACAAGCAGCTATTGGAGAGGTCACCACTCATTTTCCAATCTTTTCTCTAGTTATGGAAGAAATCAACTTGGCTGGGCCTGACCTGAAGCCAGAAATTTTGGGGGGAAAGTGTCAACCTTCTGCAAAATGAAACAGCATAGGAAAAAGGTGGTGAGGAGTATAACAGCAACATGACACAAAAACGAAATGTCAAAGTATAAGAAAAGATTAATAGATACATATAAAAGAAAGGCAAAATAAAATATTTTATAATTGACTACATTTATGTTTTGTCAATTTTATTGAGGCATAGTATAATATTCATAAGTAAACAAATTCTTAAATATACAACTCACTTCAAGATATAGAGCATTTCTATCACAATACAAATGCAATTTAGTATATTTACTAATGCAATAAAATTATACTATGTATTCATTTTACTTCATTTGACAAATAAAAGTAATATGAAATACAACATAGTTCATTTTAAGTACATGTTTTCACTAAGTATGAGGAGATTAATTTGGGAATTACTTTCCCTCTCAAAAAAAATCTCATTTGCTGAAATGAAACAATAGAACAGTGCAGTTTAAAATTCATAAATATAGGGAACTTTGGCCAAAAGAGGGAAGAGTACACATTTGTGACTACTGAGTTCTGTGAAAGTTTTATCTCCTGATGTAAAATTCTAAAGCACTTGGCTTTTGTTCAGCCACAATCCAAACAGCAACACTAGCCAAGCTTCACATAAATAACGTTTATTTCCCCAGAGCCTCATGTCAGGCAATCCACACAACTTTTTGGCTTTTCTAGCTAAGTAAAGTTTGTAGTAAAAGCTTTTTATGCTGTTTTTGATATATTTCCCTGCAAAATTTGAATGATAATACATTCGAGTCTGAAAATTATTACCATTAATATTACCCCTTGATTTTCAGAAAGATTTATGTTTATAAACATTACAAAGATTCTAGAATCCTTCCCCCCACCCGGTATTGTTTGAAATTCAAATAGTAATTCTTCTATACTTATTTTTCTTGTTTTAAAATAGGTTCATGTAATCAGGAATTCAAAGTGTGACACATTATTCAATATGTATATGGTTATTGAATTTACTTAATATAGTACAGTATAGGGTCTGTGTTACAATTTGTAGCATCAAACCAGCAATTTCCCTAACAGGTGACACAAAGTTCTATCTGATGATGTCTGATTATCAGACTAGCTCCTTTACAGATATCAATAAATACTTTTATTTTAAGAAAATTTAAGTTCCCTGGAAAGAGCTGAAAAAAGGACAAAAGGAGAAAGAAAGATGTTTTAGTAAATGTAACAGGGAAGTGTGATAATATTATAGTTGTAACATCCTAGATGTGCAGTCTCACTCCATGATGCAAGTCCATTTAAGTTATTCTATTATTAATTGAAGATTCTTGTGCATATTTGACCCTGTTACCAAATAAATAGTAATCTAATATCAAATTGATGGTTGATTCTGTAACCTTATTAATGTTTCTAAGGTCTCAACTTTTTACATTCTATCTTGCTCTAGACAGTTTCTATTCCCAAATCCTCTTAGGAATCAGCAAACTAGTTTCATTTCTAGAATTATGAGAAGAAATATAAATTCTATTATACAGAAATGATAACAAAGAATTAGAAAGATTCACGTTACTGTAATTCATGTTACTAAAAGATGGCAAATAATGTGTTTTCACAAGACCTTTTTTTCTCTCAAAGTATTTGATGGTAAATAATCTCTGAAATAATTATATCAAATTTGTCACTGGTTGGATATAGTTCATATAATGTTTGAACAATAACAGTTAAGTTTTTCACTTGCATAAATAAAGGCTTATACCATTACACCTTCTAATAAAGTGAGAATATACTTTAGAATTGAGATTGAATTTAAACGAAATATCTTTCCAATAATCTAAAATGATTCAGTTTTTAGAAGTTCAAAAATAATGCCAAGAGTTTAGTTTAGCTTTAGTAAAAAAAATTGTTTTCCCAGAAAACACTGATACTTTGCAAGAAAATTTGGGCATGAGAAAATTTAAAAAGCTTCCTTTTCCAAAAACCCATATAATTTAATAAAATATTCCAAGAATGAAAATGTCAGGCATTCAAAGGTACTGCTTTGTTGATAGATAGGGACAATGTCTTTTTATTTAAGGAAAAAGAAAAGTCTAAGAAAAGAAGTTGCTTTAAACAACACAAGTTCTACTTATTAAATATAAATTAAAATAGATCATTTTATTTAATGCTGTATAAAAATTTATCAAGAATAAAAGAGGTTTTATAGACAGTGAGATTAGAATCTCTTTTATGAAATTGCTTCTGTTAAAACTACAATGTGCAAAATATGTTAAAATGAAATGTATAATACTAAAAACTTTTTAAATTCACTAAATGTTAAAATTTTATTCAATCTTTTAGTTACTGGTCTAATTAAGCTGTTACTTGTTGGCATCAAATTATAGTTTAATGTTGATATTAGACCATGATAGACTAGAAAAATACCTTAAAGTATTTTTTTTGAGATCACTTTAAGAATAGAATAAAAAAATGCCAAACCTGTATATGGGTTATCTAAATATCAAATATCTAATAATGAGTGACAGAGCTGGGATTCAATCTCAGCAGTCTGTCTCTAAAATACATATTCTTAACCAATACTGTATCAAAGATATATATGATATGTAATTTAAAGTATAAATGGTAATTGTAATTATTTGTTCTTCCCATACCTGTGGGTTGTAGTGAGGTAACTCATTAATTCATATCAGTGAAGAAGAAATTCCCAGATTGATTCTTTCTAGATCTAAGAAGGGGGAAGCAAAGAAAGCCTTATCCAGTTTCCCCATACTCTTACATACTGAGCTTCCAAGAGATGGGTATTTGTTTAAACTTAGGGCTGATTAAGGAGTAGAGACATTAACTCTAACTCAATGGCCTGATAAAATGGAAGATGTGAATATTAAAGATGTTGCCTGGAAAACAGAAGAGCAAGAAGAGCAAATCAAGTTGAGGGAGGGAGAGAGAGAGAGAGAGAGAGAGAGAGAGAGAGAATGAATATCTTATGATCTAACAATTCTATTCCTGGTATATACTCAACAGAAACACATGTAAATATATATATATGGAAGACCATAGCAGCAGTGTTCATAATTTTCTAAACTGTTAAACTACTCAGTGTCCATCAATAGTGGAAGATATTTAAAAATTATGATACCTAGTACACTGGAAAACCATATAGCAATAAAAGACAATGAATGAACACTGCATTCAACAACATGGATAAACCTTACAAATCTAATATTAAGTAAATAAAGTCAAAGACTTCATTATATATATTTCAAAGTAAGGCAATGTAGTCTTTATGATTAATAAGCTATATTTCTACTGTGGTGGAAGAGCGGTAGAACTGGATTTGATCCAATAATGGTGTACTGTTGCCATTGTTGTTCATTTCAGCCATGATTGCACTGTAATAATCATGTAAAAATTCTAACATCAGTATATTTGTGATTTGAGCTTTGTTTTTCATGGTTGTTGTATGTCAATAAAATGTTTATATAAAATTATCATCCAATCAAATATTTCACAAAATTAAAGAACCACAGAAGACCAAGGGACTATGATTCTGGAGTGGTGAGAACCACAGGGAGCCTGAATGATTTGGATTTTCTTTTTCCTTGGGGTTTTGCCAGTTCCGAGACTGCAAATCGGGGCTGTATCAAGGTAGTCAATACTGGGGTCAATACTGGAATAGAGAAATGGAATGTTTGGCTTTAACGGCTTACAAAAATTCATTAATATTTCCTCTGGGAGATGGAAGCATTTTATCTTTGCATATTTTTGTGAATTTATTACCTTGATACATCATTCTTGATATTTCAATGATATTTTCAGATAATCACTGTTGCTGGATGTCCACTAAGTTTTATTTTCTTTTAGATTCATTTGCATTTTATTCCTGGAAATTTTGTTTTAGGGATTTATATTTTACTCTTCAGAATGTTTTCTCTTACGGAAGGTATTCTTTGTTTTTAGAGCTTTTTTATCTTTCAAAGTATTTTTATTTTATCTACTTGCCAATTCCTGTGCTTATTTTGTTTGCTGGTTACTATAGCATTTTAACAAAATTAAATTTCACATCTTGAACGCTAATTTTTTATTATTTTTAATAAACTGAATACTTTTCCATCACAAATTTGACTATGATTCACAGCCTGTCTAGTAAATGACATAATATAAAGACAAACAATCTCCTAAGTCCTTTGTGTATTTCAATTTTAAAAATAATCCTTCTATGTAAATGTAATATCACTCTAGAAAATATGATATGCAGTTCCTTCAAAATCCTCAAATATCTTTTTATATTTTAAGAAAAAATCATTTTTGTATTTGATTCTACATGAGTTATTTATATTTTCACCAAGAGAAAGGGCATAGATATTATCAAACATTTTATGTACTAATAATTTCATCATATAAGATTGGAAATCGTTTTTGGGGTTATACACACTGGTTCCAACGACTCGTGTGTGTGTGTGTGTGTGTGTGTGTGTCTGTGTGTGTGAGAGAGAGAGAGAGAATCATTTACTTCTGTGCTTCACTATAGACAGTTTTTGTATTTGTAATTAGGGGTTGAAAGTAGTTTTCTGCATGTAATACAAAAACATTTTCTTCTTATATGGTAATTTGCAGTATTTTGAATATCTCTGTCTAACGGAATAATGGGGAATAAACATAGAATTATGATTGAATTCTACACTACTATATACTACTAGTATATCTTATAAAAATAATAAGAAGACAAATGTTGCTTCCAGCTCTGAGTGTGCAATAGTGTTCAGAATCACATTTCTAAACACCCTCCAAATTGAACAAAATATCAGAAACCTTCTTTCTGAAATTAGAAATTAGGAGATATGATTCATGAGCTATAGGAAGCTAACAAAGTGAGCTCCATGTTTCCCCAGAGATTTGGGCCATGGAAATATCTACATAGTGGTTGAGGGAGGAGGAACGCAAATAAAACCCAACAATCAAGAGTCCAAAAATCTGTTTAGGTTTGGTCTGGAGCCTTTGGCACGCATAAGGTGAAATTCTATAAAAGAAGGATAAGCGAATCCTGAAAAAGATTTATGAAGCAACTGTAACCCAAACAATTCCCAGAGCTCAGAAGTGGTAACAAAATTTTCAAATCTCCATTAACTAGAGTCGAGTAGCTGTGCTAAATACGGCAACACCCAGCAGAGATCACTATGCTTGCAAAAGGAAACTTAAAACAAAGTATTACTATCCCTTCAAAAATAAGGTTTATTTAAAACTGATTCTCTTTCATATGATCTTTACTAGCTTTTGGATTCAATCTGTAATCTTATATAAAATTTTGAAGAGTATTTTTTATCATTCAGAAATTTTTACAAAGAAAGGATGTTTACATCTAGAATTTTGAAATTACCCATCCATAAAATTGTCTGCAACTATAAATTTTGATTTGATATCTTTTAAAGCAAATCTATTTATAAAAATTCTGGCATCTGGTCTTAAGATGTTCACTTTAATAACATTAAGTAAAAGATAAAAGTACCCCACATTTATGCTCTTTTCTTCAAAAATTCTTTCTAAATAATCGTACAAAGCAAATATGTTTTTCAGATGTGTTAACATATTCTGAGATATACGACTAGACTGTTATAGTACAAATTGTATTTGTATATTCTCTCACTTTAAAAATATTAACTGTTTAAAACAAAACAAAACCAACCAACCAACAAACAAAAAACACCCAGCTCATAGATATAGAGTACAGATTAGTGGTTTCCAGAGGCAGGAGTTGGGGGTTGAAGAGAAGCAAAATGGGTGAAGGTAATCAAAAAGCATACACTTCCAGTTATAAAATAAATAAGTCATGAGGCTGTCATGCACACATGGAGACTAGAGTTAATAACCCTGTGCTGCATATCTGAAAATTGCTGAGACTAAATCTTAAAGGCTCTCATGACAAGAAAAATAATTCTGTAAACTATATATGGTGACTGATATAAACTAGACATTGTGGAGATCATTTTGCAATATATACTAATATCATATCATTATGTTGAACACCTGAAACTAGCATAATGCTGTATGTCAATTATACCTCAATAAAAATAAGGGCTTTTTAGTTTCTGTTTTATACTTATAATTAATTTATGTATTAAAACATATGCAAATACATTTGACAATAACCATTCTTTTTAAATAGTTTTCTACGTCACAAACTTACATTTTCAGAAAGAGAGGATAGGTGACATCATACCAAATTCCTTGCATACATGCTAAGATCTTGCTTATGACTCAAGATAATACTTTTACCTTCGGTTTTCTTTCTAGTTCTGTTGAGGTGTATGCATTTGTTCTTCATTTTAATTTGAAAAGTTGTTAATTATACATAATTAGGAAGGGATTATAACAGACACTCATGGATAGTCTATCAGGAATGAAATACAATGTTAAGTTTTAATATGTTTGACCAAAACTGTTTATTTTAACATAAACTGCAAATTTTACAAATACGGTTGAAATATTCAATACTTATGTTTAATCCTCCCAAATTATGTTCCTCATTCTTCCATGCTTTCCAAAGCTTCACTGTTCTTAATCTGATATGTTTATTTACAATTCATGCTGTTAATTTTTACTCTATCCATATGGATCTATTAATGATCAATATTTTGACTTTGAAACCTAGCCAGTGTTAAAAGTGCAGTTCATTCCTTTCAACTGTTTCTACAATAAACCAAGTTATGATAATGCAACTTATTCATTCATTCTCCTAGTATTGGACATTGCTATTTCTGAATTCTGCTACAAAAGGATGTTGCAATGAAACTAGAGTTGAATTGTTCAATCATTGGATATGCAAAAATTGAATTAGATTGAATATTGGTCAATTATTTCCAAATTATGTATAACAAATCATGCTTGCTCAAGCAATGTATGAATATTGCCCTTAACTTATTATTCAATCTGGTATTTCTCAGTTTTTTTCTCCCTTTTCTCTCAAATCTGTTAAGTTGAATGAATACTCTACAATAAGTATATCTGCCCTTGATTATGTCAGTGTTTGTTACATGTATTAAGAAGTTTTGCTATCCTATAAAAGTATATTCATTGCTATATCTTATGAATGGATCCTTAGTCTTTTTGAAATGGTTGGCTTTATCTACGCTAATATATGTTATCCCTGAATATCTATTTTGACTGAATTTAATGTAACCACTAGTGCCTTCTTATGCTCAATTCTTATCCATCATTTTACTTTAAACTTATCTGCATCTTTATTTTAGAAATGCATCTCCTGTGGATTGCTTATAGTTGGTCTTGTTTTATTTTAAAACAAAAGGCAATCTCTGCCTTGTAATTAGCATGCTTAGTCCATCTATATTTAATTTAGTTACTGTTATTTGGGTACTTAACTTCCAATTTTCCTATGTTTTCTCCCCTTTAAATTTATTTCTTATTCTCTATTTCAAATATCTTGCTTTATTTTAGGATGATTGCTATTTTCAGTGTTCCATTAAATTTCCTTTATTGGCTTTTAGCTAACCTATTGGTTTGTTTGTTTATTTATATTTTATTGATTGTTCTGGGAATATAAAAAATCACCATTAACTTAGCATTGTCTATTTGGAGTTAATGGGTAACACTTTACGCAACATGTAAGAATCCTGTAACAGCTTAATACATCTATTTCTTTCTTTATCTCTACGATATTGATAATCATTCTTTCCTTCATTGATCGTGCTGTAAGTTTCATCATTAAGCTGTTAGCAGTGATTTGTATTTCTTTTTCCTTTGAGACATGTGTTGCCGATATTCCACATAGTTACTCGTTCCTCATCACTGCCCCCAGCATTTTTTTCCTAAAAATAAATCTTATTACATCACTTCTCTCCTCAAAAGTCTTGTGGATTTCTTTTTCCAATAATGTACTACTGTCTGGTCCCAATTCAATGAGTTGTCATATACAAAGCACATCGGGCAGCATCTGTATATAATGGGTGTTCAAAACATCAGTCCCTTGAGTAACTTTATCCCACGACACTTCACCTCGTATATAATATACTCTGCCCATAGTGAACCCCTCCCAGTTACCTGAACATTATTCCAAGGGCAACCATTTTTACTGCTCTATGCCCTTGTACGTGTTATTCCCTCTTATTATTATTATTCCGTCTTATTATTATTCCCTGTTATTCCCTCGTTTGAAGTAAAGGCTTCAAACGCCTTTACTCACCCTATACCCTTTTCATAGTTTCATAGGAAAGATCCACTGCCTTCCTGATTTGGAGCAGTTACTGCCTCCTCTGGATTCTTTAGTTGTTTATTTGAACAATGCCAAAACAGTGGTTTACGGGTCTTGTCATTCGTACATTGGTAACACCCAAAAAAGCGTTGCATGCATTAAGGTCTGTAAGTGATTTCTGAAATCCCAGCATGGCAATAACACAGAAATTTATTTATGGAACTGAATAAATCCTGGTTAGCCTTTAGAAGTGGTTCCAGGGGGCTCATTTATAAAATATATATTTACCCTTTAAATATAGGCATGCCTACAGCTGGCACTGTAAACAATTCTGCTGGCAACAGAAACATAGTACTATCAGAGAAAAAATGAGTTTAAGACGTAATTTTGATTGTGTATGGTCGACTAAGATGCCGTGTGGCAGGTATTTAAAAAGTCTTTGCTTGACATTTTATACCAAAAATCCGAATATCTTATAAATGACTTTCAATAATGTTCTTCCAAAGAGAGTTCCCAAACTGTGTGTTAGAAGTTGTGAGTGGATAATCCTCAACCCAGGTGACACACTGGGACCTAGGGGATCTCAAGACAGCAGGAGATGAAGAGGTGTCTCAGGTGTGTTTAAACTGTAAACACTTCAGTAGTCTTTAACAGCACTTTAATCCGTCCTTCTTAGAGAACTGCCAACACACTTAGGTTAACCATGGGTCCTATTTTTAGCTTATTGAGAAATCTAACTTCCAGATGCGCTATTGGTTGTGCCAGAATTTTGCAGTCAACACATTTACAGGTGGTACAAAGTGCAGAAGTGTGACTAATAGTTTAAATGTCAAACTAAGAGTTTTAGCGTAATATGTAAGTTCTTTATTGTAATCCACATGCCTAGGCTCCAGTCTGTTCCCCAGATTTAGTGATTTTTACTAATTTATTTTGTTCCCTCTGTTTTAGGCAGTATGTTAATGATTTTTTTCTTACATTATCAATTTTAGACAGTATATATCTTTTGGCTTTTAATCAGTCAGCTAAAGGATTTCTCTCATTTATATAATCATTCTCATCTCTGTTTTCCTCAACCACCTAAAATTCCTCTCCATTACATTATTTGATTTTATGCTATTACCACTTTACATTATTATCATTTTGAATATCACAGTCTATGCTGACCCAAGTGGTCTAGTATGATTATTTCCTTTTTTGTATAATTTTTGTTTTTCCTTTAATTAACAATGACTCAATCTAAAAATGTTTTTCTTCCTTTTGTATATAGCTGCCACTAAAAAACTCTGAGAGAACTGTCAATCACCTAGAAATTACTGTCCACACGTTTAAACATTTTAAACGATGTGTCAGCGCTGTGTCGTTTGTCTTGTAGCAATTCTCTCACAACGGATGCCACTCTTTTAATATGACTTGGTCTCTGGACCTTGCCTTTAATGTCCAATATGTCTCCAAATTATCAAAATAGCCAGTTAATGTGATCACTTGCTGCATTGAAGTATTTCGTCTGGGATGTGAACTGGAATGTGGAAAGGCTTCTGTTCTTCCTGTGCTCAGTTCCACTACCTCCACTAGAGGCCTAACTTTCAGACTCGGTCAGAATTATTGGGCCTATGGAGCATGCCTTCAATAATTTCCCCAGAGACCTGAAATGTTATGGAACTCTCCCAAACTAGTGAGAGTCTTGTCCTTATTGAAAAAAAAAATTCAATCCCATTATCAAGGTATTGATATAAATGACAAAAGTCTATTATAATTATTGTTTCTACTTTAGATTGACTCTGAGCTCCTCTTTAGCATAATCCTTCGATCATTTGGAAATCCACAAAGCTGCATCAGAGCCTAAACGATTTTTCACTTGATTGATGAGTAGATCATTTTAGACAGAATCAAATGCCTTTTTTTTTTTTTTTTTTTTTTTTGCGGTACGCGGGCCTCTCACTGTTGTGGCCTCTCCCATTGTGGAGCACAGGCTCCGGACGTGCAGGCTCAGCGGCCATGGCTCACGGGTCCAGCCGCTCCGCGGCATGTGGGATCTTCCCGGACCGGGGCACGAACCCGTGTCCCCCACATCAGCAGGCGGACTCTCAACCACTGCGCCACTAGGGAATCCCTCAAATGCTTTTTTTTTTTTACAGTTAATTTCACTGACATCTATTGATTTTTCTCAATAATGTGGAACTGGAGGAAAATAGTCAAAATGTAATGCATACAGTTTGCTGTGAATAATGCAAATACACACAATGATTGATGGCCTATTTATCCAAAGGTAGACATTTTGAAACATGCCCTCAGTAATATGGTTGAAAAAAAAATCTACTGGTATATGTAAGAAAACAAGGATATCATTTTATTTAATATTTAGTAAATTTGAAATATGTTTAAAACTCCAAAGCAAAAAAAAGACCAACCTCTCATCTCAGTAAAGGCCAGGTATGAAATAACATGTGTGGACTTTTAACAATGCAATTATAGTATAATCTTAAAACATCTAGCAAGATGATACGTGCAAGCATTCACGTAGTTTGAAAGCATAGGGACAAGGTTTTGGTTGCTATTTAGAAGTTGTATGATAGCTCTTCCAAGTGTATAGTACTAAAGATTGTAGAAACCTATAGCTTATTACATTTTAATCCATGCCTGTTTAGTTAAAGCGAATATTTCCTCTTCTTTCAGTTACTGATGATTGAGACTTTATTTTAGATTTATTTTAAAAATAATTTTCTTTAACTAGATCTCAGTCCCTAATAAAGTCATGAAGAGACAAACCTTAAGAGTCCTTAAGCCAATATTTTGTCACTAATTAACAAAATATTTATCAGAACATATCAGATTTTGAGCAATAATGAATAATAGTGATTTTTTTTTTATTGTGGTCTCATTTGAGCAGAAATGTTTGTCTGATTTATGTAAGTCCCTCCATGGAGTTTTCAAGGTCCCTGGGGCTTTAACAATCTAAGGATAACTGTCAGTATGTTTATGCCACATCTATAAATTGAGCACCCTCATTGAAATATGTCAAAGCTTTGTTTATTCATTCATTTATTTTCAGCCATTCATTGATTTACTTGCAGATTAATTTTTCCAAGGCAGAGCTTTGGACAATAGGGAAGTAAGCTTTCTTGTTTCCTCCCTTGGTCAGAGAGAGTAAGTCTTCTTTAAGGAAGAGGACTAGATTCTTCCAAATTCCTAACTTGGAAAAGCTTTGGTCAGTTCTACTTAACATTTTGATGTTGTAACTCATGCCTCTCTTGATAGACTCTCCCTACTTTACCTGCTTTCCACATATGGGAAGCTGACCTGTTTTGATAGTATCAAGGCTCTTCCTTGACTCCTGCCCTCTTTTTGTGTTTGGCCAAGGGCAAACAGTGTTAACAACTAAATGGCGATAGGAGAGTAAGGTCAGTGTGATCGATTGTAACCCTGCATCCCTCTCTGCAAGTCTGCTTTTCTCTAGCTGGCTGCCAATGTAGCAGAATATCTCACCACCTTTCAGGTGGTCCTTTCCACACAATCCTCTCCATTTCTGGGTCCAGGTAAAACAGCCATCAGGCACAGAGTTACTAACAACCCAACTGACCAACCCAGGGTACCCCAACGTCCTGTGTGAGTTTGCCACCATTTGTCCAAAGCTACAAAATCAACCCTTTTAGTAAAATCTCCTCAAAGTCTCTTAATTTGAGTATGCCATATATTTCTTGTTTGGACTGTGACTGACTCAAGAATCCTAAAGCCTGGAATTTATTAATACAGAAATGCATATGTTTTTTATTTTGTTTTATCTGGTGAAGCATCACTCTCTCCGTGTGTGTGTGTGTGTGTGTGTGTGTGTGTGTAGGTGTGTAAGCTGCAAGAGAGTGAGGACATTCTCTACCACCAAACCGACAAAAATTTACTACCTTTATATGCACTCTGAGTATCAGTGGCAACATAGGTAACTGGAGCATAGAAAGAAAAGGTTGTATTACCTGTTTCCTAACTATGAAGAGTATGGAGCAGAGTCAGAGCCCATGGACCAATGAGCTAATTTACATAAATAAATGAAAACATGACCAAATCCATCTTAAATTTAGGGGAATGAATGATTCCTTATTCAATTGATTTGGGCTTTCCTTTTGGGATAGGTAATTAAATTATTTAGAAAACTTCTTATAATTGCTGCTGTGTTAGAAATTGGCTGACACTGTCAGAGTTAATTTTAATGACCAATGGCCAGATAAATAAAATATTTGGCTCATAAATTCCTAGGTAAATTACAATTCATAGACTAAAGATGCATAAAGAGAGGGCTATAGGGCTTCCCTGGTGGTGCAGTGGTTGAGAATCTGCCTGCCAATGCAGGGGACACAGGTTTGAGCCCTGGTCCGGGAAGATCCCACATGCCGCAGAGCAACTGGGCCCGTGAGCCACAATTACTGAGCCTGTGTGTCTGGAGCCAGTGCTCCGCAACAAGAGAGGCGGCGATAGTGAGAGCCCGTGCTTCGCGATGAAGAGTGGCGCCCGCTTGCCACAACTAGAGAAAGCCTTCGCACAGAAATGAAGACCGAACACAGCCAAAAATAAATAAATAAGTAAAATTAAAAAAAAAAAAAGAAGTGACTCTCATAGGCTGTCTTAAAAAAAAGAAAAAAAAAAGAGAGAGAGAGGCCTATAGTTGAGTCAAGACCAGTCAAGATGGGCAATTGAGCGAAAAGGCAGGAACATGGAAAAAACAAAAACTAATGGATGACAGTTGCTCAAGTCGCCCTACAAAGCCCAACACCTCTAAAGCAGTTCCCTGACTTTGTTAGATACACAGGTACACAATTAGGCTGTAGGAGATCCAGATTTATATGAGGAACCTCTACTAATAATTCTGAAGTCTACATTTTACTGAGCCAGGTCAGAACGACCTTCTGCAGATAGAAATGGTTTCTTCAGTACCAGGTGCAGATAAACTAATCCAATTTTTATTAAGCTCTGTCTTAATCCCAATATTATTCTTCCCCATGTCATTTTAACTTTTATAGGGCTTCTTCCAGGAAGAGTTTACTGTAGCAATGATTCTATTTGCCTATGTAAAAATTTTCTATTTTTCCCCTTCAAGGGAGGTTTATAGAAAATTTCAGAACTTATTTTATAGAAGTAAGTCTACAAAATAATTATACAGAGGGTTTTCTTTAAGTTTCAGTATGTGAGGCAAATAAATATTGGCACACGATGTATTATTAACAGTGGCTTCTGACTCTCAGAAGGAAAATAAAGTTGAAAGATCTAGTAAGACTTAGTAGCAGGTCAAGATGAAGTGGAAAATATCAGTCTGCTCAGAACTATATTTTAAAAATAACAGTAATTATAGCTGAAATGAATTGACTGCTTGTTTGAGAAAGGCATAGGCATTGTTCAAAGAACTTTCTCTGTACTAATGCAGACTTTTTAATACATTCTTCATTCTAGTAATATACTAACCTGAGTATAGTATCATTTTAAAAAAATAAAACAAAGTAGGTAAATATTCCTCAGTCCACATTTTCCCGTGGATGTAATAATTGGCATCCATTTGGAATTAAAAAAAAACCCAGCTATTTCTGATATTTTCTATGTCATATACACACATTTTTATATATGTTGAAATATTGTGATGTCTCTTTTGGCATGTATAGACATAGTTTTTTTCTCTAAAATTATGTGAGCTATTGTTGACTTTTCTACTCTCAAATTCCATGAAAATCCACGTGAGATTTTCATTATTTATTAACATGTTGTATTACTCAATTTATTCAGCTCTCCTTTTTGTGTGTTAAATACAGAGAGAGATAGAGAGAGAGAGGGAAGGAGAGAAATAATAATTCTCATGTTAAGATATTGAAAACTTCCTGTTTGGCTTATAAAAGAGAATGAACACATTTTTAGAAAATTCTCTTTTATTCTGAGACACAATATCATGTTGGTTTAGATGTGGACTGGAAGAGTAAATATTCTTAAATTCAGGTCGTAATTCTGCCCCTAAACTGGCTACTTATTAATATTTGTTTTATATTAACTGCAATATGAAATGAAAGCAAATATGTTATCTAAACCAGTCATTTTTTTGAACATAATATGTCATAATACAGTTAGAATAAAAAAGGCTTGTAAATGTCACTATTTTTATCACCATTCTGAGAAGAGTTAGTTTAGATGACTTTTTAATCAAAAAAAAAAATAAGTAGACAAACATTTACATTAGATCATCACTTAAGCTTTCTAATAAAAATACAGACCTTTCTATTTTACTTTCAAAATTTCCTGGGGCCATGATACAAAATGAAAAATTTAACATCTCAGATAGAAAGAACAGTAAAACCATCACAAATGCTTCATTTCATGTATCCATAAAGATAATTAAAAGATGAGGGAATGGAACTTTGCTACTGTTTATATTTATAAAATAGAAAAATCAAGATGCATCACAGAAACAAAGTTAAATTATGAAAACAATATGGTGATCAACTTGTTAAATAATGTAAAAAAATGAATTATATTTATAAAAATGAATTTTAAACAGCAGATTCAGCATTCACAAGGCATTTAAAATAATTAAACCATTATAGGATTATATATGTTTGTAGGCCATGTTAAAAAAATGCAAAAATTAAAACTTATAAAGTCGTTTGTCATTTGTACTGAATATTGAAAAAATATTATTATACGTGATTTATGGTAACCATTGTGATTCCGGAGGTGACATGCTCAAATGGATATAAAAATTCACTTTGATAAGAAAAATTACTATACAGTAAACAAAACAATGGCTTTTATCTGAGAGATACAGCTCTTCTGCATAAGAATGAGGTGGCATATTGGAATTTCTTATTTTTGTAAAATTGTGCAAAGTACAAAAAAACCTGGGATTTTCCTAACCTGTCAGATGTATTGTAGCTGGTTAAAAAATAGACCTTGGGCTTCCCTGGTGGTGCGGTGGTTGAGAGTCCGCCTGCCGATGCAGGGGACATGGGTTTGTGCCCCGGTCCTGGAAGTTCCCACATGCCGCGGAGCGGCTGGGCCCGTGAGCCATGGCCGCTGAGCCTGTGCATCCGGATCCTGTGCGTCCAGAGCCTGTGCTCTGCAACGGGAGAGGCCACAGCAGTGAGAGGCAAAAAAATAGGCCTCTCCAGGAATAGAAGTTATACCACCTTTTAAACTAGCAAGCTTATAATCCTTCTAAGTATTCATGCAGTGCTTAAATTCCCATTTACTTGTTTTATTGTGAAAATAAGTCTTAAAAATTTCTAAACTCTCATTTAATGATATAATTTTGTTATTTTATTTCTATGCCAACTACTTCTCACTAGGGAATACATGTTTAATTTGGATATAAAGTATAATAAAGTATGGTTTTACAAATAAATAAACAGTTAATATAAGTGGGGATCAGTTAATACGAGTTTGAAATTAAGTAACAGAAAAGACAAATTGTTATGAAAGACTAGGATAATTCTTGGCTCATACAAATTCAATTTTTATATAAAATAGATGTCAGAAGATTCAGAAGTGGCCTAAGAGCCTTTCTGACTCTTATTATCTCTGTGTAGTGATCCTTTCTTACTATGACTGGTGTCCTTGTGGTAATGGGATTACTACAGTAAAATTCATGTCAACAGGCTTCTCATTAAGTCCTGCCAGATGATAATGATGCTTCCTGAAGTCCAGAAAAGATAAGTCATCTTCCTTTCCAGAAGATGAAAAAGTGCCTCTCTTCACATATCACTGGCCCAAGTAGGTAGACCACATGTATTTTTTGCTCAAATATTGTAACATGGGTTATGAAACTATCCTGATGCATTTTATCATGACTTAGTCCTGGAAATAGATGCAAAGTCATGTTATCTTAGAACTCATGTGGTGCATGGGAAAAGCATGAATAACGGAATAAAACAAGTTCTGTTTGGAGGAAAGAAGGGTAAGGAAGAGTTGATTTTGGAGAAGCAACAAAAATGTTATACAATATTCAACAAAAAGGTAGCTTGTTAAAATAATACATCTGAAGCAAAACGTATAAGCAAAACATCTCCACTTATAAGATGATATTATGGTTATATTTTTATAGCTAAATTAGTGGTGGCAAGTTAATGGTGAAGATCACCATAAACCTCTACATAATCTTCCAATGCACTTTATACATCACATTAAACTATACAAAAAGTCATGCCTTCAGAAAAATTAGGAGATAGACTCTTATAAACCTTAATATACTGGTAAGTTGAAAAATAAACTTCTATTTCTATCAGAGAAAACACTTGAGATTATGTGGCAAGATTTGTGGAGAGCTAGGGAATCAAAATAAAATACAGATAAAAACAAAATAAACAAATAAAAACAACAACAAAGCTGTATGGAAAAGAGAAGACTTAGTGATGCATGGACACAAGTGGGCAGTTTTGGGAAGGCGATGCTTCTGAAGGAGAGCAGATATAAATGAAGCCGGAGGTGAGCCCTGAAACAAGATGATAAAAAAAAAAAAAAAAGAAAACAGGAGAGGGAAGTTCATGGTCCTGAAGGACAAGATGTGAGCAAAAGGTATTGGGTGAGGAGTAAGTGCATTTAATTGCATATTTAATGACTCCAATATAGGAGGGACAAAAGCAGAAAAATAACATAAGTGTTTTACATACTTTTACAATAGAAATAATTCAACTAAACAATGGGAGAGGAACAAAGTGGGATATAAGGAAGGAGAATAGACACATTAATAGTATAGTTAGTAGGTGGGAGTGAAAGAAATATTTACCACCAACAGAGTGGTAATAAAAGATTAAATAAGGAAGTAGGGAAGTAAGGGCATCAGAAAGGTAGAAGCTCAAAGTTAATCACTAGAAAAAAACTGGAACATCTTTAAATTCTAAAACAATTTATAAAGAACAAAGAAACCACATCACATAATGAAACACAACAAGCATAATATTCATAGAATAATAAGACAGAGCAGACATCAAACTGATCGAGTTTATCCATAAATGCAAATGACATTTTCCTACCTTTTAAAATATCTTTTCAGGGCTTCCCTGGTAGTGCAGTGGTTGAGAGCCCACCTGCCGAGGCAGGGGACACGGGTTCGTGTCCCCGTCTGGGAAGATCCCACATGTCACGGAGGGGCTGGCCCCGTGAGCCATGGCGGCTGAGCCTGTGCATAAAATTCTTTTCAATTTCACCTACAAAGACCTAACTATATGCTGCATATGAAGCACAAACATTTAACACAAAATAATTCAAATGGCTAAAAATAAAGCATGATCAAAGTCATGACAGGAAAATCAAAATGAAAGAAAAACAGGACTTGTGATCTCCACATCAAACTAATTAAAATGGAAGCCAAAAATCATGTAAAGAGCCAAGGAAAGACATGTTTTAATGTTAAAGCTACAATTTAAAAAGAAGTTATAAACAGGAATATGCAAGCATCAGATAACACAGCTACTTTAAAAATCAGAAACTGCTGTAGATTCAAGGAGCTGTAGATAGAAATACACTAATAAAGATGTTTTAATATTGTAAGATATTAAGCCACAAATATCAGCATAAAACAAATAAAATTAACAAAATGTAAAGGGAAGTAGAAGACCTAACTACATTTTGGTAAGGCGGATTGTACATGCATATGCCAAATGGTATATCTCAGTAAGACAGACTATGCCTTCTATTTATGTGTGTTTTGAGCATTCATAATAATTGCTCATATATAGGGTTATAAAGAGATCATGAGTAAATTCTATACAGCATACTAGAAATATTTTTTAAAAAATCTCTAAAATCAATGCATTAAAATTAAACATCTAATAAAACTCATAAACCAAAAGGCTATTTTATGCCAATTTATCCTGGTAGGTAAAGCAAATAAAATATATTATGTTAACATATTTCTGATTAGGATAAGAAAACATTCATTAATTTGAAGGATCTTTTAGTGAATTCAAAGAGACTTTTTTTTAATGGTGGTCCCTTTTAAAGACCACTGAAAAATTATGTAAATTTTAAACGTGAATGAAATGCCCATTTAAAAAAAATGAACACAAAAAATACTGATAATATAACAAAATCTTAACACAGTATCCAGCACCTTTATGTGAATTAAGATCACAGGATTCAAGCATGTTGTTTCTGGTGATTTAATAACACAATACAGAAATACAGTTTGTCTCACCTAGAGGTATAGGGGGCAGCTAAGGACAACTACAAGATATTAACATTAGAGGAATATGAGCAAAAGGTATATGAGAACTTTCTGTACTAGTTTTGAGACTCTTCTTTAATTCAAAAATTATTTCAAAATAATTTTAAAGAGTTTAAAATTAATATTTTTAGTATGTTTATAACATAGATATTCCTATCATCACAATTTATTAAAACCAATTCTAATTTTTTTAGAATTTAAAAACAAAAAGAATTTAAATCTTCTATTATATTAAACAGCTCATATTTGAAATGGGATATATAAACTAAAATTACAGAATTTGTTAAAAATCATAGTGTTAAAGACAAAACATGTCACTATTTATGGAGCATATTTGAAGGAATGGAATCATATCTAAACCCTAAACACAAACAAAAATAAGAAAATAAATGAGCAAAAAATGAATTCAAATCCAATCTCAAAGACAACAAAAAAGAAAGTACAAAGATGGAAATAAATATAAAACCAGATGGGGAGGGATAAATTAGAAGCTTGGGATTAGCAGATACAAACTACTATATATAAAATAGATAAACAACAGGGTCTATTGTATAGCACAGGGAAGAATAGTCAATATCCTGTCATAAACTATGATGGAAAAATAATATGAAAAAGAATATCAGAATCACTTTGCTGTACACCAGAAACTAACACAACATTGTAAATCAACCTTACTTCAAAAAACTCTAGAAATTTATGAGACAGATTTTTAAAAAAGGAACTAATTAATATGTCTTATTTTTGATAAAAATAATGGAAAGACAATCCACTATCTAATTTAACAAATGAAAAAAGGATAGGGTACACACGTAAAAAAATAAGATAGGACAAGAAGAAATAATTATTGAAGTAAAATATAATAAAAACTAAGAGAATCCTTTGAAATCTTTATGGAAATAAATTTGAAAACAGAAATCAAATAATACAATATAATTTACTAAATTTGACCTGTTAAAAATAAAAAGCTGAAAGAGATCAATTTTTGTAGATGAAAAATAGTTATTAAAAAACTGTACCTCATTAAAGAACCAGTCTCAGAGAGTTTGGTCTTCAAAGATCACAGGCTCAGTGCTCAATACATTGTTGTAGAGGGCATAAAATGAAGAAAAATGTCCAAATTATTTTCATGACACAAAGAAAACATTAACACTTATATATGATAAGACAATGCAAAAACATCAATACACAGTCCAATTCCAATCAGTGTTACATAAGCCCATCTATATAAATGGTCCACAACTCAATCTCTTCACATTTTTTAATTCTTTCATTTAATCTTACTTTCTCTGTGAATGCTCTCTGTATAGAATACTTTCTATATGTTTTATAGTTTTTAATGCTATTGAGAATTGTTTTTCCTTTTATATGACTTAACCTAATTGGTTACGAAGGCTCAAGAGCAATGAGATTTCCTTTTTAAATTGATCTTAAATCTGCTGAACTCGAAACTGGCTCAGATATCACAAGAACTTCTTTCTTGTTTTTGTTGGTTTTCACATGCAGATGTTCATATAATCAGAGACCAAGGGAACACCAGGATGAAACATTAAACAAAATACATATATACTTCACAGTAGACAAAAGCTCCTCAACTAGGGACTATTTTCTGTCCCAGCTCCACCCAGGGAACATTTAGCAGTGTGCAGAGACATTTTTGGTCAACACAAAAGTGTTTGGGGGGTTATATATAAGATACCTATATACTATATGTATACTTATAATGCATATATAACCATATAAAATTTCATTTAGAGAGTACAATGATTATACTTAGTCCTTAATTTCATACAAATATAATTTCAAATATGCTTTGTTTCTTTTGAGTATTTTAAGTAGAAAATACAGGGAAATAGTGAAAAGAAACTTTGGTACTTATATGAAGGGGAATTTGGCAATGTTCAATAAAATTACATACCTTACCCTTTGACCCAGAGAATGCACTTATAGGCACCAACAGGTTACAACAACTTACAGGTGAGCACGCCTCCAAAACTACATAAGAGCATTTGAAAAGATTACTCAGTGCAGTATTATTTTTAATAACAAAAGATTAGAAACCACCACCCATCCTTCAGTAGAGAACATATGGGCTGATTGTGGAGCTACAAAAATAGTAAGGCAAATATCTATGAGTGAGATATGTATATATACACATAAAATGAAGTGGTAAAGGAAAGGGTTGCAGAAGAGTATTACGGAATGCTACATTTTGAGTATGAAAAATGGAAAATAGGAATATGTGTATGTGTGGGTCTATGTGTGCCTACGTGTATTAGATAGTGTTGCACAAATAAGTGTAGTAGGAGATAGGCTAAAATCAATACAGATTGTGACTAAGGAGAAGTAAACACTGTTCACTAATTCATCCTAGAAAGAGTGGCACTCCAAAAGCCCTGAGTACCCCTGCTGTCCAGATCTTTTTTTCTATATACTAAATGAAACAAGGCATTCTAGAAAAATGATTACAGACCTGCAGCAGGAAAATGACAAGGTGTGCCTAAGACATCCTATTTTCCATAAGCAAGACAGTATTCAAAGACTAGTGGAAATTTGTCAAGAATACAGATTGAAACAATTCCCCATAGCTGATTCATTACAATTTGAGCTTCACAAAGATTCTAAAGCATCAAACAAGTAAAAAAAAACCATCGGCCCATAATGGCAATAATAACAAAACATTGCAAAATGTCATGGAAATGTTAATCTTGTAGATTCAACAAGGATATTAAAATCTGCCTAAACCTATGAACTAGTTTCTCACATGATAAGCTGATGTAATTAAATGACTGTAATGATTTAAAAGCCAGAGGAAGAATAAAATTAATGTTTATCACCTAACGTTTATCAATGTATCTGCCTCTTAACTTTTTCTATAGGGATGGAATATGGCGTAAACATATTTTTTAGTCGCAAATTCATCTGATGCTAATGGTGATGGAACACTGTCTTGTTAACTGCATTTTTTTGCATATAATTCAGTTACAGTCATGTCATTATAGGCAGCATAGCTGTGTTGCTCATCCTTTATAAAATTTTCAATTTAAGAGAAATTATTAGTTTATCATTCCTTTGAATTATACAGTAAATAGCTAGTGATTTTTGGAAAATTTTAATTCAAACACTTTTTACATCAATAGTGATGATATATTAATGAGATCAAAACTTACATAACACACAGCATAGGCCTGTTTTTCTAAGTGTTTCATAAGAATTGTCACTTAATTCTTGCAACAGACTCTGTGGTATCTTATAAATAACCACCAAATTATAGTTAATTTCTTCATTTTCCCTTTAAACATCATAAACATGCATTATCTGAATCAGTGGAAGAACAAAGAAGCCATAATATTAGTGATGAGTTTAGCCCAGAATATTTTCCGAGAGTATGCAAAAATTAGAACAACCAAGAATGGCATTTTATATAATGCAATAATCAGAAAAAGTACAATTTCATTTATATTTGTGTAATAAAAACTAAAATGACGATTTCAATGCAAAATTGTGTCTTATTGATGCCATAAATACATTTAATGAAACTGTACTTAAAAGTTATTATGGTTAGAATTAGAAAATTCAAAACATGAATTAAATAAATAAAATAATCATGGTCTGCTATAGAGTACAAATAAATAAAATTTGCCATGATCAATTAAAATTAATTAAAAAGAAAATTCTGAATCAGTAACACAACAAATATTCATAATGAAATAATTTGAAAGTATTCAAAGAATGTTGATATATATATAATAAAAAAATTTCAAAATTCCATCAGGATTTTTAACACTCTGTTTTTTAGTTAAAAAGCAATCAAGTGTTTGGAAAATATTAAGTATTTAATACAACTTCCATGAAAGAACTATATGAAAAATATTAATATAGTCATAGATTTATTATCTGCTTTGTGGCAAAGCACATATCTACTTGAAGAGAAAATAGCTTGGAAGATATAATGATAATTGACAAATCTTCAACTCTGTCAAGGATAAGTGTTGTTTTGGATTTCTTAAAATGTAAACTTCAAAGTTTAGATGATATATTGGGTTTTCATTTTCTTGAGGGCCTGGAAGGAACATTTGAAATAATATATAAGAAATTATGGACAGTGCTCAAGGACAATGGTTTCACTAAAAAATCTTACCACATTTGTTTACGTAAAATTACACTGTAATGTTAAGTGTAAAAACCTGGAGCTCTCGCCAAATTTTTAGAAAAGTCACGGAGTGAAGGTCTCATTGTATCTCTAGGTTAGTCTCTTTATCTGTGGAGGTTAAATAAAAGATACAAATGAGTTAAATCACATTAAGTCTCTTATAGGTGTATTTTATGCTTTCTAATCTTCACAAGAAAAGGTCAAAGAGATTTTAATAATATATTTTAAAAGTTGGCTTTAAAAGTATAGAAATTTGGGGGTGGGGCATTGGGTGAAGTAGGTGAGGAAAATTAAGAGGTACAGACTCCTGACTATAAAATAAATAAGGGGATAAATAATAAATATATTACATCAAAGGGATGTAATATATGGCATAGGAATTACAGTAAATAATATTGTAATAACTTTGGTGACAGCATACTTATGGTGAGCAATTCATAAGGTATATAAATGTCCAATTACTATGTTATATACTTGGATATAATATATAATATTATGTCAGCTACATGTCAATAAAAACTAATAAGAAGGAAATTTTTTTAAAAAAAGTATTAAAAAAAGTATAAAAATTAGAAAAGACTTAGTTTGATAGGAAGCTTTTTGGTACTAGGATATTTAAAGCAGGATGGAATTTTAATGTCTGAATTATTTTTTTATTTTTGTTTTTATTGTTTGCTGTACGCAGGCCTCTCACTGTTGTGGCCTATCCCGTCGTAGAGCACAGGCTCTGGACGCGCAGGCTCAGAGGCCATGGCTCACAGGCTCAGCCGCTCCACGGCATGTGGGATCTTCCCGGACCGGGGCATGAACCCATGTCCCCTGCATCGGCAGGCGGACTCTCAACCATTGCACCACCAGGGAAGCCCTATCGGAAATATTCATTGTTATAGGAATAGAGTTAAGGAAGTATTTGAATATTTGACCAAAATAAAGATTAAATTTCTTTTGATACATTTATTATATTACAAAAGATGGAAACAGCTCTTTAGCATTACAAGAAATATATATTTGACTAATTCAAGCTGGGATATTCATTGAACATAAAGAAGTGATTGAACATATAAGAACTGAATAAAGAAACCTATGAAAGAGGAGAAATTATGAAAGAAAGTAAGAGTTACACTATTCCCTCAGACTCTATAATTGACAATTTCCAAGACAAAACTCTCAGAATTTGTAATAAACTATATGAAATAATCTTGGTTCTTTGATGGCAAAAGTGATAAATAGAATGAAAATCTTTTAACTTTATTCATTCCTGGAACTTAAGCAGAGGATGTTCATAAATCTTTGTGGATTGATTGTGCATAGAAATTGATAAAAGTAAAACAGCTTTTTACAATAAAATTTTAACAAATTTCATAATTTTTATGAGATATTGAATATAAAAATTGTTACAAAAATTGATAAGTAGATTAGACTAACATGCATGAGGAGTTAATTTTTTTCTGATTTGGAGTACATATAAAGTACCTAGCTGACTATTTTTAGAGTTATCTCTAAGGTATTCAGGCATTACTAACTTTATACAGATTACATTAAAAGACAGAAAAAAAGAGTCAGTATGATTCCCACCAAATAAGTTTAATTATTTCTTTTAATTCCAGCTTGAGCTAATAGTATTAGTTTATATAGAATATGATGAATTTCAATGTTGACTGTACTTACAAGTGAATACATTTATTTATTAGAGAAAACTATAACTTATTTTGGCCAAACCTAATGCATTCATTATTGAGTACAAACTTATGAGGCAATGGATATTCAAACAAAACACTCACAATATACAAAAAAAAAGTATATTACATATGTATGATTTGATTTGCAGTGTGAGGTTTTCTCTCTATATATATGTATATATGTATGTGTATATATATATATATATATATATATATATATATATATATATAACTTAGCTTTTTATTATTTAGCATTCTATCACCCTGTACACAATATCTTATGCTCTATTTTTAAAATAAATTTTCAAAAATAATATTTAAGTGCAATGTTTCAGCATTATGCTTACAATCACTATTCAATATCTCCTATTGCACAAGCCTTTGCATTTATAAATGTATAAATTTCTAACACATAAAGAATAATACATAATTTATACACTTTGCATGTATCATTTCTAATGATATTTAGGAATAAAACTTTAAAATAAATATATAATGCATTTGCATACACATATATTGATGACTAGAAATTTTATCGGAGTATTTTAAGATGGAAATTGTTTTATTAAAAATTATATCTTAAAAAGTATATGCTTTAGTTATAAGGAATAAACTAGATTTATCTCAACTTTGGCACCATTGATATTTGGGACTGGATAATTCTTTGTTGTAAGAAGTTGTGCTGTGCATTGTAGAATATTCAGCAGTGTCCCTGGCCTCCATCCACTAGACGCCTAGAACACCCTCCAGCTGTGACAACCAAAAGTGGCTCTAGATATTTTCAAATGTTCCCTGTTCAGCCAAATCACACTGGTTGAGAAACACTGGAACATATGTTAAGAGTATATATTCTTTCAAAATGTATTTAGATTTATCTTATGAGATATAATATCTATATATCCACTTTCATTTGTAGTATTGATTTTGAATATTAGTACTCAGAAAGACCCATCACTGTTGTTCTCGTCTGTCCAGGCTGCTATAATAAAGTACCATAGACTGGCTTATAAACAATAGAAATGTATTGCTTATAGTTCTGGAGGCTAGAATCTGAGAGCAGGGTGCCAGCATAGTGGGGTTCTGGTGAGAGTCCTCTTTGGACTTTCAGTATGCTGTCTTTTCCCTGTGTCCTTGCATGGCAGAAGGAAACAAGGGAGCTCTCTGGAGTCTCTTTAATAAGGACACTAATCCCATTTGTGAGGGCTCCATCCTCATTACCTCATCTAAGTCTAATTATAAACCACACCTCCAAACACTATCACTTGGGGGATTAGTTTTCAACATATGAATTGGGGGGAGAGGAGAGAAGCACAAACGTTGAGTCTATAACAACTGTCAAATATTTTATAACCATAGAACAACTACCAAATGTTTAAAGGACATGTATTACAAAGCCTGATCTATCTATCTATCTATCTATCTAGCTATCTATCTATCTATCATCTATATATAAATGTTTTTTTTTTTACTTTTACCTAATAAAATTACATTTAGGGTCCACTAATCCAAGTTTTAAGGCCAAAATCTATTCCTATCAGGTCTAGGCAGTGTTCTAAGAAGCTCACACTATCAGTCCTTCCTTTGTAAGCTTAGGTGTTTGCCTAGTTGTACCTATTCTTATACATCTCTTGCTCTTAAATAGATTCTATTCCTAAAACACAAAAAAATTGTGATACCCTATTTATAAAACCTTTTTCTCTTTAACTATCTGGAAATTATACCACTGTTCCCTGCTTTTCTATAATCTCTATGTTCATTACAATAATTTTGTCTTGTGCAAGTTTTATCTTGAATTGTTCACATTTTCATCACTCACACGCCTTAAATGTAGTCATATCTCAATAAATATTTGTTGAATAACTTCCAAATGATCAGTCACCTCTGTCAAAAGCTTTGCATGAATTCCTAACTAAGCCAAAAATAGAATGGCCTAATTCTGGTTTCCAAACAGCCTAAATTCAGTTGGAGCATTCTGCCTTGTGCACGGTTTGCCTTGTGTGGCCACAGGGAACTATTGAATATACCTTATATGTGCTCAGCCCAGACTGGCTTAACAACATTTTTTAAAAGAAGAATGAAGCCTATCATTAAATATATTGTAAAGCAGTTGACAAAAAAGAAAAGAAAGATAAACTATAGCCAAAGATGTGATTATTTTTGGTGATGATTTTGACATGACATTTATTGGTGTGTCTATCTTATTGAATCTTATCTCTCTTCCCAGATGTGTCATGGAAAAATACTACAGCCTCCTGCCAAATTGCCATATGACATTGATGTGAGGTTGTTTTCAACAGAAAAATTCACGTTCCTCAGTTACTGACTAGAATTGTTCTAAAATACAATTTAAATGTCTATGTTAAACATGATTTTATAAGCTAGAAGTGAAGGGATGGAAAAAGATATTCTATGAAAATAATAACCAAAAGAGATCAGGGGTTTCTATAGTTGCTTCAGACAAACTAGACTTTAAGAACAAACTTATCACAAGAGAAAAAGAAGGTCATTATATAATCATAAAAGGATCAGTTATCAGGAAGATGTATCAATTATATATATTCCAACACCAGAGCATCTAAATATAAAATACAAACACTGACAGATCTGAAGGAAAAGATAGACAGCAGTACAATAATAGTAGAAGACTTCAGTACCCTACTTTCAATAATGGTTAGAATATCCAGACAGAAAATCAATAAGGAAATAGCACATTTGAACAGCATTATAGACCAAATAAACCTAACAGACTAATACAGAGCTTTCCATTCAATAGCAGCAGAACACACATTCTTAAGGACACTTGGAATAATTCTCCAGTATAGATCACATGTTAAGTCACAAAACAAATCTTAATAAATTTAAGAAGACTGAAATCATACCAAGTATCTTTTCTGACCACAGTGGAATGAAATTAGAAATCAATAATAGACGGAAAACTAGAAAATTCACAAATATGTGAAAATTAAACATTTCACTCTTGAACAACAGGCGGGTCAAAAAAAGAACTTAAAAGTGAAATTAGAAAATAACGACATATTTATTTTCCAAGTCCTTTCTTATTTTCCCTTTATTCAAAAGTGGATTACCAAATATACTAATATTATTTTCTACTATAAAAGTTGTACATGATCAACAGATAATTTTGATGATATTTTAAATATAAATTAACAGATGACCAGTTATTATAGCATATAAATATCAAAGAGATTCATTAGGCCAATATCAGTGGGAAGCACTGTTTTTGCATTATGTCTGTTAATCTTTGTACAACCTCATGACATGTACATTGCTATTTTGTCATTTTATGACTAAGTAAATTCACAAGGATTAAGTGATTTGCCCAACACCTCTAGCTCACAGGGGACAAAACTATCATCTATGTCACAGTTTCCCAGCCCAAAAGCCTGGAAAGCTTAGCGTATACGGAGAAAAGCCTGCTGGTGGCCCACAGCATCCCTTACCGTCTGCAAAGAAATGTTCTTTTTTGCTACAGAAGTAAAACTGAGGCTTCTGCAATGAAACAAGTAATTTGGTTGCTTCTTAAAACATAGAACTCTTTTAAAAACTCCAATGTTTTTATGGTAACTACTGAATATTCAAGTGTTCCTAAGTCTTTAAAAGAATTTATGAGTATCATTTATATAAAATATTGTTTGAAATATAATACTCAAATATAATCATGTAAAATAGTGTCATCTTATCACTCTTATTAGATATTAAATTAACTCTACAGATAACCAGTTTTTATAAAATGATTCCCACATAGTAAAAAAAATTAAAATTGTTGCAGATTTCAAAAATGTAATGAAAGAGAGAATAATTTTCAGTACTTATGCAAGGGAAGAACAGATGCAGGCAGATAGGAAAGTAAATATTCTATGCTGATGAAGTGAAACTTTGCATAATGACATAAAAAGTCATTTATATCTGCTTTTAATAAAATTTGAATTCTTAATTTCATTGATTTTTAATATTTTACTTAATATTTTACTTTTAATTAAAATGTTTATTTAGTTGATTAACAATCTTTTATATTAGGTAAGGCAATGAATGTATATATTTTATTCTGTATTAAAGAAGTATGTTAGGATTTTGTGGTATATAGCCTATAAAAGCAAAAAATAACTCTTCAGGTACTCAAGTGATGCATGTAACTAGAAAACAGTGGCTGAACCGAAAAGTTTGAGTCGTAGTGAATAACAAAAACAATCATTGAATAAAATCAGTGAATGTGGAGGAGAGAGATGGTCAATCCATTTTGGCACGTAATAAGTTATTTTGAAAATAAGATCCCTTCTAGGTTGCTATTTTTTCTAACAAATTATGAACACATCACCTAAAATTTTAAGATCCAAACCTACTACAAAACTTATTCAAATATATATTTTACAGACCACACTTTGCCAAAGTATATCCAAAGGAATCTTGTTCTGCTAGATAATATTTAAGACAAACAAAGCAAAACAAACCAAAAACCAATCAAAAAATACAAAATGTCTGGGATCATATATACTTGGAAAAGACAAAATGTTTTCCCTCTTATGGAAAATTATAAATTATTATAGCATCATACAATTCTCAAAAGTTCTACAGTAGTAAAATTATGTCAACTTTGTTAGAAACCCCATAAAAGTAGACCTTGCACTGACTACAGGAGAGGAGTATCCCAGGAACGTAGCACTATGATTAGCTGCCTTCACTTCTCACTTATAAATTCTCCACTTTTAACATCATGATTAAAATTTCTTTGAGTGCTTTTTTAGTGTTGCTTTTATCCTAAGAAGAAAAACTCAATATATATTTTTAAAATATGGAGTTTTCTTACAAATAAATATAAGCCTATACATTTTGTTCTGCTCAAGGGTTTGACCATCTGACAAAACATTTTTCATCATTTCTTCAAACTTTCACGGTCATTAATTCAATCCCTGAGAGGACTTACAACACCTATATTCCATTTCAATAAAAAAAACATTCATTATTGGTATTTGGTGCACATGTCCTTGGATACATATGCATACTTCAATTTCAAAGGTTATATATTTCATGTATACAATTTAATCTACTTAAAAGGTATTGTTATACAAATCTCATTCAATTTATATTCTTCACTGAACAGTATGTTTTATAATATGTTTGGGACTATGTAGTTACAGACATTGGCTTCTATATGCTGTATGAAATATATCATAATGATTATCAATGGAGTTTTACTTATTTATTCCCCTTGTATTGGTCACTGTTAGGTCCATTTGACTGCTAGCACAATCACTAATTTAAAAAATACAGATTCAGAAATCTAACAACTGTGTCATAATATATATTTAATTTTCATAAATATTTAATTTTTATTAACTTAACCTTAATAATTTTCCACGTTTATTGTACACTTTGTTCTTTATTTAGTGTATCTCTGTCTCTTTGTCTCTGTCTCTCTGTTTGATATTAACATAAATTCATATAACTTCATATTTTTAAAGGATGAGGTTTTAAAGGAAAATGTAATGCAACAGTCAACCAAAGTATCTGCCTTTTTGTGCAACGGACTAAGTATCTATCATGCCCCTGTGTGGAAAATGGGCTAAGAATTACATTATCTGTGTTGTAATGTGTTTAACAGAATACAACATGCCTCTATCTACTGGCCAATGACACACATGGAAAATAAGTATTAGGAGTGTGGCTTTTGTGAGTAGCTATATAATAAGGATTTGTAATTACATTACATAGTACCAAATAATCTTTCTCTTATCTTATTTAATTCTGTCCTAAAAGAAATCTAACATATAGCTATATCTTCTATTGTTTGCCATAGATCCCTGATAAATTTAAAAAATTTTCATATAGGAAATATATGGTACTTAATTTGTTATGTGTCAATCAAAATGTTGCTGACTCTTTGGTTGATGTTATTCTTTAGAATTTTAAAATTGTAGTGTCAAGTCAACATTGAAATCAGCTTGAAGATATTATACAATAGTTCACCTATAACTGATAAATTTAAGCATGATTTTTTTCACACACATTCAAAAAAAATAGTCAATTTGCCCAATGACATTTGCTATCTTCCCTAAGCACTTTTAATTTTGTTCATATATTGGGTTTCATCCTTGTCTACTATATATTGTGAAGGACATAGAAAGACAATATTACACTCGAATCTTCTGTAGATTTCCTGCTGTGGCTTGTTCACTCTTTTTTCTGAGGCAATTTTCTTGCATTCAGATTTAGTGTATTACATTTTTCATGTTCTCTTTGTTTTAACATTTGCTGCCCCTACTGCTTTTGTGACTCTTTATTTGTCTGTGTACATATTCACTACTCTATTTAGGTTTTTTTTTTTTCCCCTTCTTGAGTGTATCTGTTATTTAAATACCACTTTCCCCTGATGGATGCTATCTCACTTTAGTTTCTGACAGCTGGGGCTATGCCTTTAGGTTATATGCTCTGGCCATCAGTTTAGATTTCTCCCGGGCTATTCTGCCTCTTTGTGATTTCCCGAATGGGTTACATCCTGCTTGGCTGCTGTCGAGTTCTGCCTTCTGCTTGTTTGTTTTAAGGCTCATTGGATTTTACTCATAAATGAGGTTTGTTTTACTGTTGTAAGGGAATTCATGCCCTTTTTCCCCTTTTTGTATTGCTACTGCCCCTGTATCTGGAGACAATCATTTCATAATTATTTATATTTTTACAAATGTTTTCAAATATTTTTACAGTTTTATATTGTTTTGTTATATTTGTTTTCTTTAGAACAAATGTTAGTGCATAGACAGTGCTGTATTACGCTGAAAATTGCTATAGGAATAAAGATAAAAGCAAATATGAAGCAAGATTATCAATGTCCAAAGGATAAACATGAAAGGGTGAACATTATTTCAAGTAAATGACTTTATCATTTCAATTATTCATACTTTATTTTAAAATATACTCTTTATAAACTGTTTCATCTTACATGATTTTTATCTCATTGTGTACATAGTTAAAAATCAAATAATGCTACAAGTTTATCATTAAAAAGATCACTCCCTATCTCCCAGGCACCATCTCCCAAATTACAAAAAACTATATATATACATATAAAGTTTTCTTCTAAATAATATGCTCAGACCAATATTTATATATAAGTTTTCAAATTTACACAGTAATTATTAGCTAAAGAACATTAGGGTTAAATCTTATACACAAATCTCCATTATAGATGCTCCTTTTTCTTAAGCTAATCATACACTATATAATTATCTCTCTCTTCTATATACAGACAGATATACAGTTAGTTGAATTATAAAATATTTGTATGAGTAGAACAATATAAACAATATTTTCACATAGACCACACATTGTACCACATTTATACTTCTTTTTATGTAAGATATTTGGTCTCTTTTCTGCATTTTATTGTTACCTTAGGTTTATTTTATTTATTTAGTTTCCTATATGGCTTTGAATATATCACAACCAGACTCTCTAACTGAAGTCTAAAACCTCTTTCAATATGGCCTTACACTCTGGTAATCTAACAAAAGTGTATATAAATATTTCCAAACCTATAGCTCCACTGACATTTTTTAATGTAGTAATAAATGTCATGGGCTATACATTGCCAGTTGGATGGAGGATTGGACTATTTATTGAAGATGTTTGGCTATATTTTAACAATTTAATTATTGTTTAAGCATGATGATTATTGATTTAAATAGCTTATGTCATTTTGGTTGAATGAGTTAGCTTATCTTCACTTGATGTGATGACTTAGCTATCAGTTCACCTACTTTTCTATTTTTAGAACAAAGAATAAAATTCCAAACTTGACACCATCTACTATGTCATTCAGGACAGCTATGTTGACCATATGTCACATCTGAACATTCTTTCATGAACAGTCTGAAAAGGCCAGCAGTTTCTAAATTTAGACTATGCCAACACATTTTTATCATTCTAATTTTCCTTGAAATATCCTATAATTAATAGAAAGGGAGGTAATTTAAAATACATATGCATATATAATTGCATTTTTAAAATTTTTATAAAATAGAATATTATTCAGGATAATCTGTTTTCCTTAATATTTATGGTACATCTCATTACATACCTGCATTTTATTAGCCTCATTTTACTTAAAAAGAAATTACAATTTAATTACTTATTTTGTGTTTTATAACATAGCCCATAAAATACATAGCTGAAATTTAAATTTCCTCGATTTTATACCAATGTTCTTACATTATAATACCCCAGAATTTTGAAAGTACAATTTTAAATTTTTTTCAATTCCAATGTTCAGAATCTAGAGTTAGAGTTTAGGTCTGTTCTTATTTACCAGAATAATGTTTTTCCATCCTGTTTTACTGAGGCATAATTGACATACAGCACAGTTTAAGGTGTACAGCATAATGACTCAAAATATTTATGTAATGTGAAATGATTACCACAATGGGTTTAGTTAACATTCATATTCTCATATACTTACAAATTTAAAAAAATAAAAATTTCTTTGTAAAGAGAACTTTCAGGATCTATTCCCATAGCAATTTTCAAACATACCAATACAGCATTGTTAACTATAGTCATCATGTTGTACATTATACCCCCAGTATTTATTTACCTTATAACTGGAATTTTGTACTTTTTGACCACCTTTGCCTAATTCCCCCACCCCCAACCCTTGCCTTTTTTTTTAGATAGCACATGTGACATCATACGGTATCTGTCTTTCTCTGTCTGACTTATTTCACTTAGCGTAATGGCCTCAGGGTTCATCTATGTTGTCACAAATGGCAGGATTTCCTCCTTTGTTAATGCTGAATAATATTTCATTATATATATATGTGTATATATATATATATATATATATATATACACACACACACACACATATATATGTGTATATATATATACACACATATATATATGTATATGTGTATATATACACATATACATATATATATATATATAAACCACATTTTCTTTATCCGTTCATCTGTTGATGGACACTTAGGTTGTTTCCACATCTTGGTTATTATAAATAATGCTGTGAGGAACAATGAATGAAGGTACAGATACCTTTTCAACATAGTGATTTTGTTTCTTTCAGATATATATTCAGAGTGAAATTGCTGGGTCATATGGTAGTTCTATTGTTCATTTTTAAGGAAACTCCATACTGTTTTCCATACTGGCTGTACCTATTTATACTCCCATCAAAAGTGCACAAATGTTCCCATTTCTCCACTTCCTCACTGGCCATTTGTTTTCTCTTGTCTTTCTGATGCCAGTCGTTCTAATAGGAATGTGGTGATAACGCCTTGTGGCTTTGATTTGCATTTTTCTAATTACTAATGATGTTGAGTACCTTTTCATGTGCCTGTTGGCCATCTGAAAATCCAATCTGGAAATATGTCTATTCAGTGTCTTTGTCCATTTTAATTGGATTATTTGTGTTTTTTGTTATTGAGTTGTATGAGTTCTTTATACACTTTGGGTATTAACCCTTTATCAGATATATGACTTACACATATATTTTTTTCCCTTTCCATAGCTTGCCTTTTGCTGTGCAGAAGCCTTTTTAGTATAATATAGTCCCACTTGTTTATTTTATTTTATTTTATTTCTTGTGCTTTAGGTGTCATATTCAAAAATTATTTCCAAGACCCATGTCAAGAAGCTTTTTTCCCATGTGTTCTACTAAGAGTTTTATTATGTCAGTTCTTACATTCAAGTCTTTAATTCATTCCTAGAGACATACAGCTCACCAAGATGGAATCAGAAATAGAATATCTGAACAGACCAATTATTAGTAAGGTGGTTGAATCTGTAATCAGAATTGCCCCACACTAGGAAATGTTTATTTAATACTAAGGAAGCAGTAAAGGAGGAATAGAGGCACACACAAAAAAAAGAGACATGGAAAATATAGAAAACCAAAGAAAAATCATAGAAGTAAATCCATGTATGTCAATAATAACATTAAATGTGAATAGACTACACAATCAGATCAAAAAGTAAAAATTGTCAGACTGGATAATAAGAAAACAATATCCAACTACAGGCTACCTAAAGGAGATGCAGTTAAATTCAAATAGGTTAAAATCAAAAGGAAGAAATAAAATGTACCTTGCAAACAGCAGCCATAGCAAAGTCAGAGTGGCTATTAAAATCCTGGACACAGGAGTCACAGAAACAAAAAATATTACTAGATATAAAGGTAGACATTGTATGATAGAAAGATCAGTCTTTACATTGGAGACTTGAATGCTCCATTGTCAATATTGGATAGAACAAATATGCAGAACACCAGCAAGAAAATAGAGAATGAACAAACTAGACACAAACTACACTTCATGTCTTCATATCAAATTTTCCAGAGATGATTATGGTCCCATTGATTAATATTTTCCTTAATGGTTTGCATTTGAACATTTTATGAGAAGTTTTTCATGACTCTTTTAAAATACATATTTTCTAATTTTTTTTTTTGCTTTCATAGTCTTATATTTCTTGTTTCTATTTTAAAACAATCTTGAATTCAGTTTTACAAGAACAAGGGGGAATGACACACATATTCAAATTTATGACTTAGATTATTATTATTTAAATTTGACCTGTATTAGCTGGACTTAGAGCCAGGTATTCATCCATAATTATTCTATTGATAGTAGCTAAATCAGCTAATATTTGTTTGGGTTAATTTTTATGTGGTTATTTTATATTATTCAAACATATATTAAATGAAAGTATGTGTGTGTGTGTATCTAAGTGAATCGTTTTCTGGGAAGAATGTTTTTAGTTTTTAGAAAAAATTCAGAGGTTCATGTATAAACGTTTTTAAGAAAACTTATGAATATGAGATATGAAGCACATCTTATTCTTTAAACAGAAATATGTCAAAAAGAAGTTAATGGTAATAGGGACACTCAAAAACAAGACAAACGTGTTTTTAGACCAGAAACAAGTCAGATATGCAAAAACATAAGAAAACGTTGAGACTACAGGTCTTCTGGATTATTGACCTGAAAGAAGGGTGGGGAAGGTGAGTTTTTTTCTCTCCAGGAGTGTGATACTAAATGTGCTTGATGTGAAATTTGGGAGTTCAGCCAAAGTGAGTGGGAGAAGAGTTGGTTCTCTTGTTCATGAAAAAGTTTGAAAAGTTGTTTCCCTTTACTGACTGGGGGCATGGCTTCATGAAGTGTGTAGTCCAAGGAAGATGCAGGGCAGAGAACAGCCTTGTTATCAGGAATTGAGTCAAACATAAGCAGCCTGAGTGACTGGATTTTAAATATTATAAGCAGAATTCAAAGGTCGAGTTTTGAACTGGGCCCCTTGGAGCTCCCAGAAAGTACATGCCTCATGATATCAGACAAGAGTTAGGGAAGGCTGACAAGATAAAAGAAACTAAAAGCAAGTACATAGAAAGACACACAAGATAAAGCTTCAAGCTAGAATTACATGAAGACATATAAGGATCTGAAATTGGATTCACCCTAGAATGTATAAAAAAATTACAGATATACAGAGACACGGGGAATATACACATCCACAATCATACCCTCACAAAAAGAATTATTAAAGAATGCACTTTACCAATAAGAATATATAAGCAAGTAGAAAAAATAAGAATGAGCAAATAAATTCACTAATGCATGAAAAAGTAATAAATTATTGACCTTGAAAACATATTAATATTTTAAAAATAATTTTAAAAGGAAATGAACACTGTAGATTTCACAAAAAGACACATTCAGGGGTGTGGGTCTGAGGTGTTGTGGTGCTAGTTTAAGTAAATTAAGACATATAAACAGGAAAAGAGTAGATATTTAGAAATATTTTAAACTTTTAGAAAGTATACTAAAATGTGAATTTTAACAGCTTTATGTAGACCCTATAGAGATGAAATATGTTGTATAGCTCCTAAAACAGCAGAGGTGATGGATGCTCCAGGAGAGAAGAGTATAAAAAGACAGAGCTAAATTTGAGAAAACACGTGGTGAAAGGAAAAAGAAGAAACATGGGGAGCTTAGCTTCCTGGAAGAAAAAAAGATACCAAAAACAAAATAAAACAAAGCAAAACAAAAAACCTTCTTTTATGCTATCATCAACAGAACTGAAAAAACAAAAGTCCCCATACTTCACTACACTGACAACTCATTCTAAAGAGAAATCCCATAAATGAGCTGAAAGTACCTCCCCACAGACATCTTTCTAATTACAAAGGGAAAGATAGGAATTTACAATGGAGAAAGCTGGCAGATGCTTCTTTAACCAAGTGACTAAATTTAATGTCACCACTAATGAGGCCCATTAATACAATGTATCACCTGTTCTGAGGCACTGAGAACACAAAATCTTTTCAGTGATATTCCTCAAAAAATACATTACCTGCATCAAATCATGAAGATCAATCAGAAAAATCTAATTGAAAGGATATTCTATATAAGGTAATGGTATCCTGTCTGCAACTCTGCAACTTGTTGCCAGAAAAATATAGAGGGTAGGAGGACAGAGAGAGAGAAGAACATAAGAGAGTTCAAAAGCTACAGCAAATTCTGCAGAATACTTGACATTGGGGGAAGGGGGTAAAATATATATACAGGGAAAAAAATTGTACTATACTTGTAACTATCCTATAAGTTTGAAATTTTATCAAAATAATTTTTTACTTTAAAAGGAAATTGTAAAAGTGATGTTAGAAGTAGATCAGTGATTATAATTTAAAAAAAATATTTAGACTAGAATGTAGTAAGGTTTTTCTAACAAGCTATTTTTGGGTAAAAATTAAAATAAAATGACAGGAGATATAATAACTAAAGAATGGAAAGTATAGAAATTAAAAGAGCAAGTAATTCCACAAGAATGCAAAATAACCATGGACTTCTTTTAGGCATTAATATACACTCAAAAAGTAAATTGGCAGTAGTAGAAGAATAATTCTATAAAATATGATACTATTGGTAGAATTAACATATTTAGATCTTCCTGAATCAATGATAAAATGGACGTATTATAGGCTTCCCTGGTGGCACAGTGGTTGAGAGTCCGCCTGCCGAAGCAGGGGATGCGGGTTCGTGCCCTAGTCCGGGAGGATCCCACGTGCCATGGAGCGGCTGGACCTGTGAGCCATGGCCGCTGAGGCTGTGTGTCCGGAGCCTGTGCTCCGCAATAGGAGAGGCCACGAAAGTGAGAGGCCCGCATACCGCAAAAAAATAATAATAATAATAAATAAATAAATAAATAAATAAATAAACAAAATTAGACAAGTCCTAGTATGTTTAGAAATTTAAACATACATTATTTTATGAATTTACTCTATGTTCACATTAAAGTTATTCAACTAATTTTAAAAAATTATAGGCCTCTTCATTTATAAACATAAGTGTAAATATTTTGAGTTAACCGTAAATTTACCAGTTTGGAAAACAACATATATGATTAGTACTTAAAAATCCATCACTAACGTCTGGCTTCTGGTCCAACATGTAAAGTCATCACTCCTATCCTCACAGAGATGAAAAAAGCTGAAAACCTGAAAATCAACAACTCTTCTTAAAGGATCAGAGAATTGAAATCACAGGGCAAGCACCCACCTTGTAAACTGAAGATATGGGAAGAAGAAGGGAATCATAGTTTACTGGGAGAAGAAACCATCACTGGAGCCAATATTGAGTAGGGATACTTAAAGGCTAATTTACTAATTGCTGTATAATAAACATGGACAAGTTTGAGATTAAGAGCTCCTGGAGGAACAGTCTTTTGATGATCTCACATTTTCATAAGTCTTACTCTCAAAATTCCTACCAGATGCTAATTGTGTGAGTTGGAGAAAAATCCTCTCATGTTTCCAGCAGAGAAAGAGAAAAAGTAACCATTTAGAAATATGCTTAGAGTGTTCATGCTCTTTAACAAGGGCCTGACCTCAAGGGAAACTATTACACTGAATAACAAACATAAGTTTTAGCTGAGCCTAACTCATGAGTCAGAAGGAAACCACCCAATTCTAGCCCCTTGAATCTTTCTGGCTCACATAAGACTTAAAAAACAAACTAAATAAACAAATCAAAAATGTGGGAAGCAGTTGTGGAGGTCACAGCACAGTGGCACAGTGGCTCACTCATTATTGGGAGCTAATCATGGAATTATGGAAGGTTTCTCCTCCCCTGCATTTTACACGTCTTTAATAGAGATCCTCTAAAATAACAGAGTATTACAGCTGAAAAATCTGCAAGGTTCTGAACCTATATAATAAGGAGTCTCTGGGAAAACCCCAAGATTTCAAAGGAGACAAAAAGGAGAACAGAGGACATTGAAGCCTCTGATATCTACAGGTATAGCAAACAGTAAACACAGCCTAACTCCTGGCCAGATAAACATAAAACCTCACACTAAAGGCCTACTTACTGCAGTTTCTTTTCCTCAATATGTTATGTGTAACTTTCAACAAAAACTTACAAGCCATATTAAAAGGCAAAAATTACCAAAAAATTTGAAGAGACAGTGCAAATAGCAGAACCAAGTATGTCCAAAATTTTGGAATTATCAGACCAGAGATTTAAAATATCTGTGGTTAATACACTAAGAGTTCTAATGGAAAAAGTGGATAACATGTAAGAACAAACGGGTAACATAAGTGGGAGAGGAACACTCTAAAAGATAATCAAAAAAATAAATAAAAATAAAATGCTAGAAAAAAACCCACTGTAAGAGAAAGGAATAATACTTTCTTTGGATGGATTAGTAGATCGCACACAGCTGAGGAAAGAATAAGTGACATTGAGAATATGTCAATAGAAACTTCTCAACCTTAAAAAGAAAGAGAAAAAAGACTGAACGAAATGGAACAGAATAGCCAAGAACTTTAGGAAAATTACAAAAGGTGTAATATACAAATAATAGGTGTAGCCAAAGGAGAAGAAAGAGAAAAAGAAAAAAAACCCAAAATATTTGAAGTAATAATGACTGAGAAACCATCACAATTATTGGCAGGCACCAAACTACAGATCCAGAAAACTTACAGAACTTTAAGCAGAATAAATACAACAAACAAACAAACAAACAAAAGACCAAACAAACCAGCAGCTAAGCTTATCACGTTTAAAGTACAGAAAATCAAAGACAAACAGAAACTCTTGAAAGAAGCCAGTGGTGGAGGAAGGACCTTACCTATAGAGGAATAAAGATAAGAATTATATCTGGCTTTTCTAGAACTCATGCAAACAGGAAAGGAATGAAGTTAAATACTTAAAATGTTAAAAAGAATTAAAAACCCTCAAAATCTAGAACTGTTAATCTATCAAAAATATCCTTCAAAAGTGAAGGAGAAATAATTATTCAAAAAATAATGAAGAAAATTTTTGACAGTAGACCTGTTTTACAAGAAATGTTCAGAGGTTTTATAGATAAAAGGAAAATGATATGGGTCAGAAACTCAGATTCACAACAAGAAGAGTGTTCAAGAAAGAATAAATAAAGGTGAAATACAATTTTTTTTTCATTTTCTTAATCAATATAACAGTTTATTCAAAATAATAATAACAACATTGTACACAATGATCATAATTTATGTATAATTGAAATGACAGCAGTGATATAAGGAGCAGGAGGGAGGAATTAGGAGTATTTTGTTATTATAAAGTAATGTACTATTTATGAGATAGTGTGGTGTTATTTAAAAGTGGACTTATATTAGCTGTAAATGTGCATTTTCATTTAAAACTGTAGGGTAACCACTTCAATAGGTGAATGAATTGAAATAAAAATGAGCTATCAAGCTATGTAAAGACATTGCAGAAACTTAAATGCATGTTGCTATACTAGTTTGTTAGGGCTGCCTTAACAGATCACCACAGAGTGGATGGCTTAAACAATAGTAATTTATTTTTTCACAGTACTGAGTGCTGGAATTCACTATCAAGTTGTCAGCAGGTTTAGTATCTCCTCAGGTATCTCTCCTTGGCTTGCAGATGACTGCCTTGTCTCTGTCCTAACCTTTCCTCTCTGCTTGTACATCCTTAGTGTTTTCCTCTTCTTTTAAGGACACCAGTCTTATTGGATTAGGGCTGCATCATTATGATGTCATTTAACCTTACTACTTCTTTAAAGACCATATCTATTAACACAGTCACATTGGCAGTTGAGACTTCAGCATATGAATTTTTGGGGATACACATCAGTCCACACAACTGATAAGTGAGAGAATCCAGTCTAAAACAGCTACATACTCTATGACTCCAGCTATATGATATTCTGAAAAGGACAAAACTATAGCCATAGTCACAGAATCAGTGTTTCTTGGGTTCAGGTGGATGGAACGGGCTATATATGTGGAGCACGAGGCATCTTTGAAGCAGTGAAATGATTCCCTATCAATCTGTATTGGTGTATGCATGACATTGCACATTTGTCAACACCTATAGAACTGTACAACACAAAGAATGAACTGTAATGTAAAATATGGACTTTAGTTACTAATAACACATCAGTGTTGGTTGAGAAATGGTAACAAATTACCACGTAATGCAAGGTGTTAATTATAGGAGATACTGTGTGGAGGGTAGAAGGGAATATAGGAATTCTGGGTACATTCCCTGTGCAATATTTCTGTAAACATAAAACTGAACAAATTAAGTCTACTAATGAAAAAATAAAATCATCACTGCTAACTAGATTTTTTAACATCTTTTTTTGGAGTATAATTGCTTTACAATGGTGTGTTCATTTCTGCTTTATAACAAAGTGAATCAGCTGTACGTATACATATATTCCCATATCTCCTCCCTCTTGCGTCTCCCTCCCACCCTCCCTATCCCACCCCTCTACGTGGTCACAAAGCACCGAGCTGATCTCCCTGTGCTATGCAACTGCTTCCCACTAGCTATCTATTTTACATTCGGTAGTGTATATATGTCCGAGTCACTCTCTCACTTTGTCACAGCTTACCCTTCCCCCTCCCCATATCCTCAAGTCCATTTTCTTACTAGATTTTTATGTGAGAAATTCAAGAACATTCACTTAAAAGATTTTACGTGAGGAAAAACACTGCCATGATTATCTCACCCTACAGGTAGAACAAATTGTAAAAAGTAAATATAACTTCATGTTCAAGTTTTAATTACAAAGGATAAATAAATATTCTTAACCCAATCATCATTTTCTATGTACAACCCTTAGTAAATACCATCCATCTTGGTGAATATTTCATATTATTCTTGTCAAATCCATAAAGAAACATTTGCTCCCACCAACCATCTCTATTCACCATCATATTGGAGGTGATAATCAATACAATAAGAGATTTAGGGTTTTCAAATAATAATGGAATTCACTAATAAATTTTATGTTTAGAGAGATTTTTATCTACTTAGGTAGACATACAAACTATAAGAAATAATAAAATGATTTACTAAGTACATGGTCAGCATTAAAATTTAAAATTTTAAAAAAATCAATAGAATTATTGGATATCAATAAGAAAATAGAGGAGAAAATATTATAATAGATACTGGGAAAGGAAATAGATAACCAACTTATCAAAAAAAAAAGAAAAAAGATCTTCAGGGTTCTTGCTGCACACAAAAGTAACTCTGTGAGGTGATGGATGTTTAACTTGATTGTGGTAATTATTCCACAATGTATACATATATCAAAACATCATGTACTTTTTAATTATATACAAATTTTAGTTGTCAATTATACCTCAATAAAGCTTTTTAAAAAATCTCACAGAAGCATGCATTTAAGAATCCCTTAATGATATTGCTTTAGTAGCATTTGGAAGAGGCTGTCTACCATCCCAAAGGCAGAGCTCGCTGACTTGTGAAGGCAGAGGGAAGACTGCCTATTATTCTGGTCAATAAAGGCAAAGGGATAGATTCTGTACTTCTATGTGTGTTTGTGTTTGCATGTGTGTGCATATGTGTACATATGTAATTTGTAAAGAGAAAACATATCAATAGTATTGGAATCTAAATTTAACACTATTGAAAAATAGAGTGGATTATTTCAGTTTACTTTTTTTTTCAGTGTCAATTTCTTTCTTTTTTTTTACATCTTTATTGGAGTATAATTGCTTAACAATGGTGTGTTAGTTTCTGCTTTATAACAAAGTGAATCAGTTGTACATATACATATGTTCCCATATCCCCTCCCTCTTGCGTCTCCCTCCCACCCTCCCTATCCCACCCCTCCAGGCGGTCACAAAGCACCGATCTGATCTCCCTGTGCTATGCGGCTGCTTCCCACTAACTATCTACCTTACGTTTGGTAGTGTATATATGTCCATGTCACTCTCTCGCTTTGTCACAGCTTACCCTTCCCCCTTCCCATATCCTCAAGTCCATTCTCAAGTAGGTCTGTGTCTTTAATCCTCTCTTACCCCTAGGTTCTTCATGACTTTTTTTTCTTCTTAAATTCCATATATATGTGTTAGCATACAGTATTTGTCTTTCTTTTTCTGACTTACTGCACTCTGTATGACAGACTCTAGGTCTATCCACCTCATTACAAATAGCTCAGTTTTGTTTCTTTTATGTCTGAGTAATATTCCATTGTATATATGTACCACATCTTCTTTATCCATTTATCCGATGATGGACACTTAGGTTGTTTCCATCTCTGGGCTATTGTAAATAGGGCTGCAATGAACATTTTGGTACATGCCTCTTTTCGAATTATGGTTTTCTCAGGGTATATGCCCAATAGTGGGATTGCTGGGTCATATGGTAATTCTATTTGTAGTTTTTTAAGGAACCTCCATACCGTTCTCCATAGTGGCTATACCAATTCACATTCCCACCAGCAGTGCAAGAGTGCTCCCTTTTCTCCACACCCTCTCCAGCATTTATTGTTTCTAGATTTTTTGATGGTGGCCATTCTGACTGGTGTGAGATGATGTCTCATTGTAGTTTTGATTTGCATTTCTCTAATGATTAATGATGTTGAGCATTCTTTCATGTGTTTGTTGGCAGTCTGTATATCTTCTGTGGTGAAATGTCTATTTAGGTCTTCTGTCCATTTTTGGATTGGGTTGTTTGTTTTTTTGTTATTGAGCTGCATGAGCTGCTTATAAACTTTGGAGATTAATCCTTTGTCAGTTGCTTCATTTGCAAATATTTTCTCCCATTCTGAGGGTTGTCTTTTGATCTTGTTTATGGTTTCCTTTGCTGTGCAAAAGCTTTGAAGTTTTATTAGGTCCCATGTGTTTATTTTTGTCTTTATTTCCATTTCTCTAGGAGGTGGGTCAAAAAGGATCTCTCTGTGATTTATGTCACAGAGTGTTCTGCCTATGTTTTCCTCTAAGAGTTTGATAGTTTCTGGCCTTACATTTAGGTCTTTAATCCATTTTGAGTTTATTTTTGTGTATGGTGTTAGGGAGTGTTCTATTCTCATACTTTTACATGTCCCTGTCCAATTTTCCCAACACTACTTATTGAAGAGGCTATCCTTTCTCCACTGTACATTCCTGCCTCCTTTATCAAAGATAAGGTGACCATATGTGCGTGAGTTTATCTCTGGGCTTTCTATCCTGTTCCATTGATCTATATTTCTGTTTTTGTGCCAGTACCACACTGTCTTGATTACTGTAGATTTGTAGTATAGTCTGAAGTCAGGGAGCCTGATTCCTCAAGCTCCATTTTTCATTCTCAAGATTGCTTTGGCTATTCGGGGTCTTTTGTTTCCATACAAATTGTGAAAAATTTTGTTCTAGTTCTGTGAAAAATGCCAGTGGTAGTTTGATAGGGATTACATTGAATCTGTAGATTGCTTTGGGTAATAGAGTCATTTTCACAATGTTGATTCTTCCAGTACAAGAACATGGTATATCTCTCTATCTATTTGTATCATCTTTAATTTCTTCCATCAGTGTCATAATTTCCTGCATACAGGTCTTTTGTCTCCTTAGGTAGGTTTATTCCTAGATATTTTGTTCTTTTTGTTGCAGTGGTAAATGGGAGTGTTTTCTTGATTTCACTTTCAGATTTTTCATCATTAGTATATAGGAATGCCAGAGATTTCTGTGCATTAATTTTGTATCCTGCTACTTTACCAAATTCATTGACTAGCTCTAGTTTACTTTTGTTTTCTCTTTATACAAAATCTGGTATATGTTGTGCATAGTTCAAGAATAAGTAGCCAAAAGTAATCACTTTGTGAAAATTTATTTTCATTTAGTTCCTATTTATATTAAGTTAATAACTGATGTTAAGATATATATACAAAAATAATTTAGTGGAATTCTACCTTTAATTTTTAATTTAGGTTCAATTTATAAAATGATGTTACATCTACCAAAGTTTTGCATACTCTCTAAAAGAGAACTAAAAGTTTCTATCTAACTTATAAAGCTTTTAAGTGTGTTTTTAGGAGAGAAGCCTTAACATCTATCTCTAAGTTTATTCACATACACATGCTTTTGCAATGTCCACAATTACTACAACTACTTAAGGTTTATGGGAGAAAATGAAAACAAATCAAAGTTTAATTTTTACCACTTTGAAATTACATTTACTCTGGACATTTTGATAACAATTGTCAAAGAGAGTTTCAAGCTTATATCCTTTCATTTTATATTTTCTGGGGAAAATAAGAATGTCTACTTTAGCCCATTGTTCATGAATTTCTCTAAATCTATTTGCCAAAATCTTAAACACAATAAAATAGAATTGACCTATTTCTCTATATTTTAGTTTATTACTCTTTGCCTCCAAAAGAAACAGCAATAAAAAGCACCCATAAATGGGGAATGTTAAAATGTGTCAAATCATCAGCTTTCCATTGTCTTATTTTTATTAAACTGAAATCCAAATGGAAACAGAGCACATTATATTACCATGTAATTTAACATGACAAAGTAAAAAGCTTTGAAACTTGTAATGGAAATATTGATTGACCTTTAAATAAAAATCTCAGGCTATGTTTCTCTCTATAAGGCTCATGCTGACAGGACAAATCCTGAAACACTTGCAGCTTAAAATGCTGGCATCAAGATATGATAAATATCATTTTATGAAAGCATAAATACAACATTCAACTTGGTTACACATGAGATTCATGAGTTACAGTTCAATTACCTCCACTTTTATTGTTTAGTCAATATGCACTTCACCTCTTGTCACTGAAGGCAGAGATAAAACCAACACATTAAAACACTGCTGTGACATCAGAATGCATTTATTGAGAATTATTTCAATAAACTTTCAATAACTTATCTTTTTTCTACATTAATTAAAATGCTGTCAGATGATTATACTTTTGATTGCGTGAAACATAACAAGAAATCTCTATTTAAAAAAAAAAGAACTCTATTTTTGCATGCAAGATGGTATTTATTTTTGGAAGGGACTGTTTAGAATCAGGTTTTTAGGTACAAGGTGTCTTTATTTACCTGGATAGCATTATATTCATTTAGAAGGCAATTCTCATTTTTATGGATATGCATCATAAAACTGTAAAAGACATCTTACTCTGATGACAGATTAGACTTGCTCATGAGAGTCTATCAAAATGTAATTTCAGATTGAATTTTAAGATAATCAAATCTGTGAATGTGTTTTAACAGTCAGTTGGTGAAGCACTGCATGATCTCAAGTGTTATTTCATGAACAACTTTGAACCTAACAAGCTACTAAGTATCCTAGTCAGTAACATTCCCTCTAAAGAATCCCTGGGCATGTTACACCATTGGGGTATAAATTCATAAACCAGGCCTCGTCATACATTTTACTAAAGAAGAAGTTATAAGTCTTTCTGAATTTACAGCAACCCATGTCACACGGCAGCTTCATTCACTTTTTGTGAATGTCTCACTTCTCTGACTTCTGTCTTTGATGCTATTTATATTGATCTTCCCTTTTGTCTTCCAGTGAGCATCCCCGTTCTTTGTCCTGATGGCTTCCTTCTGTTATCATCTGTCAGGAGGACAGGAAATTATATTTCAGTGCAATACACTGAGGGGATGTATAATTCATTTTGAAAGTCTTGATGTCAAAAGTACTTTAAGAATCACATCAAATGATTTACTCAAACAAAATCTGAGCCAATACAGAATGCCTTTTAAGATAAAATAGCTGACTTTGACCACCATCTATGTGGTAAATACGGCACATTTATGTAATTATAAAAATTATAATTGGGGCCTCCCTGGTGGCGCAGTGGTTGGGAGTCCGCCTGCCGATGCAGGGGATGCGGGTTCGTGCCCCGGTCTGGGAGGATCCCATGTGCCGCGGAGCGGCTGGGCCCGTGAGCCATGGCCGCTGGGCCTGCGCGTCCGGAGCCTGTGCTCCGCAACGGGGGAGGCCACAGCGGTGGGAGGCCCGCATACCGCAAAAAGAAAAAAAAAAAAAAAAAAAAAAAAATTAAAAATTATAATTGGAAATAAAATCCACTAAATTTAGTTACTCTTTCTTAGATTTCAACTTTGATAATAAAATAATTACAGCATGATATTTGTAAGAAGAAATAGCCAATTTAAAGAATAATATTGTTTTCTCCTGAATTCCTGCATTACATTTCCTTCCTTCCCTTCCTCCTCTTTCTTCCTTTCCTTCTTTCCTCCTCTTTCTTCCTTCCCTTCTTTCCTTTTTTTCTCTTTCTTTTTTTCTCTTTCTTTCTTTCTCTTTCTTTCTTTCTCTTTCTTTCTTTCTTCTTTCAACAAAAATTTATCGAATGCTTACTGTATGCCAGATACAGTTTTAGATACCTAAGTAAATATTCTAATAATAATTATAATAATAAAAGATCTCTGCCATGTGGAGCTTATACTCAGTTTAGGATAGCAGAAACGATCTATACTAAATACTAAATGACATAGTATATTAGAAGATGATACGTGCTACTAAAAAAAGGAAAAGCAAAGCAAGTTAAGGCTGTTTGATAGTGTGGGGCAGGGATGACTATTTGTAGTAGTCACTTAGGTGGTCAGGGTAAGCTTCATTGAGAAAGTGAGTTACGTGAAAGTACAAAAAATGAGGTCAGTGAGACATCCAGCCAGATATCTGAGGAATATAGTATGTGTTGAGGATGCCCTGCATGGCTGGAGTATGTGAAAAAGAACCAGATGATCTATCATTCTGCTAGAAATGTTTCTCTCTTTGCATATCAATCATAACATTAATGAGTGGCAGCATGATACAGAGGCAAGAAAGTGACCTTCTGGGTCAGAGAGTCCTGGGTTTTCACACTTTTCTTCCTACTTGGCAGCTGGTAAATGTAGACAATTATTCAATCCCTGTGAACCTCTATTTCCTTGACTATGTCATGATAACACCCAACTTCTTGGACCTTCAGGACAAGTAAATTATACTATATAGCTATTTAAAACACTCAACGTATAGTGACAGTGGCAGTGCACCACAATGGAAAAATATGACATGCTAATTCAAGCTTATATGATGCTAAGCCGTGTATGGTGGGCATTGGAACAGAAGAAGTTACCTCTTTGCAATTTTCCTACATGACATTTACTATCCAGATATATATATATATATATATATATATATATATATATATATATATAGTTTTATCACACAATATTAATCTGTTCTTTTGGTGTTTGCAGGATAATACAAGAGATGACTATTATGATAGAATCAATTTATTTACTGTGTTTAAAAAATTCATTCCCCAAATTAATAATTTCAAGGAATATTTTCTGGGTCTCCTCTTTTCCTCCAGGTACCACAGATACATACCTGGAGATGTGTGGCTGCCACTTCATTGAGTGAACTGATCTTATCATTATTGTTATCTCCATTAGACACACCTCCACTGCGGGTACATCATTTCTCAATGTTTGTTTTACAGGTGCACCAAGTGAAGAGTCAACAGAAAATCTTCTAAAAAATCATACAGTCTGGCTGCAGTTACTTTTTCATGATGATCAATTAATTCAGGGATGGTGTTGACAAGATTAATTCATCAATTGTCAAGGCATCCTTTCCAAATTTATGGAGGTAAAAATGATTCAACCCACTGCCTTAATCATAATCTTTAAAATATTTTCTTTCAGTTCCTCATTTTCAATTTTGAACAAATAAATATTATATCTCTTTATTCTTGCTTCTGTAGTTTTTTTGACTACAAAGCTATCCCAGTGGTACTCCCCTAATACAATTTTTTGCACCCTTATTCAATTTTGTTTTAATTATTCTTTTTTCTCATTCATTCTTTCTCACCAGTTGCTTTGCTAAAGGTACTAAGGTAATTCAATGGGGAAATGGCATTCATTTCAACAAGTTGTGTAGGAACCACTGAATGTCTGTATGGAAAAGAACTCCAAAAATCTTTTTAAGCTATAAATGAAAAGCTAGTTGAAATGAACCAAAAACCCAAGAATCCATACTAAAATGTAAGTGTCCTAGGAGAAAATACAGGAAAAAATCTCCATGAATTTTGGACAAGCAAAATTTCTTTTTCTGAAGATAAAGAACATGAGTCAATAAAAAGTTGATAAACAAATCAACATAATATCTTCTCTTTAAAACACCATCAGAAAACAAGAATTGAAAATACACAAACTGGGAAATTATTTTTAGATTACAGGACTTGAACACAAAATATACTAAACACTTTTCAAATTATTAAAGATAAGAACAAAAAGCAAAAATGGACAATATATTTGATCAGGCATTTTGACACTATCAATAGCCAATAAACACACAAACAATCATTCAACCTCATTTGTCATCAGAAAAATGAAAATCGAAACATGTTTTATACCAATCCATACTGTTACATACATAATGGTTAAAATTAAAAATGGATAATATTAAGAGTTGGTAAATATGTGGAACACTATACATGGCAAGTGGAGATGGAAAATATTTCAACTTTAGAAAACAATTTGGCAGTTTTTTTAATAAAGTTAAACATACATTATTCATATTACTCTGCATGTCTACTCCTAGGGATTTGTCCAAGAGAAAAGAAAATTTAATTCCATGTAAATTATTTTATATGAATGTTCATAGTAGCTTTAGTCTTAAATGTCAAAATTTGGAAACAGCTCACATGTCCATCAACAGATAAGTGAATAAACAAATTTGGATATATTTGTAAAGTGGAATACTACCCATTTACATAAAGACATGAACTACTGATACACACATTGTTATGGTTGATCTCTAAAACATGCTGCTGAGCAAAAGAAGCCAGCCAAAACAGTACATGTTATATAACTCCATTTGCTTTCTCTTACCCCATGAGAGCACAGCAGAGCTGTCCCAGAGAGGGATTGCAACTTCCTCCTGGATCTCAGCATGAGAAGACACATGGACAAGAGCCAAGCAAAGTTAAGCAGACCCGTAGCCATAGCAGTAAAACCACAGTTGCTGCTATGGACCGTGAATCATAAATACATCAATTCTATAAGTCACTGAGATTTTGAAGATTTTGTTATCACAGAAAACTTGACTAGCATGAGCAAATGCAAAAAGTTCAGGAAAAATGGATAGAATTTCATGAATGATTTCTTTGAAATTATGAAAAAGGATAAGATCTAGTACAAAAATGCCTGCCTCTCTGGAGGATATAATCCAGCAAAGAGATGAATGCATACAAAAATATTAGACTACATAATATAATTATAGATACTGACATGTAGTAAGATGCACTATCATGTACATTAATACCATACAGGAAAAAAAGTGGAATGACAAGTTCACTGCAAACATTAGAAGAACACATCCTTTAGAAATGTAGAAATCACAATGACACATTCCAACTACTAGATCCTCATTTTTTTGTTATGTTATTAACATATTCTATCTTCACTCAGAAAAACTTGATCAAATGTCTTAATATAAAGTTACACCCTTGTCTCTTTGTGATAATAGGGGTGTTATTTTAATTTGTATGTTGAGTGGTAACTACACTCCAAAGTAATACATTTAAAAGCCATCTCTTAGAATCATAGTACAGAATATCTCCAACACTAAGCACCCCTTATAGTACCTTACTTCTTAAAAGGAACCACAGATTCATCATTTCTGTATTCTTGTGATGGGAGAACGACATGATCTTAAGCAAGTACCTAAAAGTATTGTAGTGTCCATGGAAAACCAAGTAAAGATATTGGAACATGAGTAGAGTTATTATCCTGATCTGGAGTTTTGAATGGAATTTTGGGACACTGTAATCCATTTTTCTAATGTATATTTTTCTCATTATTCTCTTTCTATCCTACTTACAGAAATGAGGTGTCAACAAGTGATAATTGTTCCTCATTGTATTAAACTCATTTTTAAACAAATTTACCACAAAATAACCACGGATATTTAACTGAATTAAATATGGGTGCTGTGTCTTAGAAGAGTAGATGAAATTTATAGTCAAGCTTATGCTTGCAAAGAGAATTGGAAGGAAGCCCACTATCTTTTTTCACTTATAATAGAACTCATCAAAACCTAAAATTCTTGTGACCAGAAGTGGTATCATCCCAAATGCTGGGCAAAGTAATCTTCAGGACCCATGAAATAAATTGATGCTTTAGGCTTACTAAACCTAAAATAATAGTTGACTTATACTCTCACTTATGATTTGTGCTTGGCTTATTGACTATTTTATTTATTTTAAATCAATGCTAAGTGAAGAGCTAAAACAAAAATAAGGATTTCCTCATTCACTGAAAATTCTATATTTATATATTGCAAATTGAAGAATGTGAGTAATGCTCATGAATACATGTGAGCAGAGGTGTGTCTGTTACAGACATTTTCATCCATATTTCTGGCAAAGATTCAGTTTTCTTCTTATTTCATAGCTTCACATAGAAAAGCAATTACTTACAAAATTTTTAGCAGACCAAATTAATATGCTTATTCTTCCAAAGCCATGTTAAATGCAGAAATAAAAATCAAAGCCAATGTTGAATATGCTATTTTTACCTCTTAAAATAATTCCTGTGGTCTTGTCAAATAAGCCATGTTGTTAACATCTTTAAAAATAACATGGCATGTATTCTGAAATGGAGGCATCTATTCTGAACAGCTCAGATCTATCTTTGACGTAGTTATAAGCTAAAGGGCATGTGAAGAAGAAAAAATATATAGTTATAACTTACCCCATATAACTTAGAGGCAAGGGAGATTTGAGAGATAAATTATTTACAGGAATTAAAGAAGACACAGCAGGGCTCTTGTTGTTTATTAAGAATGAGTGATTTTCAAGCTTGGTTAAGATATATTTCAACAGATTCTGTGTTATACTTTATTTCACCAGCATCAAGGTGGATGAAAAAAATGTTAAAACTCTTTTTTGTCATTCTCCAGAGAAGATAATGGGATTTCCCTATTAGTATTTCTTCCCTCATATCATACTGAAGCATTAACTTGTAATAATATTATCATGATAGATTACTAAGCAACTGATACAAAGTAAGAGCCATAATGATCAATTTCCTTCTGATACTCCTATAAGGAAATTTATTAAAAGTTCATAAGATGGATGACACTGTTTATGGACAATTTTCATTTGTTTCATAACATTAAAGGAAAAACAGAGGCAACTGAGAATTAATCTAGCAAATATATTCAGATCAGGCTGTGCCCTTTCTCTAGACAGTGAATTTCTCCAGCTACCGTCCAGACCTTGGAGGTAGAAGCTATCTTCAGTGGTGTGCTAATAGAAGTCTAACAACTAGCTCTCAGAAGAAGCTCAGATTTGTATTGTTTCTTTCAGTCTCCGAAAAGAAAATACATCACAGTCGATTTGAAGCTACCCATATGACATCATTAACCTCTGAGTTGGAAAGAAATGTGCCATTAACCCTCACTGGTCACATGAGCCAGCTCTAACAGCACCATTTATCTTCCAGAAGTTCTAAAGTTGTAGTGTCCAAAGGGATTGGATGTAACATGTATGGTTCTGAAGGAGACAAGGATTGATAAGGAAAAAGTAACTAGAGGTAGATTTCCACCTCTATGGGAAAATCTTTCCAAGAGGAGCAGACCACATCATTTGACTGATGGGAACTGGTGTATCACTACTTCAGCTCTTTGTTTTCCTTTTTGAGATAATCTGAAACCTATGATCTCCACTGTCTGATGTGTTCTCCAGCCGAATTTATCTTCAGGTGCTCTCAGTGGTTACGTGCTAGATAGTCACACTTTATCTATTGCTTTTCCTCCCCAGTGAGGCCACATAAACTATTTGCACTCTATACCTTGTCTTAGTGTCTTAGTGGCTGCTATGGATACTTCTTTTTTTATTTATTTATTTAATTAATTAATTTATTTATTAGTTTCTACTTTATAACAAAGTGAATCAGTCATACATATACATCTGTTCCCACATCCCTTCCCTCATGCATCTCCCTCCCTCCCACCCTCCCCATCCCACCCCTCCAGGCAGTCACAAAGCACCGAGCCGATCTCCCTGTGCTCTGCGGCTGCTTCCCACTATCTATCTACCTTACGTTTGGTAGTGTATATATGTCCATGCCTCTCTCTCGTTTTGTCACAGCTTACCCTTCCCCCTCCCCATATCCTCAAGTCCATTCTCAAGTAGGTCTGTGTCTTTATTCCTATTTGACCCCAAGGTTCTTCATGACATTTTTTTTTCTTAAATTCCATATATATGTGTTAGCATATGGTATTCGTCTTTCTCTTTCTGACTTACTTCACTCTGTATGACAGACTCTAGGTCTATCCACCTCATTAAAAATAGCTCAGTTTCGTTTCTTTTTATGGCTGAGTAATATTCCATTGTATATATGTGCCACATCTTCTTTATCCATTCATCCGATGATGGACACTTAGGTTGTTTCCAGCTCCGGGCTATTGTGAATAGAGCTGCATTGAACATTTTGGTACATGTCTCTTTTTGAATTATGGTTTTCTCAGGGTATAGGCCCAGTAGTGGGATTGCTGGGTCATATGGTAGTTCTATTTTTAGTTTTTTAAGGAACCTCCATACTGTTCTCCATAGTGGCTATACCAATTCACATTCCCACCAGCAGTGCAAGAGTGCTCCCTTTTCTCCACACCCTCTCCAGCATTTATTGTTTCTAGATTTCTTGATGATGGCCATTCTGACTGGTGTGAGATGATATCTCATTGTAGTTTTGATTTGCATTTCTCTAATGATTAATGATGTTGAGCATTCTTTCGTGTGTTTGTTGGCAGTCTGTATATCTTCTTTGGAGAAATGCCTATTTAAGTCTTCTGCCCATTTTTGGATTGGGTTGTTTGTTTTTTTGCTATTCAGCTGCATGAGCTCTTTATAAATTTTGGAGATTAATCCTTTGTCAGTTGCTTCATTTGCAAATATTTTCTCCCATTCTGAGGGTTGTCTTTTGGTCTTGTTTATGGTTTCCTTTGCTGTGCAAAAGCTTTGAAGTTTCATTAGGTCCCATTTGTTTTTCTTTGTTTTTATTTCCATTTCTCTAGGAGGTGGGTCCAAAAGGATCTTGCTGTGATTTATGTCATACAGTGTTCTGCCTATGTTTTCCTCTAAGAGTTTAATAGTTTCTGGCCTTACATTTAGGTCTTTAATCCATTTGGAGCTTATTTTTGTGTATGGTGTTAGGGAATGATCTAATCTCATCCTTTTACATTTCCCTGTCCAGTTTTCCCAGCACCACTTATTGAAGAGGCTGTCCTTTCTCCACTGTACATTCCTGCCTCCTTTATCAAAGATAAGTTGACCATATGTGCGTGGGTTTACCTCTGGGCTTTCTATCCTGTTCCATTGATCTATCTTTCTGTTTTTGTGCCAGTACCATACTGTCTTGATTACTGTAGCTTTGTAGTATAGTCTGAAGTCAGGGAGCCTGATTCCTCCAGCTCCGTTTTTCGTTCTCAAGATTGCTTTGGCTATTCGGGGTCTTTTGTTTTTCCAAACAAATTTTGAAATTTTTTGTTCTAGTTCTGTGAAAAATGCCAGTGGTAGTTTGATAGGGATTGCATTGAATCTGTAGATTGCTTTGGGTAGTAGAGTCATTTTCACAATATTGATTCTTCCAATCCAGGAGCATGGTATATCTCTCCATCTATTTGTATCATCTTTAATTTCTTTCATCAGTGTCTTATAATTTTGTGCATACAGGTCTTTTGTCTCCTTAGGTAGGTTTATTCCTAGATATTTTATTCTTTTTGTTGCAATGGTAAATGGGAGTGTTTTCTTGATTTCATTTTCAGATTTTTCATCATTAGTGTACAGGAATGCCAGAGATTTCTGTGCATTAATTTTGTATCCTGCTACTTTACCAAATTCATTGATTAGCTCTAGTAGTTTTCTGGTAGCATCTTTAGGATTCTCTATGTATAATATCATGTCATCTGCAAACAGTGACAGCTTTACTTCTTCTTTTCCAATTTGGATTCCTTTTATTTCCATTTCTTCTCTGATTGCTGTGGCTAAAACTTCCAAAACTCTGTTGAATAAGAGTGGTGAGAGTGGGCAACCTTGTCTTGTTCCTGATCTTAGTGGAAATGGTTTCAGTTTTTCACCATTGAGGACAATGTTGGCTGTGGGTTTGTCATATATGGCCTTTATTATGTTGAGGAAAGTTCCCTCTACACCTACTTTCTGCAGGGTTTTTATCATAAATGGGTGTTGAATTTTGTCAAAAGCTTTCTCTGCATCTATTGAGATGATCGTATGGTTTTTCTTCTTCAGTTTGTTAATATGGTGTATCACATTGATTGATTTGCGTATATTGAAGAATCCTTGCATTCCTGGAATAAACCCCACTTGATCATGGTGTATGATCCTTTTAATATGCTGTTGGATTCTGTTTGCTAGTATTTTGTTGAGGATTTTTGCATCTATGTTCATCAGTGATATTGGCCTGTAGTTTTCTTTCTTTGTGACATCCTTGCCTGGTTTTGGTATCAAGGTGATGGTGGCCTCGTAGAATGAGTTTGGGAGTGTTCCTTCCTCTGATATTGTTTGGAAGAGTTTGAGAAGGATGGGTGTTAGCTCTTCTCTAAATGTTTGATAGAATTCGCCTGTGAAGCCATCTGGTCCTGGGCTTTTGTTTGTTGGAAGATTTTTTATCACAGTTTCAATTTCAGTGCTTGTGATTGGTCTGTTCATATTTTCTATTTCTTCCTGATTCAGTCTTGGCAGGTTGTGCATTTCTAAGAATTTGTCCATTTCTTCCAGGTTGTCCATTTTATTGGCATAGAGTTGCTTGTAGTAATCTCTCATGATCTTTTGTATTTCTGCAGTGTCAGTTGTTACTTCTCCTTTTTCATTTCTAATTCTATTGATTTGAGTCTTCTCCCTTCTTTTCTTGATGAGTCTGGCTAATGGTTCGTCAATTTTGTTTATCTTCTCAAAGAACCAGCTTTTAGTTTGGTTGATCTTTGCTATCGTTTCCTTCATTTCTTTTTCATTTATTTCTGATCTGATCTTTATGATTTCTTTCCTTCTGCTAACTTTGGGGTTTTTTTTGTTCTTCTTTCTCTAATTGCTTTAGGTGCAGGGTCAGGTTGTTTACTCAAGATGCTTCCTGTTTCTTAAGGTGGGAATGTATTGCTATAAACTTCCCCCTTAGAACTGCTTTTGCTGTGTCCCATAGGTTTTGGGTCGTCGTGTCTCCATTGTCATTTGTTTCTAGGTATTTTTTAATTTCCTCTTTGATTTCTTCAGTGATCACTTCGTTATTGAGTAGTGTATTGTTTAGCCTCCATGTGTTTGTATTTTTTACAGATCTTTTCCTATAATTGATATCTAGTCTCATAGCATTGTGGTTGGAAAAGATACTTGATACAATTTCAATTTTCTTAAATTTACCAAGGCTTGATTTGTGACCCAAGATATGATCTATCCTGGAGAATGTTCTGTGAGCACTTGAGAAAAATGTGTATTCTGTTGTTTTTGGATGGAATGTCCTATAAATATCAACTAAGTCCATCTTGTTTAATGTATGATTTAAGGCTTGTGTTTCCTTATTTTTCATTTTGGATGATCTGTCCATTGGTGAAAGTGGGGTGTTAAATTCCCCTACTATGATTGTGTTATTGTCGATTTCCCCTTTTATGGCTGTTAGTATTTGCCTTATGTATTGAGGTGCTCCTATGTTGGGTGCATAAATATTTACAATTGTTATATCTTCTTCTTGGATCGGTCCCTTTATCGTTATGTAGTGTCCTTCTTTGTCTCTTCTAATAGTCTTTATTTTAAAGTCTATTTTGTCTGATATAAGAATTGCTACTCCAGCTTTCTTTTGATTTCCATTTGCATGGAATATCTTTTTCCATCCCCTTACTTTCAATCTGTATGTGTCTCTAGGTCTGAAGTGGGTCTCTTGTAGACAGCATATATATGGGTCTTGTTTTTGTATCCATTCAGCCACTCTGTGTCTTTTGGTGGGAGCATTTAGTCCATTTACATTTAAGGTAATTACTGATATGTATGTTCCTATTCCCATTTCCTTAATTGCTTTGGGTTCGTTATTGTAGGTATATTCCTTCTGTTGTGCTTCTTGCCTAGAGAAGTTCCTTTAGCATTTGTTGTAAAGCTGGTTTGGTGGTGCTGAACTCTCTCAGCTTTTGCTTGTCTGTAAAGGTTTTAATTTCTCCATCAAATCTGAATGAGATCCTTGCTGGGTAATCTTGGTTGCAGGTTTCTCTCCTTCATCACTTTAATTATGTCCTGCCACTCCCTTCTTGTAGAGTTTCTGCTGAGAGATCAGCTGTTAACCTGATGGGGATTCCCTTGTGTGTTATTTGTTGTTTTTCCCTTGCTGCTTTTAATATGATTTCTTTGTGTTTAATTTTTGACAGTTTGATTAATATGTGTCTTGGCGTATTTCTCTTTGGATTTATTCTGTATGGGACTCTCTGTGCCTCCTGGATTTGTTTAACTATTTCCTTTCCCATATTAGGGAAGTTTTCAACTATAATCTTTTCAAATATTTTCTCAGTCCCTTTCTTTTTCTCTTCTTCTTCTGGAAACCCTATAATTCGAATGTTGGTGTGTTTGATGTTGTCCCAGAGGTCTCTGAGACTGCCCTCTGTTCTTTCCATTCTTTTTTCTTTATTTTGCTCTGCATCAGTTATTTCCACTATTTTATCTTCCACCTCACTTATCTGTTCTTCTGCCTCAGTTATTCTGCTATTGATCCCATCTAGAGTATTTTTCATTTCATTTATTGTGTTTTTAATCGATGCTTGTTTCATCTTTAGTTCTTCTAGGCCCTTGTTAACTGTTTCTTGCATTTTGTCCATTCTATTTCCAAGATTTTGGATCTTGGAAATAGAATCTTGGATCAGCTTTACTATCATTATTCTGAATTCTTTTTCAGGTAGACTGCCTATTACCTCTTCAGTTGTTAGGTCTGGTAGGTTTTTATCTTGCTCCTTCACCTGCTGTGTGTTTTTCTGTCTTCTCATTTTGCTTATGTTACTGTGTTTGGGGTCTCCTTTTTGCAGGCTGCAGATTCGTAGTTCCCGTTGTTTTTGGTGTCTGACCCCAGTGGCTAAGGTTGTTTCAGTAGGTTGTGTAGGCTTCCTGGTGGGGGGGACTAATGCCTGTGTTCTGGTGGTTGAGGCTCGATCTTGTCTTTCTGGTGGACAGGTCCACGTCTGGTGGTGTGTTTTGGGTTGCCTGTTGCCTTATTATGTTTTTAGGTAGCCTCTCTGCTAATGGGTGGGGTTGTGTTCCTGCCTTGCTAGTTGCTTGGCATAGGGTGACCAGCACTGTAGCATGCTGGTCGTTGCCTGAAGCTGGGTGTTGGTGTTGAGATGGAGATCTCTGGGAGATTTTCACTGCTTGATATTATGTGGAGCTGGGAGGTCTCTTGTGGACCCGTGTCCTGAAGTTGGCTCTCCCACTTCAGAGGCACAGCACTGACTCCTGGCTGCAGCACCAAGAGCCTTTCATCCACCCTACTCAGAATAACAGGGAGGGAGAAAAAGTAGAAAGAAAGAATTATTAGAAGAAAGAAAGAGAGAGGGAAAGAAAGGAAGAAGGGAAGAAAGGAAGGAAGGAAGGAAGAAAGAAAGGAGGGAGGGAGGGAGGAAGGATGGAAAGAAAGAAGGGAAGAAAGGAGGGAGGGAGGGAGGAATGAAAGCAAAAGGAAGAGTGAATGGAAGAAGGGAGGGAGGGAGGAAGGAAAGAAAGAAAGAAAGACAGGAGGGAGGGAGGAAGGAAAGAAAAAGAAAGTGGAAAGAAGAAGGGTGGGAGGGAGGGAGGGAGTAAAGAAAAAGAAAGAAGGAAAGGAGGAGCGGAGGGAGGGAGGGAGGAAGGGAAGGTAGGAAAAAAAGAAAGAGCAGGTAAAGTAAAATAGAATAAAGTATGAAATATAGTAGCGTTATTAAAATTAAAAAGTAATTATTGAAAAAAAACGGACCGATAGAACCCTGGGACATATGGTGGAAGCAAAGCTATACAGAGAGAATCTTACACAGAAGATTACACATACACATTCACAAAAAGAGAGCAGGGGGAAAAATCGAAAATCTTGCTCTCCAAGTCCACCTCCTCAATTTGGGATAATTCGTTGTAAAAAGAGGAAAAGGGCGTGAAGTCTGAAATCTTGCTCTCTAAGTCCACCTCCTTAATTTGGGATAATTCGTTGTAAAAAGAGGAAAAGGGGGGAAAGTCTTAGTTCTTGTCCTCAAAGTCCACTTCCTCAATTTGGGATGATTCGCTGTCCATTTATGCACTCCACAGACGCAGGGTACATCAAGTGGACCGTGGAGCTTTAATCCGCTGCCTCCGAGGCTGCACAGAGAGATTTCCCTGTCTCTGCTCTCATAGCTCCCGGGTCTCAGCCTTGGACCTGGTCCCGACTCTGTGCGTAGGTCGCCGGAGCGCATCCGTTCTTCGCTCAGACAGGACGGGTTTAAAGGAGCCGCTGATTCGGGGGCTCTGGCTCTCTCAGGCAGAGGGGAGGGAGGGGCGCGCAGTGTGGGGCGGGCCTGCGGCGGCAGAGGCCAGCGTGACGTTGCAGCAGCCCGAGGCGCTCCGTGCGCTTTCCCGGAAAAGCCGTCCCCGGGTCCCGGGACCCCGGCAGTGGCGGGGTGCACAGGCCCCCCTGAAGGTGGGGCGGACAGTGACCCGCGCTCGCACACAGGCCCCGCGGCGGCGGCCGCGGCAGCAGCAGCCCCAGCGTCCGACGCCCGTCTCCGAGGTCTGCGCCTTACCCGCGGCTCGCGCCTGTCTCCGGCGCTTCCCCAAGCAGCCCTCTTAATGCCCTCTCCTCGCGCACCAGGAAACAAAAGGGAAAAAAGTCTCTTGCCTCTTCGGCAGCTCCAGACCCTTTCCCCGGACTCCCTCCAGGCTAGCCGTGGTGCACTAACCCCTTCAGGCTCTCTTCCTGCCGCCAGCCCCAGTCCTCTCCCTCCGCTCCGACTGAAAGCTGATACCCGAGCCTCAGCTCCCAGCCCCTCCCGCCCTGGCGGCCGAGCAGACAAGCCTCTCGGGCTGGTGTGTGACTGAGGGCACCGATCCTCTGTGCGGGAATCTCTCCGCTTTGCCCTCCGCACCCCTGTTGCTGTGCTCTCCTCCGCTACTCCGAAGCTTTCCCCCTCCGCCACCCGCAGTCTCCGCCCACGAAGGGGCTTCCTAGTGTGTGGAAACCATTCCTCCTTCACGGCTCCCTCCCACTGGTGCAGGTTCCGTCCCTATTCTTTTGTCTCTGTTTATTCTGTTTTCTTTTGCCCTACCCAGGTATGTGGGGAGTTTCTTGCCTTTTGGGGGGTCTGAGGTCTTCTGTCAGCGTTCAGTAGGTGTTCTGTAGGAGTTGTTCCACGTGTAGATGAATTTCTGATGTATCTGTGGGGAGGAAGATGATCTCTGCGTTTTACTCTTCCGCCATCTTCCTCCGGGGGGTCTATGGATACTTCTGAAGCTAGTGTCCCTAGAGGACTCGAGAAGAACTAGTTCTCATGGCTTCATAAGCCTCAGAAAATTCAATCAGATTTAAAAAAAAATCAGTGAAATAAAATCCCCAAATACATTTAATTCTGTGCTCCATGTAAGGTTAGCTGAAAACTCTCACAAACTATAAACATGAATTACAATATTTTAAAAATGTCTTCTTAGAAAAGTATTCTCCTACAGTATCATCAGAGTTCAAAACTGAAAAGAATTGCTAAAATTCTAAACATATTCTTGGAAACATATGAAATAAAATGGTGATTTTCTAATCTTATTACAATTTCACTGGTGATTTGTCATTCATTCATCCATTCACAAGTTTATTCAACACTCAGCATCTAGTAGGTATTAAATGCTGTACTAATCACTGATCTTAGAGTAATGAACAAAACCAATAAATATTCCTGTAGCCCTGAGTTCACGGTGCTTACGTTTTAGTGTGAAATGTTGGAAAATATGCAAAATAATTAAATATGTAACATGTTAAATTATATTCGGTGCAAAAGATAAAATTAGGGACTGCTAGGCCAAAAGCGGATTACAAATGTAATCAGTCAGAGATTCATGTACCAACAAAGTGATAACGGGGGTAATTTTTAAAAGCTGAGGAGGGGAACCTTATACATATAGGAGAGAAGAGGCTCCAGCATAATGGATTTGAGATGGGCTCTTGTGAGGTGTCCTCTAGAAATACTGAGGGGTCCATCAGCCACATCAGAGTAAGCTAAGGAAGGAGCAGTAGAGGTGAGTAATGGAGCACTGGAAAGAAGAAGATTTTATAAGATCTTGTATGTCATTTGTGCTAAAGGGCTTGGTCTTTACATATTGAGTTGGATGGGAGAGATTGGGAGAGGTTTTAGGGGAAGAGTGAATGTGACTGACTTACTTTTCAAAGGAACGTTAATCTGACTTTCTTTAAAAACAGTATCTGAAGGGAATTCCCTGGTGGTCCAGTGGTTAGGACTCAGCACTTTCACTGCCAGGGTCTGGGTTTGATTCCTCGTCAGGAACTAAGATCCCACAAGCTGCGTGGCTTGGCAAAAACAAAACAAAACAAAAACAAACCCCAAACAAACCAACAAACCAGTATCTGAATTATCATTTAAGAGATAATTGGCAAAGGGTTGAGGTCTTGGGTGTGGTCAATAACAGGGAATCAACGAGAAAGCAGGAGAGACAGATAGGAGATGTATCAAAATCAAAGAGGTATAAGATGATGGTAGCTTCAATCAGGGTTAATGACAGCGGAGGTGAAGAGAAACAGGCTTTGCATTTTGAAGTTAGAACTAATAGGATTAGTATGGATTGAATGTGTGGTTGGAGAGGGAAAAATGGAACAAGGAGAAAGATAGGGGTGCCTTTCAGAGAGATAAAAAAGACTCTTGGAGGAACTTAAGGGGAGAAAAGCAAGGGTTTGAGTATAGTCTGCAGTTTGCCTTCCCAAATTTCTGCTTCCAGAATATTCAGTGATACTCCAGCAGTGATTTTGGCTTTCTCTTTTTCTCTGGGCTATCACAAGTAATTCTGCCTTTCCTGGGCTTCTTTTCTCATAGCAATGTAAGAATTACTATGATTCTATTTTATTCTCAGTTGCTCATATTTTGACATTTCTTAGTGTTCATTGTCACCTAATGTGGCAGATTAAACAAGGCTGCCAATTCTTAACAATATTTCAATCAAAAGAAGAGTGTACACCCTGCATCTTTAATTTGTCAGGTCTTGATGAGCACCTGGACAAATAACACACAGTTAAAGTGACATCATACCAGTCCTCAGGAAACTGGTAGCTTCTACTTCTATCTGGAATACTCTATCTGGAAGCCCTGAGTCACCACGTAAGAAATCTTACTACCTCTCAATCACCATTCAGGAGAGTCCTCAAGTAAGTCAACTAGTGGGTAGTTTGAGCTAATCCCAGCCTTTCATTCATCCCATCCAAGGTTACAGAGGTGCAAAGGATGCTGTGTTTAGCCCTTCAGACCAGACTAACTGTCAGTTGAATACCACTGAGAGATCTTAGTTGATGCCACGTGGAGCTGAAGAATTGTCATCCTGATCCCAGCCTGAATTCCTGACCCACAAAAATGTGAGGTATAATAAAAAGGAGTTTTTAAGGCTCTTTTATTTAAGGCAGTGTGTTAAGTGACAATACATAACTGGAACAGATCCAGGGGTTTTTCAGATATTTTCCATGGAGTTTTGGTTTTCTTATTCTAGTAACTTTGGGAAGATTTTAAACTGATCTCTATACTACCACAGTCTTCTTTGAATTCCTCTTATTTACTCTGGTGTCCTACACAGCATTCCTTCTAAAAAAGAAAACCACTGTACAGCAGTGTGAAATGAGCAGATTTTGGCTGTTGTAGCAATAATGTGATAAATGCTTTGAATCAGATAGTAACGTTTGGTCTGGTTTTTCCAAAAGCCAGAATATATGAATTTGGAAATCAAGATTCCAAGTAAGAATGTGTCTTCTTATTCGTATACCTAAAAATACTCTAATTTCAAAATTCTCCTTGGCCTGTATTTTGCATTTTATTGGTTTTGATATTTTAATTCCAAGGAGTGAAATATTTATTTCAAAGCTCAGAATGATTCCTTAAATTCAGCATAACATCTGGCCATTTGGCATCTTCATGGTACTGAACCAATAGTAAAATAAAGGATTACTGTATACCTTGCTTCAATTGATCTTTTCTATCTTTAATAGGCATTGAATTATGGAAAATTATTTTCTCCATATATGAAAGATGACCATGAGAGGAGAAATATAGTGTCTTAGTGTGTTTCTTAGTGTGGGGAGAAATATGAATTTCTTTATTAGTGTGATATATATATATATATATATATATATATATATATATATATATACCTCCTTGGTCCTTTTTGGATCATCTTTATATTTGTGGAATATAGGATTTTTTAAACATGGTCTATTGAATATTTTTATCTAAAATTTATTAAAGAAGGTTGCTCTGATATTCATAAAATTTTTTATAAAATTTCCTACTATTGTGTTGTCACTGTCCAGTATTATTGTCAATGTTTTGATAGTCCAGTGATAAGACTTGAGAGATTTAGCTATACTCAAGAAATATTTGTATTAGAGAACAATGACATCAGTTAGCAGGTTGGTTGTGTCCAGTCATAAAGCCAAGTGTTCTTAATATCTTCTTTATGAAGAGATTTTTGATCACTATTATATTTTATCCTTATTGATTAATTTTGGTTTTCAACCTGTCTATTGTGCATCTTAAATTTTTGATTTTGTATACATTTTATCTCGATTTTCAAATAAATTGTGCAGTGTTTTACTCTTCCAATTTATTTTTAATTCATATTTCAGTACTACATTACATGACTTGCCAACATCATTTAACACAGTATTTTCTCATCTAAACCAGTGTTTCAATTGGACTGTAATAAAACACACTCTCCTTTTTTTTTTCTCTAATTTGACTAGCCTTGTTAACCTACTCTGCCATTTTCTCCTTATCTTTTCAACCTCATAGGATATGTCTTGTGAAATCTCTATCCACACTCACTCTCTCAGTGAACTTATCTTAGAAATGAATTATGAACTAGTTTCATAATTTTAAATATCATCTAACTGCTGATGATTTAAAGACCATCTACTAAAAAAAAAAAATGTATATTGCCCAGGATCCAATTTCTTGTGTATTTTCTGGCTGTGATAGATTTTCAACTCATCAGTATTTAACAAACTTTCCTAGAGTAGCATATTAAGCTACAAGACATATATGTTTATTTTCTTTGAAATAAACTGCTTCATAAAATAATTTAATATAAAGTGTGAAATTCATAAAAGTGTTATCAAAGTATTGTTTTAGCAGGGATTCCAAATAATATTAACTAAAAATGTGTCTAGTACTTTAAATGACATTTAATTGAACCATGTCAAGAAATCTGTAGATATTTTCATTAATATTTTATAGACATTTATTACAGATATTTAACAAATTAAATAATTTACTCAAAGTAACAGTGCAATGGTGTGTCTCTAATATGACTTCTCTAGTACTTCAATTATCGCTTCAATAAATACTCTTTTTTTTTCAGTGCCTAGGATTAAGGAAAATCAACCCATAAATTATATTATATATAAATAAAATATGTATAAATAAAATATAAATACAAATAAGTAGTGTATATTAAACCATAAGTCTATAATAAGTATGATAACTATAATAATTATAAATATGTGTATTATAAGTGTTATTAGTATATGATTAATTATAAGTGTATTATAATATATAATTATGTATAATGTGTATATATATATATGTATATAGATAGCTATATTGTAGCCATTGTGTAATTTAAAGACTTCTGTATTCTGCCCTGAAAATTAATGTACTCTTTTCTTTATTATATTATTTTATTGTGCAGAGTTCAGAATTTTTAGGATTAAATCTCTGTCTCTTTAACAGCTCAAATAGTCCCTTAGCTATAGACAGAGTGATAATCTGGCTTGTGATGAGAAGTGAGCAGAGAATGGGATCCTAGACTGTGGTTCCAGGGTTAACCAGGGTAAGATAACCTATTTCATAAGGTAAAGCTGATGTATTTATTAAGTGTTTAAAGCAGCTCCAGAAGCATGTTATATGCTGTATACAGCTGTCTAGTTTTGTTCATTTTACTCTGCTTCTGGAGAAAACATGGACCACACATATGCATAGATAATGAGTAAAACTGTCTCTTGTTTATAAAAGTGGTACTATTTTTAAAAGTTATTGAAACATTTTTACAATCTGGATTTTATAAATTTAATAATTTTGAATAGGAAGACCAAGATTGTGTTCATTGTACAAGTTTTAAAATAATACTTCTCTCAAATATCTTTGCATGTAATTTTATCACTGCCTTGTTTCTTTGCATGAAATCATCAGTTTTTCTGTGAGGGCACCATTATGTAGCTAATAAAATTAGCACTCTAATTTTTAAAATATGTAAAATTTCTATCGGCATTTATACAAGCAGGTAGACATATTCTATTTCAAAAAATGCTCCTACTTCTTCATAGAGCTATTGATTACCATGAAAGCTTTTGGTAGCATGGGAAATTCTTAGACAAATGAAATGAAAACTGGTGATGAATATAGCTGAATTCGGCACAGATTAATGCGGACAATGCACAATTTAGACTCAATAATTTACTTTTAGAATATTATTGCCCTTTGATGGACATCTCCCAAATTTTTGCCTACAAAAAAACAAAACCTTAGTCAACTCTTTTTCTCCTGAGAATAGCTGCAAGCATATGGTTGCACCCAAGGGTGCAGCAGACACTTAGGACGACTTTATTGGTATCATGCCATTGAAGGGATATTTGTAATCTTTGGTGCCAAGTATACTTTCATATCTTTGAATGAGAAGGGTGCGCTGTTTGACACTGTGATATCCCAGTGTCATATTGAAGAATTGTCTCCGCTGTACTGTAGCTGGATTCTTTTTCTTTTTAAACTTTTAATGCATCCAGCTTATTTTTTATTATTATTATTATTTTTTTTTTTTGCAGTACGTGGGCCTCTCACTGTTGTGGCCTCTCCCGTTGCATAGCACAAGTTCCGGATGCACAGGCTCAGTGGCCACGGCTCACGGGACCAGCATCTCTGCAGCATGTGGGATCTTCCTGGACTGGGGCACGAACCCATGTCCCCTGCATCGGCAGACGGACTCCCAACCACTGCGCCACCAGGGAAGCCCCTATTTATTATTTTTATTGGGATAAGAACACAACAGAATTTAAGTGCACGACACAGTATTATTAACTGTAATTCAGCTCTTCTCATCTCTTTCTGTCAAGAGTTGTATTATTAAGTATTATATAATGCATTTTAGGATTCAAATCCTGCCTCTACTTTTCACAAGCTATGTAACAGAAAACAAACCAATTAACATTTATGAGTTTCAGTTTACTCATCATTAAAATAAATATATGACAAAGGAGCCAAGAATATACAACAGAGAAAGGAAAGTCTCTTCAATAAATGATGGGGAAACTGGTCAGCCACATGCAGAAGAATGAAACTAGACCACTATCTTACACCATACACAAAAGTTAATTCAAAATACATTAAAGATTTGAATGTAACATCTGAAACCATAAAACTCCTAGAAGAAAGCATAGGCAGTACATACTTCGCCATCGGTCTTAGCAATATCTTTTTGGATATGTCTCCTCAGAAAAGGGAAACAAAAGCAAAAGTAAACAAGTGGGACTACATCAAACTAAAAGTTTCTGCTGCAAAGGAAATCATCAACAAAATGAAAAGATGACCTACCGAACGGGAGAGGACATTTGTAAATCGTAAATCTGATAAGGAATTAAGAGCCAAAATTTATTAAAAAACTCAAACAACTCAACAACATAAACACAACAATCCACCTTCAAAATGGGCAGAGCATCTGAATAGACATTTTTTTTTCTGAAAGAAGACACACAGATGGATAACAGGCACATGAAAAGATGCTCAACATCATTAAATATTAGGGAAATGCAAATCAAAACCACAATGAGATACCAACTGACACCTGTCAGAATGGCTATCATCAAACAGACAAGAAATAACAAGTGTTGGTAAGGATGTGGACAAAAGGGAACTCTTGTGCACTGTTGGTGGGAATGTAAATCTGTGCAGCCACTATGGAAAACCGTATGGAAATTCATTCAAAAATTAAGACTAGAACTAACATATTATCCAACTCTTCCACTTTTTTGTGTGTCTACCAGAAATCCACTTGTTAAAAATTGAAGTATAGTTAATTTACAATGTTGTGTTAGTTTCAAGTATACAGCCAAGTGATTCATATATATATGTATATTCATATATATATTCATATATATATATTCATATATATATATATATATATATATATATATATATATATATATATATATGGAACAACCTAAGTGCCCATGGATGGATGAATGAATAAAAAATATAGTTTATTTATACAGTGGAATCTACTCAGCCATTAAGAAAAGATGAAATCTTGCCATGTGCAACACGGATGGAACTTGAGGGTATTATGCTAACTGAAATACATCAGATCTAGAAAGACCAGCACTGTATGAGTTCATTCATATGTGTAACAAAACAAAAGAAAGAAAGGAAACACATAGATATATAGAACAAACTGAGTTTACCAGAGGGTAACGGGTTTGGGAGGAGGGCAAAAGGGGTAAAGGGGGTCAATTGTATGGTGATGGATGGAAAGTAGACTTTTGAAGGTGACCATGCTGTGGTGTGTTGAAGTATAATGTTGTGCACATGAAACATATATAATGTCATAAACCAATGTTACCTCAATAAAAAATAAACCTCAAAAAATGTTGATAATATTGCCTGTTTATACTTACCTGCTAACAAGTATAATATCAAAAGAAATATCACTCATATGATTAGGTGGTAAACAATGGAGTTCTATGAATTTATAAAATCTTAATATTAACTCAAATTTTTATGTATGAGGTGTATATCTATAGCCTCTGAACTATCCTTTGAAACAGGATGCACAATAAAATATTTATATTCATGTCAGTATTATTTCTCTTAAAACAGAATAAAATATAGAAAAATACCAAGAATTTCTGATTTTCTTCACTCGGTTGTTAAAATTCGCTAGAACATTTAAAAATACCTCTTGGCCAGACTCATAGAATCATGTACTCTGCTCTAATTATTCCCTATTCAAGAGAAATAAGAATTTCATTGCATTTTATGTAGAGCCCTGCAACTACTGAAATAGAAAATTTAGCATGCATTCCTAAGACAGGAGAAAGATATAAATAGAACACATTCAACTTCTTGGAAGCACAGTCCTTACAAAGGGAAAAATATATGTTTACAGCTATCAGGAGACACATGCTTTTGTTGATAAGATTTTATTCTTCTTACAATAATGCTTAGTTTATTGTCAGTCAATCAGAATGTGTACTTGAGGTCATCAATTTAAAGATGGGGCAGCCCTGGCTGCCATATACACCTCATACTGATTATCTTTTCATATTATTTGCACAAGCAGCTTGGGTCATTCTGATAGATAAGTAGATCAAACAAGAATCATGATAAGGAGGTTAATAGGTAGTTCAACAACAGTCAACCATATTTATTTGAACTTTCATCAAGTTATTTGAATAAATGGAAAGAGTGATGTCAGTAATACCCCAGCCTCTGTCCACTGACAAAGGTCAACAGACAGCTATCCACACACACACACACACACAAAAAAAAAAAAAAAAAAAAAAAAAAAAAACCTCCCTGGGAGAGCTCTAGAGTCCAATTAAGAAACTTCAGCAAAGTAGAACAACAACAGCAAAACAACCAAAAAAAACAAAAACAAAAACAAAAACAAACCCTGAAAATAATCGCACAAAAAGTGAAGGAAAAATAGCTCTATTTTGCCTGTATAGTCCCATCTTTCAAGCCAGCATTGCTCAGTGTCCAGAAGCAACTCTTCAACCAAGAGTTTCTTCTACCAGAATGGGGAGAGCAGAGTGAGTAACCAGCTTCCCCAGCCTTTGGGGCACCTCATGAAGGACCTGCTTCAGTTTCACCCCATCCAGAGACTGGCAAAGCTGAGACATATAGAGATGGCTAGAAACAAGGAAGAAAAGCAAGGGATATCAGCACCAGCCAACGTATCAGAGCCATCTTAAAAATAGCATACTGACTGGTCAGAATTCCAAATCAGACAACATTTGCAGAAACCTTTCACAGGGTTTGCATGTAGAAGATGCTAAACAGAGATTAAGTTCTTCAGTACCTGTGCTCAACATTTTCTCTTCTGTAGTAAGTCAGCACCACTTGTGTACTTCATGGCAGACAAGACTATTTGGTTATCTAACAGCCATTTATCTCCTTCTTTGTGCAAACAAACAACAAAAAGAAAACATTTTTCTGGATGACAACAGTAACCCTATGTCACTTATCCAGATACTTACTTTCTCAGCTTGGTTTGCAAACTAGACATGGCCATAAAACCATACATACCAATATAAACATATTTGCTTACAACTCACACCGTCTTTGGATTTAGGCATGAAAAGTTGTGTTGAATGAAAGCCATCATAAGATTCAGGGCAACACACACAGTGGTGAGGAATAGAATGATTAATTTGTTGACCTTCTTTAAGATCCCCTGGTGGTAGGATAATTAATTCTTTGTTTCTTTAGCCACAGTTAGTTGCAAACTCTGTTATTTATAATTGATATAATTCTAAATTGAATAATCAAAAATTGCTGTGCTTGTATGTACTAATTTTCTTCTGAAATCATGGTTATGAATGTGTACATTTTAAATCAATGCTGCTAATGTAAATTATTCAATTTATGAATTTAATATTGTTTGGCAAATTTAGGAAATGGATAAATACATCAGGCCTGGTTCCTACTCACAGAGATCTTTCAATGTATTGTGGATATAAAAACAAGATTGTATGTCACCTTTAAGACAAGGCTCTCTTACTTCTTCCCAAACCCTCTCCTTCTCCTCTGATCCTGAAGGATCATGTCAATGCCTCTAAAATGATAATCTGTGAATATTCTAATGTGCTCACAGTATTTTTTTTTCAAGAGGTAATATTACCCAGTATCAATAACACTATTTCACTCAATGCCTTGAACAGAATATTGTACATTCAGACACTTCATACATGTATTCATACATTACTTAATTTGTTTATTTAATATACATTGCTTGAACAGTAGTGATGGGAAGATTCTTTTTGTTGTTGTTTTTTTTAATTAATTTTTATTGGAATATAGTTGATTTACAACATTGTATTAGTTTTTGCTGTACAGCAAAGTGAGTCAGTTTATACATATACATATAACCACCCTTTCTTAGATTCTATTCCCATATAGGTCATTACAGGGTATTGAGTAGAGTTTCCTGTGCTATACAGTAGGTCGTTATTAGTTATCTATTTTATATATAGTAATGTGTATATGTCAATCCCATCTCCCAATTTATCCCTCCACCAAGTCCCCCTTGGTAACCATAAGTTTGTTTTTCTACATCTGTGACTCTATTTCTGTTTTGTAAATAGGTTCATTTGTACCATTTTTTTAAATTCCACATATAAACAATATCATATATTTGTATTTATCTGTCTGACTTGCTTCACTCAGTCGGACAATCTCTAGATCCATCCATGTTGCTGCAAATGGCATTATTTCATTATTTTTTTATAACTGTGTAATATTCCATTGTATATATGTATATACATCTTCTTTATCCATCCCTCTGTCGATGGACATTTAGGTTGCTTCCATGTCCTGGCTACTGTAAATAGTACTGCAATGAACACTGGGGTGCATATATATTTTCAAATTATGAAATTCTCTGGATATATGCCCAAGAGTGGGATTGCTGGATCATATGGTAGCTCTGTTTTTAGATTTTTAAGAAACCTCCATGCTGTTCTCCATAATGGCTGTAGCAATTTACATTCCCACCAATAGTGAAGGAGGGTTCCCTTTTCTCCACACCATCTTCAGCATTTTTTGTTTGTAGAGTTTTTTGAAGATGGCCATACTGACCAGTGTGAGGTGATACTACATTGTAGTTTTGATTTACATTTCTCTGATAATTATTGATGTTGAGCATCTTTTTCATGTGCCTCTTGGCCATCTGTATGTCTTCTTTGGAGAAATGTCTATTTAAGTCTTCCACCCATTTTTTGATTGTTTTGTTTTGTTTTGTTTTTGATGTTGAGCTGCATGAGCTGTTCGTATATATTGGAGATTAATCCTTTGTTGGTGGCTTCACTTGCAAGTATTTTCTCCCACTCTGTGGGTTTTCTTTTTGTTTCATTTTTGGTTCCTTTGCTGTGCAAAAGCTTTTAAGTCTCATTAGGTCCCATTTGATTATTCTTGTTTTTATTTCCATTATTCTAGGAGGTGGGTCAAAAAACATCTTGCTGTGATTTATGTCATAGAATGCTCTGCCTATATTTTCCTCTAAGAGTTTTATAGTGTCTGGCTTTACATTTAGGTCTTTTATCCATTTTGAGTTTATTTTTGTGTATGGTGTTAGAGAGTGTTCAAATTTCATTCTTTTACATGTAGCTGTCCAGTTTTCCCAGCACCACTTATTGGAGAGAATGTCTTTTCTCCATTGTACACTCTTACTTCCTTTGTCATAGATTAGGTGACCTTAGGTGTGTGGGTTTATCTATGGACTTTCTATCCTGTTCCATTAATCTATATATCTGTTTTTGTGTCAGTACCATATTCTTTTGATTATTGTAGCTTTGTAGTATAGTCTGAAGTCAGAGAGCCTGATTCTTCTAGCTCCATTTTTCTTTCTCAAGATTGCTTTTGCTATTCAGGGTCTTTTGTGTTTCCATACAAATTGTCAGCTTTTTTGTTCTAATTCTGTGAAAAATGCTCTTGGTGATTTGATAGTGATTGCATTGAATCTGTAGATTACTTAGAGTAGTATAGTCATTTTAACAATGTTTATTCTTCCAATCCAATAACATGGTATATCTCTCCATTTTTTTGTGTCATCTCTGATTTCCTTTGTCAGTATCATATAGTTTTCTGAGTACAGGTATTTTGCCTCCTTAGGTAGGTTTATTCCTAGGTATTTTATTCTTTTTGATGCAATGGTAAATGGGATTGTTTCCTTAATTTCTCTTTCTGATATTTCATTGTTAGTGTATAGGAATGCAAGAGATTTCTGATTATTAATTTTATATCCTGCAAATTTACCAAATTCATTGATAAGCTCTAATAGTTTTCTGGTAGCATTTTTAGATTTTCTATGTATAGTACATGTCATCTGCAAACAGTGACACTTTTACTTCTTCTTTTCTAATTTGGATTCCTTTTATTTCTTTTTCTTCTTTGATTGCTGCGGCTAGGACTTCCAAAACTATGTTGAATAAAAGTAGAGAGAGTGGACATTCTTGTCTTGTTGATGAGCAGATCCTTGAGGGATGTAGGCATGTTTTTAAAGGTTAAGAAGACACAATTCCTGTCCTCTAGGAGCTCATGGTTTACTTTTACAAATTAACAAAAATGCATTGTATACTTTTATTTTTATTTTTATTTTTATTTATTTATTTATTTTTTTTTTTTTTTGCGGTATGCGGGCCTCTCACTGCTGTGGCCTCCCCCGTTGCGGAGCACAGGCTCCGGACGCGCAGGCCCAGCAGCCATGGCTCACGGGCCCAGCCGCTCCGCGGCATATGGGATCCTCCCAGACCGGGGCACGAACCCGTATCCCCTGCATCGGCAGGCGGACTCTCAACCACTGCGCCACCAGGGAGGCCCTGCATTGTATACTTTTAAACTACATTATTACAAAATTAATGAAACAAAAATAGCACCACCACTACCAACAGTAATGTAATTAACTCTAATTAACTTAAGCAGAAAGACTTGCAAAGTAATTCATAACAAAAGATACATATAAGCTTAGTTGTGAATATTGTGCTGCCTTTGGAAGATGAAGAAAAAGATGAAAGAAGACCTTAATCCTATGGAAGAAACTTGAAAAATCCAATTAAGAAAAAGTATATATTTTTATGGTGTTTTAAGAACATTGGAGAGCTGTGGGGAAAAAAAGAATCAGATGAGCTAAAGTTCCAGCTGAGAAAAAGCCATTCCTGGTGGAACTGAGATTGTGGACCATTTTCAACCCTGGGCATATTTGTTGGATATGAGCTTATTCGGAGGTTTTTGAAAGTCAAGAGTTGAGCTAGTTCAGTAGGCTTTCCATAGGAAGAGGAGAAGCTTGTGATGGCCCTTTAGGTTGGCAAAATTTTTAACAATCTATAAAAGTAATAGATGCATGGTCAGTTTTAATCATGGGACATTTACAAATGATGGAAGAGTGTATCAAGCTGGGAAAGGATGAAAGAGTCTGGAAGTGTAGAGTTAAATCATATGTAGTCCTCTGATGTTTAAGAGACAAAGTACAAATAAAGGAAGAAATTGACACCAAAAACATGACCTTTAAGTATTCAAAACCAAATAGAAGTGAAATGTGTATAATTAAGCTGTAACCCAGACAGTGTCAACCAAGCTAAATCAGTGCTCCTCATCCTACAGACCTGTCAGGAGTTCAGCTGAGCTGGGAGTTCAGCTGAGCTGTCAGTTATTGGAGTGGTTCATTAAAGCAACAAGCCAAATTTTTTTCCCTTATAGGTTATTACGTTACTACAAAATATTGATTAGAATTCCCTGTGTTATACAGTAGGTCCTTGTTGGTTATCTATTTTATATATAGTAGTGTGTATCTGCTAATCCCAAACTCCTAATTTATCCCTCCCCACCCACTTTCCCCCTTGGTAACCATAAGTTTGTTTTCTATGTCTGTGAGTCTATCTGTTTTGTATATAAGTTCATTTTTATCTTTTTTTAGATTCCACATATAAATGATATCATATTATATTTTCTGTGTACCTGAAACTAACACAACATTGTAAATCAACTATACTTCAATTATAAAAGCAACAATCCAAAAATGAAAGATTTGAGCTTTTATTCACTTACTATGATGTTATGAGCAAGAGGCTAAAACTGGAGTAAGCATAGACTCCTGTATTCTATTTTCTTAACAAGGAAAGGTGCATGAGTTGGTGCATAGAAGCTTCTGTTAGTCAGTGCAGACGTGGTGGTCACCTCACTGTTGAGGAAGCCCTGAACCAAAGTCTCAGAGAGTTTTTATGGACTGGGGGGCTGAGGGGAATGGTGTTGAGTCAGGGGGGTAAGTGTCTTCAAGTTTTCTTCTCTTTTCACCATAAAGAGGCCTCAGCAGAGGTGTCTGAAGAGGACATATACCCAATGCCTCAGATAAAGAGACTTAGAAATGAAGGTCTTAGGTCTAGAAATAAGAATATGTGAAGGGCATAACTGGACAAAGGAGCTGAGTCCTTAAGTAAAACTTGGATTCACTCTCTGTGCCACAAGTCTGATGTGGGGAGGCAGCTTCCCTGCTGAGGTCTGCCAGGGAAAGCCTTTTTAATTGCCTATTTTCAGGCTTGAAAAAATCACATATATGTTTTAAGACAGGAGCTGGACTCCTCAGACTTGATATAGAAAAAATCATAAACAAATTTTGAGGAAAAGTAACATTGTCTTAAGTTTTTACACATTTAGAACATACATAATAAAAATATTACCAGATTTACCAATGTGACTAATAAGAGAAATTTTCTAAAATACACACAAACACACAGATAATGGTGTCAGTAATAAACAACTTTAAACTACTAGGGATGTGTTAAAAGAAATAAGAAGAAACGTAGGAAAAGCTGGAGCCAGTGGATGTAAAGACAGAGCATTTCAAAAGACTATTAAAATATCTATAACAGAGACAACAATAAAACAAACTGACAAAAACTGACGTTTTATAATTGAAAACTGAGGTATTTGTAATTAGTATTTCATTGTTTGATGGCAATGTGAGTGCAGCAAAAGATTGTATTAGTGAGTTGAAAAATTGGCTATTAAGAATAATACTACAATGAACATGAGTGTGCAGATATCTGTTTGAGAGAGTGATTTTGTTTTCTTTGGGTATATACACAGAAGTGAGATTTCTGGGTTATATGGTCATTATATTTTTGTTCTTTAGAGGAAACGCCATACTGTTTTCCATAGTGGCTGTACCAATTTGTATTCCACCAACAGTGTATGAGGGTTCCTTTGTCTCCACATCCTTACCAGGACTTGTTATCTTTTGACATTTTCATAATAGAATTGTGCATTTTGAAACTTTTTGAGAGGGTAGATATGTTACGTATACTTATCAAATTAAACAAAATATTGAATACAATAATTCTCTTGCTTTACTCTCTAGATATCCTCAATAAGCAGTTTGTTGTTGATTCTCCTTCTAACATAGACTCCTAAATTCCATTATAGAATGGCTAAATCTGAGAATCAAGTTATTTCAAAAAAGTACTATGTGAAGTCCCCAATGAGAGAAGAGGTGTGCATAAGATATTTTATGTAAACTATGTATGTCATGAAAGAGCTTTCCACTTGTGTAATTAACATTTGAACAAGCATGCTTTGAGTTGTATGGCATCTGGTAAACAATATGAAGTCTACTTTAATAAAAACAATAAAAGCAACAATTAAGAAAAAAGTGTATTCTGGGCTTCATAGAAATTTAACTACAAGACAAAAGGACAGTGAAACATTTTAAAAAGAGAACTTAATGTGATATTTTCTCACACTGTGTTATGACTCAGAGTGATAGCAGTGTTGTAATGGCAGTCAAATGAGTTCAGAGGTGTATGATGCTAGGGAGATCAGGAGAAACACAAAGGCTCCTTTGCATTTAAATTTTTAATAGTAAGTGTGCAGTTTGAGACTGCTTGAGTTTTTGATGTGAAGTGAAACTTTTATTAGATCACTCTCATCTCCATTTATAAAGTTTTATAACAAAAAATGTGGACATAGAAACTAATAATAATCTTTATTATAATATAAATACCCAGCTGAAATTTGTTGTCTATCCCTCAGGCCCAAGATATTATATTTGCTTGACAAAATATCTCTGTGTTAGCTCATGCTTTAATTTGGAAAAATATAGATAGATGGGTAGATTAAAGAAATAGATAGATAGATGCAGTTTTATTGGTTTAAAATAACTTTATATTTAAGAGGCAAAACAGTTAAATGAATACTCTAAATAGATAATTTGCCTAAATTCTTAAACATTAAAATATCAAGTTTAGTTTGTTACATATAAGCAAAACTTTACTGTATTTTCTTGTTTAATATTAATTTGAGTGAAATACACTGAGAAATAATCAACTTTTTTGAGCTAAAAACAAACAGAGGATTTGTTTTATTTTCTATTTTGCTTGGAATGTTTTTATCTTCTGATAGTCTTGCTGAGGACTCCAAAATAAAATGTATCAAAGTCGAGCTGATTTGGTTAGTGAGATGGAGGAGAAAAACTCTGATGTATCTCTAAGAAAATATAGAGCTCTACCAAACACAGGTTGAAAAACTTCTAAATTAACCTAAGCTGTCCATTTTCAGATGAGGAAAGTAAAGACAAAGTAAATTAGCTGAGGTTTTAGGGTCAATTAAATTCTTACCCAGCATTTTACAAAATTTCCTGTAATGGCAGAGACTACATTCATTCATGATGTTGATAAAATCTTTTTGCAGTAAACATTGATCATTTATATTTTCATAGAATATGTTCCATTTAGCCATTATAAATAGTTGAGTTTATCTCATTTACTTCTTTTAACATGATAAAAAAGAATAATGAGACATAATAATAATGGAATATTTTCCCCATTCTCTCTACTGAGGACTCCTGGGAAGAATGGGTCACTTTGACCCAATGACCTCTGATAACGTTCCTTCCTAGGCCAATATGCTATTAGTGCTCAGTAGTAGAAATACCATGGAGAGTCATTATGAAGGATGTTTCTAATCTGTCTGCATTTCATATTGAAAATAAAACTGGGAATTATGGATTATGGAGCATGACTGACTAGGGAGTGGACTATTTTTTTTAATTTAATGATGTAAGTAATAAATTTCAAACAGAGATCTCTTTTTTTGTGGGTGAGCCAATCTCCCACATATATTACTCAGAGTGGAACTTGTGTGTGAAATCTGAAGCTAAAAATTCATCTAAACGTGGGAACAAATCCATAATTTTGGAGATCTGCCTCTGATGGTCTTAAGATCAGACTTTTCCTGAGCTTGGAGTTTGTATATATCTTTTGAATTTTAAAACAATTTGGAATTAAGTTTTCTAATTGATCTGGGCCTGAGTTATCAATTCAACTCTTTTTATTTTTATAAATATCAAAGTTTATGCTATAGTTTCTATTTTAATAGTTGTTTAAGACATTATATCATATATGAATTCTCTTTATAAAACCCCATTTTGACCAATTGACTTTTTGATTTCTGTTTTTAGTTTTTCTGGGGTTTACTTCTATAATTATTACATTTATACTATACTAATTTAAGACAGTATTTGTCAGTATACCATTATGTGATATGATGAAATTAGTACATTAGTTTGAATTGTCTCTGGAGAAGGGCATTTTCCCTTAACAGCAATCTAGTTACTTGTCTCCAGATGAACTACAAACACTAAATAGGTGAAAATAAAAAGACATGGTAGTCACAGTAAGAATCTCTCAATGATTACATCTTTTCAAAATCAGGAAACAAACATCTCCATTTTCAGATTTTGCCCAACATTTTCCCAATCAAGTTTCCATTCTGTGTATCATAGGATAATATATCATGCTCTGGTAAGTAATATTCTTAAAGTGACCCCTTTGGATTCTTTCCACATGTTTTATGCTTTTAAGTGTATTAAACATGTTAAACTATTTTGTTTAGATAGTAACAGTATTTACCATTAAGAAGTACGTTTGTCAAACAGTAACAAAAAGCCTTCACACAATAAATAACAGTGGCTTCAAAATGTAGATGTTTATTTTTCTTCCTCATGAAAGTTTCAAGTTTGGCAATTCAGGGCTTATTATGGGGTCTCTGGTCCAAGCAGTCCCCAGAGACTCAGGTTTTTGCTACCTCTGTTTTTCAAATGTCCACATTAAGGATGGTTTTCATTTCAAGATCAACTCATAGCCCTAATAGGTGCTTCAGGACCAGTTACCATAAACACAGTCTGGCAGTACTTAGGAGCAGGAAATGAAGAAAAAAGGTGAAAAGAGTGCTTTACGTCTTTGCTTACACTGAATTGACCAAGATCTGAGCGTATCTTACTATGAGAGATAATCTTATTATGAGAGATGGTGCGCAAAGAGTGAAAGCAGGCTGAGTTTATCTTGCCTTTGCCATTACTAGCTCTATGTATTTGGGCAAATCAAACATTCCTCAGTTTCCACATATATTAAATGGGAATATAATAATAGTACTACCTCAGAGTCTTATTTCATATATATATATATTTAATTTTAAATTTACTAATAGATGTTTCAAACTTAGACCAGTACTTATCATATAGGGTATACTCTACCAAGTATTTAGCATTGTTGATATTAATTATTATTATTTCTTCTGGAAAGCTAGGTGTTAGCTATAAATTGAGGATTCCATTACTTTGGAAGAAGGAGAAATTGGAATAGGGAAATAATTAGCATTCATACACTCATTGTATAACAGAAATGTAATTTTTTTTAAAGTAATCTGTAACAGTAACATCAGTGTCTGAATTTATGTCAAAAAGGAATTTTGAGGTCATGGGTCTATTCCTCTCAATGCTCCACTCCAGTCATATAGAAATGATGGATAAATTATGAAGACAATAATCAAGTAGGCATAGCTTTGGTTACAAACATGATAGCATTTCAGTAATTCACAAGAAGAATTATTAGTCCAGGTTCAAATCTTAGGCATATCAGGCTCAAGGACTGGAAACAGGCAAATGTTTTAAAGTCTTGGCTGTGTTGCAGGGTTAGAGTGAATCAGAAACACTCCACATGCAGGAGCTGTGGAGGGCCAAGCTGCTTGTAAGAAAGCAGGCATAGAGGCTAGCCCTGGAAAGTCACCCAGGAAAGGCCACCACAAGTGTCAGAAACAGCAGCTCTGAGAAGTCAATTATGAGAGTGACAAGGACACAACGAGGTTTTGGTTGACGTCACAAGCTAGTTCAGAGACGGCATCTACAATATCTTGATGTCATCATAGGATTAGGAGCCTGACATTCAAATATAACACCATTATGGGCTGAATTGTGGTCCCTCAAAATTCATATATTGAAGCCTAAATCCCCAGTATGTCACAATATGACTATATTTGGAGACTGAACTTTTAAAGCAGTAATTCAGTTTAAATGATAGCATATAGATCTTAAATCAATCTGACTAGTGGCCTTGTAAAAGGAGAGAATTTGGACACACAAAGGGTCACCAGGAATGTACATCCACAGAGGAAACACCTGAACACACAGGGAGAAAGTGGCCGTCTACAAGCCAAGGAGTGAGGCCTCAGGGAAACCAAACTTGCCAACAACTTGATGTTGATCTTATAGCCTCCAGAACTGTTAGCAATGCATTTCCAATTGTTTAACTCACCGAGTCTATGGTATTTTGTTAAGGCAGCCCTAGCAAACTAGTACAAATACCTTGATCTGAAGTAGAGGAACCAAAAGGCCGATGGAAATGATTATGAAGAGATAGAAATACAGTCTTCATTACAGCACATGCTGGTTAGGTACACATCAGCCAGCAATTAGCAGAAATGCTGGGAAGAGAGAAGTGAGTAAGACAGACATAGTCCCAGCTCTTATCAGTATTGTCTACTAAAGAACACAACCCAGGGCTTCCCTGGCAGCACAGTGGTTGAGAGTCCTCCTGCCGATGCAGGGAACACAGGTTCGTGCCCCGGTCTGGGAAGATCCCACATGTCGCGGAGCAGCTGGGCCCGTGAGCCATGGCTGTTGAGCCTGCGCATGCGGAGCCTGTCCTCCACAATGGGAGAGGTCACAACAGTGAGAGGCCCGTGTACCGCAAAAAAAAGAAAAAAAAAAAACACAACCCAATATTTTTAATGTAAATACATACATATTAAAATGTGCTGTGCCCCAAATCTCTTATGCTTTCAACTAAGTTATAGATCTATTATAATTTGGCAGGTATATAGGCACATCACTATTTTTAATAGGTTCATTTTATGGGTATATAATAGTTTGATTAAAAATACTACTTTTTGGCAGTTAGATTGTTTCTAAGCATCACTGTTATAAAAGTTTCAAAGCATCATTGTTATAAGAGTTTCACAGTGCAGTGTTTAAGGTGTTAGATTTATTTGGGTTCAAAATATTCCTTCTGAGAACTTTACTGCTACCAGGTTAATGTGTTTTTGGTGCATGAAAGTGGAATTGGGAAGTTTTGGAAAATGTTCAGAAATCAATCAGTGGACCAGCTCTACAGTGAGCCAGCAGTTTTAAGATGTGACAAGGCTATTTTCAAAAATTTACTGTGAGAATAAATTTAGTCAAATATTGTATTTTTTTTGAAATATCATATTGCTCATTGAATATTGAGATTGTGATTTCTTATGTTTTATACAATATTAGTAGTATTTTTTCCTCGTTGATTAGTATACTGAAATTCAGTACCAATGCAAAATGTTTCTTTAAATTTTTTAGTATATGTTAATAATTTTATACACAATCAAGTGTTGATTGCTACATATAAAAAATGTCAAAAGTCTATGATAGTAGATAGTTCTCTGAAACTATGTCATAAAATATTTATATACTTATTAGGAAATCAAGAAACCTTTTTTCCTTGCTTTAACCAGTGAAAAAGGGTAATTTTGGCTGAGTTTATAAAAAACAGAAAACAGATTTTATACATTATAAGTTGTTTCTGAATGGATTCAATTTCCTCTCTTTCTTTTCATTTTTTAAAAAGTATCAGGTTATATTCATTTTCAGTTAGGAGAATAATCCCAACTACGATCAATTTTATTTACTAGTTCATGAGCTATTCTATTAAAAGATCTTCAATTCTTCTGCCATATATATCTTGACATTAGAGTCTTTAAATACATCATTCTTCTTTGAAATGTATTTCTATATATTTGACTAAAGCTTCCTGTAACAATGCAATTTCTTTTGAATATGATTTATTCCTCATGTGAACCTCTGATAGGGCACACATTAGATAGGCTTTGAGAGAGGGACTGGATAAGTAGAGTTTATTGACATTTTCTTTGATACATTTGTGCTATTCACCTTTGGGTGTATTTTGAGCTGTGTCATTGTAAGATACCTTCTTTTAGTGTAGCTAAATAATTCAGGTGAAAAAAAAGATGTAATTTGCAGAGGAACAGTGCTTGGTCTCCTTATTTTTTCCAAAAACAGCAGATGTAGCAGAACAAAATATACCAAGGATTTTATTTGTCCTTTCCCAGACTGGAAAAATTCAGAGTATAGTCAAGAGACCTAACAGTTAGTACATAATTAGAAAGGAGAACAAAAAGCAGACATGCAAGAGGAAAACATACAATGTGTATGAAAAATTAGTTCGTTATATGGTTTCTTTGTTTTTGCTAGGTTCTTAGAATTCGCCAAGGAGCAGATGAGTAAATCATGACGTTCTGCTCAAACGTGTGTATATGCCAGAGAAGTTCAAGGAGGAGGAGAAGAACATAAACAAGGTTTGTTATAAAAGTACCATCAACCTTGTTCTGAAGTGGCTTGTAATGTGTGGTGGCGTGTTTGTCTTGCAAATGGATCTCAGGCTTGTTAGCTAAGCCTCTATGCTCTGTCCAATTCTGGAGCACTGTGGACAATTAGAGAGAGTTCAAGGAACTCTTACCCTCATTCTTGAGTCAAGGTAGGGATTGGCTGTCTCAGCGTGTTGTGCTAGGTTTTAACGTTTCAGGCTTCTACCTGGTATCTGCTGTCTTCAGCTGTCTGTCTCTTTTGGAATCCTGGCCAGAAAAGAGTTCCTTCTCCACAGAATGAAGGAGGTCTAATTCCAAAAAATAGGAAGTTTCACCTGAAGCCACCCCCAGAAGAAACTGTTCTTTATTTCCCACTTCAGGTCTCCAAACACGGAGCAGGTGCAAATGAAACATAGAACAAGTAACCTGGACCTGAAGGTCTTTGAGCAAAACTGCCCTGCGTTCCAGAGCAGGGGCTTTTATAAGAAAGTTCTGTAGACCGAAGGCTTTGGCTCAGCCTTTTGTGAGTGGAGTTTTCACACCAGGGATGCGTGGGTGCCTCTGTGATGCCACGGGTTCCAGGAAATCTTGATGGGAGCAGGGTTTTCCCTCTGGGAGGTTTAGGTTTACACTCCAGCATGTTTTGTGTGAAGGTGTGTCTACATGCATGTTCAGGTGTAGGTGAACCCGAGGGTGCATCTGAAGGTGATTTATACCACAGTACAGATGCTTAGGAGTTTAGGGTCTTGAGCCACTGTCAAAATTTTGCTTCACAAACAGTATCCTAAGAAAGCAAGCTTAATTAATGGGTGCTAGGAAGAGAGGAATGTGGTGAAAGAAAATCCCCAATGTAATAGGATAAATCTTTTCATCTGGGAAATTTCTCTAACATCAAACCTGAAAGTATAAATGAAGCTGGAAATTTACTGAGCAGTATTCTGGAGGGAAATTAGCACTCTCTTGACTGTGCCGTTAGGAATTCTCCAGGTCCAAGGAGTGGTCACCTTAAAATAGATAGTGTTAAGATGAAGATTAAGACAGCGTTTGCCTTTATTCTGTCTTTCTGAGTCCCCATATTTCAAAATCTAGGAGTTTTTACTCATTCCATGTTAAGATACTGGCAAGTCACCCCACAAAAAAAGATTGTGCATAGTTGACTAGAGAAAGTGTTTGAAGATGGAGAAAGCTGTTTCCTGAAGCAGAACAAATAGTGTGCTATTGAGATGCCAAAAATATAAAGATCAAGAAAAAGTGTCAAAACAGAAACAGAAGGGTTTAGCAATAAGATGGACATGTGGGCACAGTGGTGGAAGGGGAGGGTGGGACGAATTGGGAGATTAGGATTGACATATATACATTATAATGCATAAAATAGATAGCTAGCAGGAACATGCTGTAAAGCACAGGAAGCTCAGCTCAGTCAGTGATGACCTAGATGCATGGGATGGGGGGAGGTGGGAGGGAGGTCCAAGAGGGAGGGGATATAGGTATACATATAGCTGATTCAATTCATTGTACAGCAGAAACTAACACAACATTGTAAAGCAATTATACTCCAATCAAAATAAAATAAAATAAAATAAGGTGGAAAGTGAATATAATAATGAGACATCAAGGAGGAAGGGATGACGAGTGGATCTATATTGCAAATGTGTAAATGCTATAAAGAGGCAGGAATACGGACAGCCACTCCGCAGAGAAGGGGCAGTAGCACACTGCATTGCTGCAGTGACATGGTTTGGGATAGGCTGTTATTATGTTCAACTTGGAGAGAAGACGGAGCTCACCCAAAATTTGGCTTGGATTTTGAAACTGATGACAACACACACACACACACACACACACATACACACACACACATACACACACACACACACCAAGATGGTATGTAAAGGTTTGTTACTTACATAACTGATGTCTCCAGGGAGAGCAGGACAGGCACCTCAAGCAAGTATGACATGTCTTGAGGGATCAAGGAAAGGAGACTGGCCTGGGACTTGATTGTGGTTAGGGGCTGAGATTTGGGTGAGTGGAATTTCAATCCAATACATCCCCAAAGGAGGGAGCATCCAGGCTTTCTTATCAGCTTGCTGCAGTGGGAAAAAATATAATATATGAGACAAAATATACCAGAAAAATATTCACAACAAATTTACAGTTAGAAAGAAAACAAAAGTAGTATAAACCAGTTTTATTTCCAAACTTTTTAACAAGCTGTTAAATGTACATAATGGTGATAAAGTAAATAAAATATTAAATATGTAACTATATATAGAATATAAATTGTATAAAATGATATTAAATAGAAAGGTATTAGTGTTATATACATTATATTGATAAAATATATGTGGCTGATTATAGAAATTAGATTACCAAGGTTTATAAATGTTTGATCAAATTTTGTGTTAGCCAATTTGTCAGGACTCAAGCAGTCCCACACTCTACTTGCTTTTGACAAGGAAAATGAGAGTAGTCTATATGAAGATCAGTTTGACAATTAAGTCAAATAAATTGTAGAATGACTGATTCAACCATTAAGAAATAACCTGATAGATTTCAAAATTATGGATACGTGGCTCTGTCTAAATTGGAAAAAAATATTATTCAAGGGTAGAAAATTGGCCCGATAAAATATACGATCATATTAGGGATACTATTCATTCATTAAAATTATAGATTACCTTGGGCACCAAGTATATAGACACTGAATTTAAAATTGGAGGGGTTAATATAGGTAGATTTGGTTCATTTGGAGGGGGAATAGATAATTAATTTTGATGTCAAATTCCAATCCTATGTCTATGTAGCATCTAATGTTACAAAAAATAAATCCTTTCTATAGATTAAACCAATGGAGTCAACATAGCTGAAATTATTCTCTGAGTATACTGGTTTAATTGATTTTAATACTTGTTAGTGTAAGGGAATCTGAATTTCTTTCTAATGAAGACATGATAATTTATCCTAATCTACCATAAATTAAGAAATCGCTATTGCTAAAAATAAAGAATGTGAACTTTTTGACTTTGCATTTTTTTAAATGCTGAGGAATTTTCTTATATCAGTATTAACAGATTTTTCTATTTTTCAAGATACAAAAGAAACTATCAATGGAAAATATTTAGTTTTTATAGTAAAAATGTATACTTTCTTTTTTTAGTAAGCATATTTCAAGATAAACACCATATATTTACATTTATTTAAATATTTGTAAGCTCACAGAAAGTAAACCTGCTTTCTGGGTAAATGTGAATTTTGCTACCTCCCATATTACATTGTTTAGAGATTGAATCTTCTGGAATCAGATAGTAACAAGTCCCTGAATATGGAGAACATCATGGTATATAGTCTTTACCCGTCCTTGAAAATTCAAATAAAAAAAAAGTGATGCCACGTATGCGGATTTACTTTATTTTTTGGCTTCTTTCTCTGTTAGTGATATTACATGCAACAAGTTAATTAGCTGGATAGAACTGTCTTGCATTTTGTAAATGCAGCACTGGGACAACATTTTGTACAATTTTATGAAAGAGATAAATTGCAATTAAGCAAATGTAGTTTTTATTACAGTGTCAATTTTTCACACTGATGGAGTTAAGTTTGTGCCAACATGCCCATTCAATTCCTTCTTTTCAAGAATTTCAATCCAATACATCAAATCTGACTTTTTCCAGCACTTGGCAAACAATGTCTCTGTCAACATGAAATTTGCTCTGTATGATTTTACAAAGAACTTGAGGAAGTGGAATTGGAGACTAAAAAAACAGGATGTCAAATAAGATAAATAGAGGAGATGAAGTCATTTTATATAAATGCTATAATTTAAAAAGAATTTTTATAAATTATAATATACAATTTAAATTTTATATTATATACTTTTATAACTTAAACGTTTATATGTGCTTAATAGAATTTTTGTGTATTTGAAGCATATGTCTTAAAGCTATTCAAAAATGTAATAAGACCAAAAAAGTTGACATTTCATGTGTAAAGTCTTAGAAAATTAAAAATACATTCAGTTATTAAGTAAATAAGTTGTGTAGATTTTTAAATTTAAAGCAAATGAGGAATACTTTCAGTTTTGTTATTATTCATAGAATCATATAATTCTTGTCTCTTCAAATCCAGGGACCATAGATATATGTATATAGAGTAAAATGTTGAATATTAAATCCTTTGAAAATTTTAAGGGAAAAATACTGTAAAGAAAAATAAGAACTATACAATTTGGAAGAAAAACAAAAATCTGAAGTTACTTTAGTATGAATAAAAGCAGGTAGATTCTAGAAAGAAGTGGAAATTTGCTAGAACAGAATAGCAGAAGGTGGACATCTTGTCTTTAGCAGCTTTTTGCATGAAGGTGCACTGCAGTTCACTCCACATGCAGCAGCTAAAACTCTGATAGAATATCTACGATCATACTGGCTTAAAGAAATAGAAGAGAGAGGTGGGACCACCACAGATGCTTCAAAGGGCAGGCAGTACCCCAGAAAACAGAGAGTTGGAGACAGGGAGTCATGTATTCTGTTTATAAACTCTTTAAAAGTCTAATGTTCTTTGGCTAATCCCTGAACCACTTATGCATGGGATGTAGCTAAAACAGCTCAGCTATGGATAAAATATCTAAATTGTAATTTAAGTTGTTGACCAAGAGACAGCATTTCCAGATTAAACCAAATCAGTTCATTTGACTGCTAAAACAAGCAAACAAATGAGACTACCAATACTATTTAGTGAATTATAACAGAATTCACAGAGGTTTAATTCACAAAGTACAGGATTCAATTTAGAATTACCAGTCATAAAAGAAACAGAAAAATGTGTCTTACTCTCAAGAAAAAAAGACAACATATATCAACAATACAATAACCCAAAGTTGGAATTATCAAATTAAGATTTTTACACATGTATATTTAACTATGCTTAATACCGTAAAGGAAAATATGCTCACCATGAGTGAAAAGGTGTGAAAATTCAAAATTCTAGAAGTGGAAATACATCTGAAAAATATTACTGATTGAGCTCAAGAGTGCAACAGGGATTGTATTAGTTTGTTAGGGTTGTCATAACAAAGTACCACAAATGGGGTGGCTTAAACAACAGAAATGTATTGTCTCCTAGTTCTGGAGGCTAGAAGTTCAAGATCAAGGTGCTGTAAGGATTGGTGCCTGAGGGCTCTGAGTAAGAATCTGTTGCATGCCTCTCCTCTATCTCCCCAAGTTACCAGCAATTTTCACATTTCTTGACTAGTAGTGGAAGCATTACATCCATCTGCCTTTATCTTTCCTGTATGTGAGCCTGTGTCCAAAATTCCTCATTTTATAAGGACAACATTCATATTGGATTGGAGCACACCCTAATGACCTCTAATTATATTTATCACAACCCTATTACCAAGCAAGGTCACATTCTGACGTGCTAAGTGTCAGGACTAACACATAAGGATTTTCAAGAGGACAGAGTTTAACCCATAAGAGGTTTGATGGAGGAAAAGGTCAAAAACATAAAGATAGATTAATGGAAATTATCTGATCTGAAAAAAGATAAAATGTTGGAAAGAGGAAACATAAGAGAATAACTCCTCATGAAACTTTTGGACAATATCCAAAGATCTAAAAAGAACGTAACAAGAATTTCACAAAGAGAGAAGAGGAAGAAAGAATGTGGCAGAAAAAAAGTATTTAAAGAGATAGTTAGTGGCTGATTATTTCACAGATATGGTCTAAGATAAGAATTTACAGGTTTATGAAGATAAGCAAACCCCAAGAAGAATAAAAACAAATGAAACCAACATTTGTATGATGCTGAAAAACAAGGGTAAAGAGAATCTTGAAAACAACCAGGTTAAAAGAGCACACTACATGCAGAACAATAATTTGAAAAACAAGTGACTTGAATACAATAAGTATCCATCAGTGCATACTAATTTTAACAAAAAATGAATAGATAAATTAATATATTAACTGAGAAGATAAAGATTTTCCTTAAAGTAGAATTCCAATTGATATTATATAGAAGATGATAGAAATAGTTCCCATTTAGACATCATTATAGTGATAGATGATACAGTTGAAAACTAAAGTTAATGGATATAGGCATGCCAAAGAACATGTATGGTAGAGGCGTACCTCTATATCTATATTGATTTATTTATTGCCAAGGTTGCATGGTGGTAATGGACCATCATTTTGGGGGAAGGTATAAACTAGGACATTTTAGGGTGATACTGCATAGACACACATTATAGATGATAGAGAGAGAGAGAGAGAGTGGGAGGCAGGCGTTGGAACAAATATGGCAAAATAGTAACAATTTGGATATGTAGGTGAGAGAAATGTGAATTTTCTGTGTACTGAACTTTCAACTTCTTGTGGGTTGCAAACTATTTTTTAAAAGAAAATTAATTTTTCCAGTATAATGAGTGAAAAAAAGGACCTCAATATAGATGTTCAAGATATCAATAGCCTTTCACAAAACAATTCTCGCAAAGAATTATACATACCCTTTGATAAATACAACACATAAAGTCTGGCATAGGAAATAGAAATAAAATAAATTTTATAATTTATGAAGAAATTAATTCCATCAATTAAAAATCTTTCCACAGAGAACATCTCATGGCTAAAGGGCCCCTTTGAGAACTTCTTTTAAATATTTAAGGAAGAATTGACTCTAACCTTACAAAAACTATTTCAAATAATACAAAGTATGGAAGGCTTTCTAAATCTTCTTATGAGTCCAGCATAATCTTTCTGCCAATAGCTGATGAAGACTTCACAAGAAAGAGAATATGGGCAATCTCTATCACAAACGTAATTATAAAAATCCTTATATATTAGCAAATCAATCCAATGATATAAAAAGTTAATACATTATGATTAAATAATATTTATTCCACAAATTCAAGAGACTTCAACATTGGGCTTCCCTGGTGGCGCAGTGGTTGAGAGTCTGCCTGCCGATGCAGGGGACACGGGTTCGTGCCCCGGCCTGGGAAGATCCCACATGCCACGGAGTGGCTGGGCCCGTGAGCCATGGCTGCTGAGCCTGCGCGTCTGGAGCCTGTGCTTCGCAACGGGAGAGGCCACAACAATGAGAGGCCCACATACCACAAAAAAAAAAAAAAAAAAGAGAGAGAGAGACTTCAACATTGAAAATTTAATTAATATAATTAATCATAATAGCAAAAGAGGAGAAATTGCAGTAAATTTTTCATAAAATTTAGCTTTCTCAGTAACATTAATTTAAGGGAATTATCTCAATCTGATAGAAAATATCTATAAAAATAGCAAGCTCAGTGGCAAAAAATTGAATGTTATTTCATTAAATTTGGTTACAGTGATCTCATCTAACAAGAGTAATATGAAGAAAGGAAAACTGGGCTTCCCTGGTGGCGCAGTGGTTGAGAGTCCGCCTGCCGATGCAGGGGACACGGGTTCGTGCCCCGATCCCGGAAGATCCCACATGCCGCGGAGCGGCTGGGTCCGCGAGCCATGGTCGCGGAGCCTGTGTGTCCGGAGCCTGTGCTCCGCAACGGGAGAGGCCACAGCAGTGAGAGGCCCGCGTACAGCAAAAAAAAAAAAAAAAAAAGAAAGGAAAACTAATACAGTAAAATTAAATTATGTTCATTAACAATGTGAGAGTGAAAGAAGCAATAGAGAGAGCGGACATAACAATTCTTGATGCACAACATCTGAAAAAAGACTCCTATCTCCAACATATAAGAATACATGTACCTAAATTTAAAAAGAGATAATCCAATAATGTTCAAAATGTATGAACAAGAACTTTACTAAAAAAGCTCAGCAAAGGGCCTCGGAAATGTTGCATAAGGTACTGATTGGCAGGAAAATACAATTTAAAACCAAATTATGATATCAGGTGGCTAAAATAGAAAACACTGAGTATCTGTGAGGAAACAGAGTAAGAGAAGTTCTAACTGCACCCCACACATGGCTGTGGGAATGCAGATTGGTACAACTGATTCTGGTAGTGTCTCTTGAAGTTGTGTGTGTGTGTGTGTGTGTGTGTGTGTGTCATTTATCATAAAATTTGAACTGGTACCTCATAGACTGATTGATTATTTCCAATCCTTTGCTGTTATATGCAATGCTCCAATCAATTATCTTTAAAAGATACTATGCCTGTCCTTAAATGTAAAAGTAATGTGTGTGTGTGTGTGTATGTGTATATATCAGACTATTGATAGAAATATATTTAAAATCTAGTCTCCCTCAGGAAGAATAAGTATCTGCTTAAATCACCAGGTTTTCAAAAGCCTTTGATTTTGTGTATGAGCACAGAAAAATATTATACCATGATATTAAAGAGAATTACAATTTTCCTAAAGGGTGAAGATAATGCTAGGTCAAGTAATGAACATAGTAGTAGATACCATACAGCTTACGTAAGCAGAGTGAAATGGAGTGAAATAATCCCAGCTCACCTGGCTTTTTATCACTTCTCCTCTAGTTGGGTGTGTGATGTACTACTTATTCTTGACGTCATTTCCCGAATCTCTAAAATTAGTGGATGCACTCACAGACTTTGGGATGCCCCAGTCCTTGTTAGTTTAGAGCTCTTTCCACTGTCTACCTAACTCCCCAGCATGTAGACAACAATGAAAGTCTGCTTTGAGTGCAGCCAGTATGGGTCATCAACAAAACTGGAAGAGTTTGCTTCTGTCCCATCCCTGTATCTGCAGACCCTTCCTCCCCTAGGTGAGCTCTGGTAAACTGCTAGGATTATGAAGGTCACTTGATAGATGTGCCAATTAACTCAATGGCGGTAATCGTTTCAGACTGTATACATATATTGTCATCACATTGTACACCTTATCAATCACATTGTACAACTTAAATATATACAATTTTTATTTTTCAGTCTTACCTTAATAAAGCTGGAGAAAATTTAAAAAGAAGAAAAGAAAAAGGTCATAGTTTGAAAAGCACTGTTGTATTAGCTATATCATGAATGTTTCAGTATTGAGGGACTATGCTATTCTCCCCATAGCAAAACACTTTTCAAGATGATCCTGAAAAGTTTGTCTTTGCACTTCTTGTGTATGTTTGTAACCATGACAATTAAAGATTGAATATATAAATGTTGGTCTTGCTGCATGGACTCAGTTTAGTTTGCGACATCTGACTTTCAATGGTTTAATAGCTCGGGAAAGCCTTGGATTCAATTGCAATGACAGTTTTCTAGTAAATGTTCATACAGTGCTACGTTTGCTCTAAAATGTTATGGTTTCAGCTGCAATTCCATGCAGTAATCAGTTTTGCATGTTAAATAGTATGTCTTATATGAGTCATTTAGATGCAACTTCTTACAAATATAGGCTTGATTTGGCATAAGAGAAAACCTGTAATGTATGTAAATCTTCATGATAATGCAGGGCAGAGGAAAATCAAGTAGAGGCAGTTGTGTGATTGCACAGAAATGTGTTGATTAGTAGGAAAACAAATTAAAATACACTGTACCGTAAATACTTGCTTTCCATTTAAAAAAATACTCTGTCAGTATTCCTACAATATTTTTTGAAGTGATCTTACTTCACTTGGATATTACAGGAAAAAAAGGGCAAAAGTGTAACTTGAGTTAAGTTCTTCCTGGCTATGCTTTTTAGTAATAACTTAGGTAGTTTTTTATATCCTTATATTCATAGGACTTCCTGATTTATAGTTAGTGCATTTATTATAGTTTCTTATTTCCTTGAAGCAAATTAGATTCATTAGTTCAAATAAAATTGGTTATTTTTGTGAATCTAAGAAAAGAAAAAATAAAAATAAATCAAAACTAAATTTCCTCTGCAGATCAAAAATGTGCTTGTAAGCTTTAAATCAAATTGCATGGGATTATAAAATGTGTTTTATAATTTTAAATTAACTTTAAATTTGCATGCATGCATATGGTAAACATTAAAATATGTTAGAAAAAGCACACACACAGGGAGAAAACATTTTCCTATTCCTCTAAATCTTAATTTCTTCTCCTCAGAGCTGATGTAATGTTTTTATAATATTTACCCTTAAAAAATAAAATCTGGAGTCATACTGAATAGGTTTTAATTCAGATAAAATAGTAATAGTGATAGCTATACTAATGTAGATAGTATGTAATATCAGAAGAAGCATTCAAATTATATGGATCCTCTAGTAATTTCCAAAGAACTATATGAAGTTTACATAGGTGACAAGCAGTATTTAAAATTCACAAAGTAGCAAATGTAGGGTATCAAGGATACTGTTTAAATTACCCAGGACTTGAAATCATTGTTTTTTTACCAAATTATTTGATCAATTTTATTTTGATTATATAAAATAAAATATTTCTTATATGGAGAAGTTGCTTTTCTCTATCCCAAGTTAATTCCTGTACTCCTTTCTCTGTAAGGACCACTGCTTGAATCTACAATATATTTTCCCAGGCCATTTTATATCTTTATAAGTAGAGTCGAGATTTGGGGGAAAAAGAAAAATGCTTTGCTGGTCCCATTATATGTTACATGATATTTTCTTAATTCACCTCTCATTGTTGTATATTAATAATGTTTTAAATAAATCTATTCTCACAAGTAATGCACCAGTAAGCATTTTGTTCAGTCTCTCCTTGTGACTATGAGCTCGAGTTTCCTTGTAACTGGACTGTTTGATATAGTGATTTTCAGCCATATGTGGCTTCGGAACAAGAAAAATTTGGCTACTATGAATTTAGAAGGGCTAGTAAGTATAAAATACAAGCTAGATTTCAAAAACTTTATACAAAAAAAGGCTATAAAAATCTCATTAATATTTTATGTTGCTATGTTTAAATGACAATACTTTGGAAACATAAGGTTAAATACATTATTAAATCTCTACACATGTATATATGTGCATATATAATATATTCATGAATATGTAATGTTGTATGTATACATGCATATATTTAGCTAGAAAAATGTATGTGATATTCAGAGCTCAATTTATTTTAGCTATAATTATTTTATCCCACATTTTAAAATGTTATAGCTTTTTTTTTTTTTTTTTGCAGTACGCAGACCTCTCACTGTTGTGGCCTCTCCCATTGCGGAGCACAGGATCCGGCCACGCAGGGTCAGCAGCCACAGCTCAGAGGCCCAGCTGCTCTGCGGCATGTGGGATCTTCCCGAACTGGGGCACGAACCCGTGTCCCCTGCATCGGCAGGCGGACTCTCAACCACTGCGCCACCAGGGAAGCCCATAAAATGTTATAACATTAAAATAAAATTTGAAATTGGCAGATTGAAACTCTAAATTTATTTTCTTTCTTTCCCTGTTAATCATGCCATTATGTCTTTTTTTATTGATGGAACTTTTTTCCATACATTTTAGAAAATGTTTATCTTGTTTCCTGTAAAAAAAGTCTTTTGTTAGTTCAAATGTGATAGCATTTCCTTAATAGATTATTGTAGTCAATATTGACTCTTCATACTCTGTGTATGGTGTAGCTCTTTTGTTCAGATGTCACCTAAAAATAGTTATTTTTCAAAAATATCTTATGTATCTTCAGTAAAAATATTATAAACACCTCCAGCACAGGCATTTTATAATATTTGCTCTTCCTATTAATACATGAAATGTGAATCCTTGAATGGTGACTTGTACACACATATATCCTAAACTTATAGGATAATAACTCCAATGAGGTATTTTTTTTCCCCACAAAGGTGATCTCTTTGCTCAATGACCTGCCTCATTGTTACAGCAGAATTGAAAGAGATTCTTTCCAAACTAAAATATCAAAGTGTTAACCTGTCAAGGTCTTTGTTATTTAAGAATATGAGGAAGGGGCTTCCCTGGTGGTGCAGTGGTTAAGAATCCACTTGCCAGTGCAGGGGACATGGGTTCGAGCCCTGATCCGGGAAGATCTCACATGCCGTGGAGCAACTAAGCCTGGGCAGCACAAATACTGAGCCCACAAGACACAACTACTGAAGCCCATGCACTCTAGGGCCCACGACTCACAACTACTAAAGCCCATGCACTCTAGGGCCAGTGCACCACAACTACTGAGCCTGCACTCTAAGGCCCGCGAGCCACAACTATTGAGCCCACGCACCACAACTACTGAGCCTGCACACCTAGAGCTCGTGCTCTGCAACAAGAGAAACCACCACAATGAAGACTAGCCCCAGCTCACAACAACTAGAGAAAGCCCACGCACAGCAACAAAGACCCAATGCAGACAAAAATAAAATAAATAAAATAAATAAATTTATTTTTTAAAAAAGAAATTGAGGAAATAAATCCTGTGTGTGAGACTGCCTCCCTCTCCAGGGATAATAAGCAATAGAGTGTTTTGTTGACTGACTTACAATTAACACTCTATGTTATAGCTCTGGGCTCTAGAAAATCATTATGCCTTCCTTACATGTCTTGAAAATAGAGCAGAGTAAGACATGTGTAGGAAAATCTAACACATCTTGTGTTGTTCTGTGATGATCACTTTAGTATGTTTTTAAGTATCAAATATCAAGTTATTTCTCAAATTAAGACTTGTTTTTGTGCTTTGGCTTTACTGATGCCTTAAGCTCATGCTTGGGTTCTTATCAGTCAATGGATCAATATGTGTGACAAGATGTGATGGTCTGTGGCTGATAACTTCCCTGACACAAGAAGGTAGATGTTCAGAAAGGGACTTGAACTAGACTTCTCATCAGATGTGGATTAAGAGTATACCTAGTACATTAAATTCAGAAGAGTTTAGTGAGAGTCATTTAATGTAGTTTTAATAATTTCATAGAGCTGAATATTGTCTCGTGTCTTTCTGATCATATTCCTTGTCCGGTTTGAAACAAACATGGTTTGAGAATTTCCCTAAGATATTTTTATTGTTGTGTTCCTGCAAGTGATTTTTAACATTATCATATTAATACACAGATATTATACTTACTTTATTGCATGAGATATTTTTGATGGCAAACACAAATATTAATTGGCCACTGACATTTTGTCAACTTCAAAAGAATTACTGTTCTTCAAAAGTAATCTCTATACAAAAAGAAAGGATTTTTTCACTTCCATGTTCTCTTTCAGTTACTGATAAACTAGGTATAACTTGCCCTTGGCAAGATTTACTATGTCTGCATGGGCAGTCTCTCTATATAATTTTAACTATTTTTTTCTTTTTTTTTCCACAAATGCCATGACAGAGAGTCCCAAAGATGAAGCCTGTCAAATTAGAGTCTGATTGTCCACAGGCAAATATGCCAAACAAAAATAACTCATGACATTTCTTGAATCATTGATTTTTAAAAACAATTTTAGTTATAATCCAAACATAAATATGATGCAAAGAAAAGTCCCATTGGCATTAAACACTCGACATCAAAGAAAAATCACACATGAATCACACATAAAACTTTGTAACCTCCACACCAGCGTAAGCAAGAAAAGCCACACACTCTGCTCACAGAAGAGCAGTAAGCATGTTTCCCTGAAAATATTTGATAAACATTTTCCAAAATGTCAAAATACTATGAAAGTGTCATTTTTATTTTTTTAGGTATTATTTACAAAGGGTAAAATGCATAAATGTTAAAGGCAAATTCAATGAATTTTACACCCATGTAACAATATCCAAAACAAGCCGTAGAATAGAAATATATATATATATATATTATATATAATATATATATATATAATATATATAGCTTGAATTTTTTTCTCAAATTAATGTTTAGAGATCCATCCATGTTCTGGCATAATTCATTTTGTGCTACTGTGAGGTAACTGGAAGAATGATATTTTATTGTTGTGCAATATTCCATTGTATGAAGATACCACATTTGTTTTCCTTTCTCCTTTGCATAGACATTTAGTTTGTTTACAGCTGTTTAATGAATAAAGCTGTTGTGAAGATTTTTGTGGACTTGTGCACTCATTTCTCTTTTTTTAATATTTTTTAAAAATCTTTATTGGAGTATAATTGCCTTACAATGTCGTGTTACTTTCTGCTGTATAACAAAGTGAATCAACTATACATATACATATATCCCCATTACCCTCCCTCTTGCATCTCCCTCCCACCCTCCTTATCCCACCCCTCTAGGAGGTCACAAAGCACTGAGGTGATCTGCCCTGTGCCATGCGGCTGCTTCCTACTAGCTATCTATTTTACATTTACTAGTGCATATATGTAAATGCCACTCTCTCACTTCATCCCAGTCGCCACTTTGTGCCACTCTCTTACCCTGCCCCCTCCCCGGGTCCTCAAGTCCATTCTCTATGACTGCATCTTTATTCCTGTCCTGCCCCTAGGTTCTTCAGAACCACTTTCTTTCTTTTTACATTCCATATATATGTGTTAGCATACGGTTATTTGTTTTTCTCTTTCTGACTTAACTTCACTCTGTATGATAGACTCTAGGTCCGTCCACCTCATCACAAATAACTCAATATCCTTTCTTTTTATGGCTGAGTAAAATTCCATTGCATATATGTGCCACATCTTCTTAATCCATTCATGTGTTGATGGACACTTAGCTTGCTCCCATGTCCTGGCTATTGTAAATAGTGCAGCAATGAACATTGTGGTATATGCCTCTTTTTGAATTATGGTTTTCTCAGGATATATGCCCAGTAGTGGGATTGCTGGGTCATATGGTAGTTCTATTTTTAGTTTTTAAGGAACCTCCATACTGCTCCCCATAGAGGTTGTATCAATTTACATTCCCACCAACAGTGCAAGAGGGTTCCCTTTTCTCCACACCCTCTTCAGCATTTATTGTTTGTACATTTTTTGATGATGCCCATTCTGACTGGTGTGAGGTGAAACCTCATTTTAGTTTTGATTTTCATTTCTCTAATGATTAGTGATGATGAGCATTCTTTCATGTGTTTGTTGGCAATCTGTATATCTTTGGAGAAAAGTCTATTTAGGTCTTCTGCCCAGTTTGGGTTTTTTTGTTTGTTTGTTTTTGTTTTGTTTTTTTGTTTTGTTTTTTTGATATGGAGCTGCATGAGCTGCTTGTAAATTTTGGAGATAAATCCTTTGTCAGTTGCTTAATTTGCAAATATTTTCTCCCATTCAGAGGGCTGTCTTTTCACCTTGTTTATGGTTTCCTTTGCTGTGCAAAAGCTTTTAAGTTTCATTAGGTCTCAGTTGCTTATTTTGTTTTTATTTCCATTTCTCTAGGAAGTGGGTCAAAAGGATCTTGCTGTGCTTTATGTCATAGAGTGTTCTGCCTATGTTTTCCTCTAGGGGTTTGATAGTGTCTGGCCTTACATTTAGGTCTTTAATCCATTTTGAGTTTATTTTTGTGCATGGTGTCAGGGAGTGGTCTAATTTCATGCTTTTACATGTAGCTGTCCAGTTTTCCCAGCACCACTTATCAAAGAGGCTGTCTTTTCTCCATTATATATTCTTGCCTCCTTTATCAAAGGTAAGGTGAACATATGTGTGAGGGTTTATCTCTTGGTTTTCGATCCTGTTCCACTGATCTACATTTCTGTTTTTGTGCCAGTACCATACTGTCTTAATGACTGTAGCTTTGTTGTATACTCTGAAATCTGGGATCCTGATTCCTCCAGCTCCATTTTTTTTCTCAAAACTGCTTTGACTATTCGAGGTCTTTTGTGTTTTCATACATATTGTGAAACTTTTTGTTCCAGTTCTGTGAAAAATGCCATTGGTAGTTTGATAGGGATTGCATTATATCTGTAGATTTCTTTGGGTATTATAGTCATTGTCACAATCTTGATTCTTCCAATCCAAGAACATGGTATATCTCTCCATTTGTTTGTATCATCTTTAATTTCTTTCATCAGTGTCTTATAGTTTTCTCCATACAGTTCGTTTGTCTCCTTAAGTAGGTTTATTCCTAGGTATTTTATTCTTTTTTTTTGCAATGGTAAATGTGAGTGTTTCTTTAATTGCCCTTTCAGATTTTTCATCATTAGGGCATGGGAATGCAAGAGATTTCTATGCATTAATCTTGTATCCTGCTACTTTACCAAATTCACTGATTAGCTCTAGTAGTTTTCTAGTAGAATCTTTAGGATTCTCTATGTATAGTATCATGTCATCTGCAAACAGTGACACTTTTACTTCTTATTTTCTGATTTGGATTCCTTCTATTTCTTTTTCTTCTCTGATTTCTGTGGCTAAAACTTCCAAAACTTTGTTGAATAATAGTGGTGAGGGTGGGCTAACTTGTCTTATTCCTTATCTTAGTGGAAATGGTTTCAGTTTTTCATTGAGGATGATGTAGGCTGTGGTTTTATCATATATGGCCTTTATTATGTTGAGGTAAGTTCCCTCCATGCCTATTTTCTGGAGGGTTTTATCATAAATGGGTGTTGAAATTTGTCAAAAGCTTTTTCTGCATCTATTGAAATTATCATATGTATTTTATCCTTCAATTTGTGAATATGATGTATCATGTTGATTGATTGGCGTATGTTGAAGAATCCTTGCATTCCTGGGGTAAACCCCCCTTGATCATGGTGTATGATCCTTTTAATGTGCTGTTGGATTCTGTTTCCTAGTATTTTGTTGAGGATTTTTTATCTATATTCATCACTGATACTGGCCTGTAGTTTTCTTTTTTTGTGACATCTTTGGCCGTTTTTGGTATCAGGGTGATGGTGGCCTCATAGAAAGAGTTTGAGAGTGTCTCTCCCTCTGCTATATTTTGGAAGATTTTCAGAAGGATAGGTGTTAGCTCTTCTCTAAATATTTGATAGAATTCACCTGTGAAGCCATCTGGTCCAGGGCCTTTGTTTGTTTGAAGATTTTTAATCACAGTTTCAATTTCAGGGCTTGTGATTAGTCTGTTTATATTTTCTATTTCTTCCTGGTTCAGTCTCAGAGGGGTGTGCTTTTATAAGAATTTGTCCATGTCTTTCAGGTTGTCCATTTTATTGGCATATAGCTGCTTGTAGTAATCTCTCCTAATCCTTTGTGTATCTGCAGTGTCAGTTGTTTCTTCTCCTGTTTTATTTCTATTTCTGTTGATTTGAGTCTTTTCCCTTTTTTTCTTGATGAGTCTGACTAATGGTTTTTCAATTTTTTATCTTCTCAAAGAAACAGCTTTTAGTTTTATTGATCTTGGCTATTGTTTCCTTCATTTCTTTTCCATTTATTTCTGATCTGAGTTTTATGATTTCTTTCCTTCTGCTAACTTTGGGTGTTTTGTTCTTCTTTCTCTACTTGCTTTATGTGTAAGTTTAGGTTGTTAATTTGAGATGTTTCTTGTTTCTTAAGGTAAGATTGTATTGCTATAAACTTCCCTCTTAAAACTGCTTTTGCTTCATCCCGTAGGTTTTGGGCCATCGTGTCTTCGTTGTCATCTGTTTCTAGGTATCTCTTAACTTCCTCTTTGATTTCTTCCAGGATTTCTTGGTTATTTTGTAGTATATTGTTTAGCCTCCATGTGTTTGTGTTTTTTCAGTGTTTTTCCTGTAATTGATATCTAGTCTCATGGCATTGGGGTCAGAAAAGATACTTGATATGATTTCAATTTCCTTAAATTTATCAAGGCTTGATTTGTGACCCAAGATATGCTCTCTCATAGAGAATGTTCCATGAGAACTTGAGAACAAAGTGTATTTTGTTGTTTTTGGATGTAATGTCCTATAAATATCAATTAAGTCCATCTTGTTTAATGTGTCATGTAAAGTTTGTGTTTCCTTATTTATTTTCATTTTGGACGATCTGTCCATTGGTGAAAGTGGGGAGTTAAAGTTCCCTAATATTATTGTGTTATTGTCATTTTACCCTTTTATGGCTGTTAACATTTGCCTTATGTATTGAGGTGCTCCTATGTTGGGTCCATAAATATTTACAATTGTTATATCTTCTTCTTGGTTTGATCCCTTGATCATTATATAGTGTGCTTCTTTATCTTTTGTAACATTCTTTATTTTAAAGTCTATTTTGTCTGATATGAGAATTGTTACTCCAGGTTTCTTTTGATTTCCATTTACATGGAATATCTTTTTTCCATCCCCTCTTTTTTCAGTCTGTATGTGTCACCAGGTCTGAAATAGGTCTCTTTTAGGCAGCATATATATGGGTCTTGTTTTTTATGCATTCAGCCAGTCTATGTCTTTTGGTTGGAGTATTTAATCCATTTACATTTAAGGTAATTATCAATATGTATGTTCCTATTTCCATTTTCTTAACTGTTTTCAGTTTGTTCTTGTATGTCTTTTCCTTCCCTTGTGTTTCTTGCCTAGAGAAGTTCCATTAGCATTTGTTGTAAGTCTGGTTTAGTGGTGCTGAATTATCTTAGCTTTCGCTTGTATGTAGAGGTTTTAATTTCTCTGTCAAATCTGAATGAGATCCTTGCTGGCTAGAGTAATCTTGGTTGTAGGTTTTTCACTTTCATCACTTTAAACATGTCCTGCCATTCCCTTCTGGCTTGCAGAGTTTATGCTGAAAAAACAGTTGTTAACCTTATGGGGATTTTCTTGTATGTTATTTGTTGCTTTTCCCTTGCTGCTTTTAATATGTTTTCTTTGTATTTAATTTTTGATAGTTGATTAATATATGTCTTGGCATGTTTCTCCTTGTGTTTATCCTGTATGGGACTCTCTGTGCTTCCTGTCCTTGATTATTTCCTTTTCCATATTAGGGAAGTTTTCAACTGTAATGTCTTCAAATATTTTCTCAGTCCCTTTCTTTTTCTCTTCTTCTTCTTGGACCCTTATAATTTGAATGTTGGTGCATTTAATGTTGTCCCAGATGTCTCTGAGACTGTCCTCAATTCTTTTCATTCTTTTTTCTTTATTCTGCTCTGTGATAGTTATTTCCACTATTTTATCTTCCAGGTCACTTATCCGTTCTTCTGCCTCAGTTATTCTGCTATTGATTCCTTCTAGAGAATTTTAATTTCATTTATTGTGTTGTTCATTATTGTTTGTTTGCTCTTTAGTTCTTCTTGATCCTTTTTAAACATTTCTTGTATTTTCTCCATTCTATTTCCAAGATTTTTGATGATCTTTACTATCATTACTCTGAATTCTTTTTCAGGTAGACTGCCTATTTCCTCTTCATGTTTTTGGTCTGATGGGTTTTTACCTTGCTCCTTCATCTGCTGTGTATTTCTCTGTCTTCTCATTTTGCTTTACTTACTGTGTTTTGGGTCTCCTTTTCCAGGATGTAGTTTTGTAATTCCTGTTGTTTTTGGGTGTCTGCCTCCAGTGGGTAAGTTTAGTTCAGTGAGTTGTGTAGTCTTCCTGGTGGAAGGGTCTGGGGTCTGTCTTCTGGTGGATGAGGTTGGGTCTTGTCTTTCTTGTGGCCTGTACCACATCCGGTGGATTATTTAGTGGTTTCTTTGAACTTATTATGACTTTAGGCTACCTCTCTGCTAATGGATGGGGTTGTTTTCCTGTCTTGTAGTTGTTTGGCATGGGGTGTCCAGCACTGGAACTTGCTCGTCATTGAGTGGAGCTGGGTCTTAGTGTTGAGAGGAAGATCTCTGGGAGAGTGCTTGCCAATTGATATTATGTGAGGCTGGATAGTTTCTGGTGGTCCAGTGTCCTGAACTCAGCTCTCCCACCTCAGAGGCTCAGGCCTGACAGCCAGCTGGAGCACCCAGACCCTGTCAGCCACAAGATTCCAGAGGGGAATCACTGCATGCCATACACGGCCACAGAGGATGCTTCAGGTTTTGTTCAGGTTGCAATACAGGAGCAAGAGGAAACTCTTGGCCAGAGCCTTTAATGGGGTTTCTGAACTTGAGTTTACTCAGGAATATTAGAGGAACTGCAATTCTAGAAGGTACAATGTTGCAAGTTACAGGCCAGTCGGTGGAGAGTTCAGGATGAGCTGTGTTTATGGGGAAGGAGCCCATTTCTCTTAAGTTTATACTTAAAAGTGAGATACCTGGGTGATGGAGTAGGCTTAAGTGCAGTACTTAATTAGAAAGAGCAAAACTTTTTTTCCCAAACTCTACTAACAATTTTATATTCACACAAGCAATGTGTGAATATACATTTGCCTCACATCCTCTGCAAATTTGTTTGCCATTCTATTAATCAAATCTATGCAATTGATATAAAATGAAGGATTCTTATTTTAAGACAGTTATTAATTTGTGACAAACATATGCAACTCTGTACATACAAACAAAATCAAGAGAATGAATATTTTGTCACTACAGAGGGATACCTGTGTCCCCATATGATCCAGCAATTTCACTTCTGGATACATGACCAGAAGAATTGACAGCAGGGCCTTGAAGAGATATCTGTGCACCCATGTTAAGAGCAGCATTATCTGCAATAGTTGAAAGGTAGAAGCAACCCATGTATTCACAACTGATGAATGGATTTTTAAAATGTGGTATATACAAAAAACAGACTATTATTCAGCCTCAAGAAGAACTGGAATTCTGACAAATGCTACAGCAGGGATGAACCTTGTGGGCATTATGTTAAGTGAAATAAGCTAGTCACAAAAAGACAAATACTGTATGAATCCACCTAGAGATACCTAGAGTAATCACATTTATAGACAGTAAGGGGAATGGTGGTTGCTAGGGACTGGGGGTAGGAAGCAATGGGAATTTGTAGTTCATATGTGCATAGTTTCAGTTTTGCACAATGAAAAGAGTTCTAGAGATGAATGGCAGTGAAAATTGCACAATGTGTATGTACTTAGTGCCACTGAAATGTACACTTAATAATAGTAAAGATGGTAAGCTTTATGTAATATGCATTTCACCTCAACTTAGAAAAATAAAAATAGTAAAAAGATACGTGTGCTCCATTTTAGGCAATCAAGTCTGTATTCGTTTCATAGGCTTCTGTAACAAAGTACTACAACTGGTGGCTTAAGACAAGATACATGTATTCTTTTACTGTTCTGGAGAGTAAAACTGTGCAATCAAGGTATTGTCAAGGCCATGCTCTCTTCAACACCTGTAGGGGAAGATCCTTCCTTGCCACTACCAGGTTCTGGTAGCCCCAAGCATTCTTTGGCTTGTGGCAGCATAACACCAATCTATGCCTTCATCTTTCCAAAGACATCTTCCCTCTGTGCCTCTGTATCCTCACATGACATTCTCCTTCATATGTCTCTGTTTTCTCTTCTTTCAAGGACGCCAGTCCTATTGGACAAGGCCTCACCCTAATTGAGTATGACCTCATCTTTATTTGATTACTTCTGCAAAGATACCATTTCCAAGTAAGATAATATGCATGACTACTGGGAGTTAGGACTTCAGCATATCTTTGAAGTGGGGGGACACAATTCAACCCCAACATACTCACCACTCAACTCCTGGAAACCACTTTTCTTACTCTGTCATTATGGACTACTGATGATTTTTCTAAAGTTTCATATAAATGGAATAGTAGAGTATGTACTGGTTGAATCTGGCTTCTTTTGCTCAGCATGATAGCTTTAAATATTATCCATATTTTCCAATGTTGTTGTAGCAGACCCACCAGTTATGTGTGAAAAGATCAGTGTTCAATATCTTTGCTAATACTTCGTATCATCAGTAATTTTAGTATTAGCCATTCTAGTGGGTCTGAAGGGATGATGAGCTTTTAAAGATTTATTGATATTTACTTAATGAGGAATAACATTGAACACAATTTCATGGGCTCATTGGCCTCTTGTATATCTTCCTTTGTGGAATGTCTGAATGTTATGTCTATTGTTTATTGGGAAGGTATTTTTCCCATATCACTATAAAACTGATCTTACTTTATTTGTTGAAAATGTTATCCTTTCTCCTTGGATTTTCTTGAGCATCTTAGTCAAGATAAGTGGATCATATATGTGTGGGTCTCTTGATGAAATGTATTTGATTCCAATGAGCTAATACATATATTATGTATATGATGTTTAATATTAACTCACAGGTCTTGGATGTAAGCTCTAGAGAACACCATCTGTCTTCTTTCTGGTGCTTCTTTCCTCAGCTTCCAATAGTTTCTTCACATGCACACGCTGATCAGTATTCAACTAAACACTCAAGGGGACACTCTCTCAAGGTCTCTAGATCTTTCTGTACAATCCTCTCTCTCTGCAGAGCATTTTCCTTAGTACTCAGTCTATGATTCTGGCTACCTTCCCTCTGCTGGTATGTAACTGTTTCCTCTACTCAACAGAATTATTAACCTTAATTTAAGTTTCTCTATTTCCCTATGTTGTGGCTTGAAAACTCTCTCCAATCTTTAATCTGGGGCAATTGTAGACCTCATATTTTTGTTTCCTGTGTCTCAGGGGTAACAGTCTGGTTTGCAAGTTCTCCAATTTCTTAAAACTTTGTGTTGTATATTTGGTAAACTTTTTAATTGTTTAAGGTTGGAGGGTAAATTTAGTCCTTGTTTCATTCTATCTGGAAACCAACATCAGCAGTATTTCAGGATCACATTATTTAAATAAAAACTCTGCTCACAGGCTCAAACATAAACTTATTTAAGGCAAAATATTGAATATTCATCTTTTAATTCCATATTCATTAGGTCTTCCCTTGACATGATGTAATTGCTTAATAAATGTTGAATGATTGAATGAATACAAGAAATAATATATGAATCAATGAATACATATGTTGACATTAACAACATCATTGTTTTTAATGACAGAGAATAAACTCATCAAGACTCAAGAAAAAGAGAATAATTTTGAAATCAAATGGAGAAAAAGAAA